>NC_059078.1:60049233-60371174 GCF_020497125.1 Mauremys mutica | reverse complement strand
GACCCATCCAATCCCCCCTGCTCCCTGTCCCTGGACTGCTCCAATCCCTCTCCACACCCCTGACAGCTCCCCACAGAACTCCCGACCATCCAATCCCCCTGCTCCCTGTTCCCTGGACTGCTCCAATCCCTCTCCACACCCCTGCCCCCTGACAGCTCCCCACAGAACTCCCGACCCATCCAACCCTCCCCCTGCTCCCTGACTGCCCCCCGGGACTGCCCTTACCATGCCCATGCTGCTCGCCGCTGGCTCCATGTGGAGCCAAACCAAACAGGCTGCCCCACTGCCGAACACACAGCCCCTCCCACACAGAGTGCTGCGGCAGTGGGGGGGGGGAGGGGCTCTGGCAACTGGAGGGCCATTGGGAGTGGCTTCAAGCAGGCCCAGCTGCCCTATCCAGCCGCACCGCTACTCTGCATGGGGAGGGGAGGGGAGGGGGGGAAATCCTGACCCTTCCTACGAACCTTATTACCAATTCCTCCCGGACGGACTATTTAAAGGACGAAAAAGCCGAACAACGTTCCTGGAAAAACGGACGGACAGTAAACCCTATTATACCCTATCTCTGCGGTCCCATGCTTGAGGTCCATCCGGCCTCCCCCGGGTGAATTCATAAACCCCTCCAGCAACCATGGCCGTGCAGTTTTCATATTCTCGAACAGCCGGGTCGTGGGTGGAGCCTGTCGGGTTGAATGTTCTGAGGCCTAGAGCTGGGCGGGAAATGGGTTTCCCATCCACACAAGCAATGCTGAGATTTCAAAAATCAAATTTCTAAGCTGCAGGAGGGATGGAACCGAGACCTTTTCTGCTAGCAAACGCTGGAATAGAATGACAGCCCAGGGGCCTCACATGGGAGACCTGGAGTCAAGCCTCTCCAAATCAGACAGCTTTTGAGGTGTGAACCTGGGTCTTCCAACATCAAAATCCTGAGTATTGAGGGATATTGATCCTGAGTCACCTACATCCCAGCGAAGTGTCCTGACTGTTGGGCTACTTGGAACAGGGGCAGGCTTCTCATAATCCTAGGCGGTAATCATTCCTGCATTTTCAGAGAGCCATCATATCTAGCCTTTTGTTTGATGGTGAGTGTGCCGGTCTCACTCATCAAGAAGCACAGACTCTTGCCGGGTGTAAAAAGCAACAACTTTGCTGCAAAACTCTCCCCTCCCATCCTCCCAAAACTAGGAGGATGCAAGGCCAGGTCCACAACTGCCAAGTTTTTAGCAGAACGACTTGGGACATTTGGGAATCTGCAAAGGATGTAATGAGTTTCCCCCAAGCAGCGGCAGGGGGTAGGATGGAGAGCCATGCAAGACTTGGCAGCTGCGAAGCTGGGCAGGTCGGGAGGTGGGAGAGCGGCTGGGGTGCTGGCGTGTGTCTGGGATTGCGGGGTGGGTTCTGGTGCTTGGCAAGGGTGCTTCTTTCCCTTCTTCCTCCTCTGGAGCTTGGCCTAAGAGAGCCTGACAGAGCTCTGCTTTGGCTGGTGGAAGCCCTGTTGAAAATGTGCGAAGCCCTTAAAGAAGCAGGACGTCCTTCGACATTCTTTTCTGTTTCCTCTTTGTTTCCCCACCCACCACTACGGTGTTGAAAAACGCCCCCTAGGCAGCAACCCACAGCCCAGCCTATGTGATATGCCACGACCCATTTCAAAATCCCCCAAATCGTGAAAACACGTTACAGCCTATTCACATGACTTGCTGGGTTGTGTTCTCGGTGTGGGACACAGCAGAGGGGCCTTCTAAGGACCCTTTTAGGCCATGTTTCCTGCATAACCCTACCAGCAGAGAGCTTGAGGGTGAAGCATCAGCAAAGTTGGGCCATTCCTTTCCATGTTAAACCATCCGCCAGACCTCCTGCCTTAAGGTGGCTGGTGTGAGGTCCCAAGAAACTGCGTTGCTTTTGATATGCTTAAGTGCATGTTGTAATGTGCTTGCATACCCAGTAGGTGTACTTTGCCTTACCTCTGGGGCCCTGTCTCCTTTGTCCAAAGCAGCAGAGGAACTCTGGACTAGTTTTGGTGAGGGGCAAGGTATGTTATCAACGGTTTTTATGTGGCCCCTTCTGCTAGGGGTCAGGGTTTTATTCTCTATTGTGCTTTTCTCCAGCTGTCAGGTCTCTATCCTCGTATGCACAGAAGATGGGGGGCAATGGTAGGTAGTAGCTCTAAATGGAGAAGAGCAAACGCAACGATGTGGGGAACTCCTCTTACATTGGAGCATACATTGGCTTGTTTTGTATATATCCACCAGGTCACTTTAGACATCAGTGATGTCATAGTGGTTAGAGACAGGAGCCTGGGAGTCAATTGAAATCTTGTTTTCTTACTCCCACTTCTGCCCCCCCCCCCCCCCCCCCAGGCTCACTGCTCTGCTTTAGACAAGTCTGCTCTCCTGCTCTGTGCCGTCGTTTTCCCAGCTGTCAAATGGTGATCCCTGTGGGAAGAGCTTTGAGATCTTGTGGCTGACAAGGTGGCAGTGGAAGTTCAAAAATACTGTAGCATGACTGTGATAGAGCCATCCACCTCTAGAGACCCCTTTTCCAAACACCCCTGGAAGACCTTCAGCGCAAAGAGCTGAATTTCAGATCAGTGGGCCTTTTTACCTCACTAAGAGGCTCAAGCAAAACCTGTGTTCCGAACCCAGCACCCCCGAGTGTCTGATATAAGCGAAGGTCTGAAATTTGCTGGGTGAGGGCACAATGTAATGTCCAGGGTATGAAGAATCTATAGGCATTTCCATAGCAAAAAAACAGCCGTTACAGCACTGCTGTTCTCCAGGGGCGGCTCTAGGCACCAGCAAAAACAAAGCTGGTGCCTTAGGGCGGCAAAATCTTAGGGGGGCGTCCTCTGTCGGCCGGGGGGTATGGCGGCAGGCTGGGCCGGCAGGACTCTGACCCGTGCAGTCATAGCCTGCGGGAGGTCCACCGGAGCCCCGGGACGACTGGACCTGCCGCAGGCCATGACTGCGGAGGGGGCGCTCGTCCCGCGGCTCGGCTGGACCTCCCGCAGGCATGACTGCGGCAGCTCAAGCGGAGCCGCCGGGACCCGCGAACCGTCCGCAGCCGCGGGAGGTCCAGCCGAGCCACGCGGGACCAGCGGTCCCTCTGCAGTCATGCCCGCGGGAGGTCCGCTGCTCCCGCGGCTCCGGGGCGCCTCCCGCGCATGACTGCTTGGGGCGGCCAAAAACGTAGAGCCGCCCCTGGCTGTCTCCACTCCCTTTGGTACTGGGCTTGCTAGCTGCTGCAAAACACATGGAGGTTTTACGAATAACGATTTTTCTTTTAACCAGGGGCGATGCATAAACTTCACCCGGGTGAAATCAGACGTAAGCACCACCCCATACCGCCCGCCGCCGAAGCACGACGCCACCCCCCTCAACAACGCTCCGAGAAGCACCTCGCCTTCGGCCTCTCTGCAGCCTCCTTCCAGGCAGCCGCCTACTGGACCACCCCCATCCCGAGTGCCCCCGGGACCTCCTCCGGCGCGCCCGCCCCCACAACCCCTGGCTTAGAGTGCGGCAAAAACCAAGATTGCTCTCTGCTGAGCAAGGCATATTTATTGAGGCTTGGTTTACAGTCGAAAGATAGCGAAATTTGTTGCTGGTCAGCAAAAAAAAAAAATTGCCAAGTGTCAGTTTTACTGTATAAATATATTTATGCCACACGTGCTGAGTAAACATTCAGTGGATAATTCTGGAGCTACTGGATGTAGAACAAAACCGAAACAATCATCTAGACACAGTAGCAGTGTTTATATAGTTATATATACACACGCACACACATTCTTCAGATTTATCCACACGTGACGTTTGTATGACATTATATGTCCTATCATACATGAAAACCCAAGCCAGATACACATGCATCAGTCAGTTGAAAGGTGCCACCTGCAAATAAGTTGGGTAGACGTAGGGAATTGAAAGTTGCTCTTCTCCCCACAAACACAACGTGAACAGGGAGCTGTGATTACAAGAGAGCATTCTCCTTGGTTTGTTCTGCAGGGGGGATTTCCCTGGGTAATGATAACAGAGCAAGGTGAGCTATTCACCATGCAGTTCCAGTGATTTAGGGTGTAGAATCTGCCCTGTGTTGTTTTTTTTTCCCCGAGAAGCTCAGTTTTGAAACCCAAAATCTTTGATTTAACTAGATTTGGCCTTTGTTCTTAATTTCATCAGACAGGCCGTAAAGGCTAATTTGGGGTTCTGAAAACCTCAGACTGGGGCAGATCTTTCCAAAGTTCAGGGGAATGTGGAAAAAAGTTTCTAGGTTTTTTGCATTTTTTTAATTTTCATTTACATAAAAAGGCCTCCCACATGGAACAGAAATATATGTCCCTTATATGTGACTGCTACTGTATATAAGTAGCATGCTTGATACATCAGACATATGTGGGAACACACAGGGACTGATCCCATGTCTGTTTCCCATAGACTTCACTGCTAGCAGGAGCAAAGGATTGAGCTCTTTTGTGATTCAGATGAAAACATATCTGAGTCCTTTTATATATCAGGAGACCCCCCTGCCCTCAATATGGAACATTACTAACTATCTGTGTGTATAAAACACACCGAATCTGATCTGACAGCGTGGGCTTTTCTTTTGGTTTTTATTCATGCTAAACCTGTGGGACTCCCAAACATTGATGAGCCTCAGTTGTGTCTGACACTAAGCAGAGACACAAGTGCATGCATGTAGGTGGGGAATATCTGACGTGGGATTACAGGGTGCCTCATGACTGGAGCTTGCTAAATGCTAAAGCCTGAGTGGTTTGTACCCAGCTCATCCCTAGTGAAGCAAAATAACTCATGGGACTTACATTGCTCGCCCCATCCTGTATTATACTGCATCAGAAAGGGTGTCTTCAGAGCCACGTGTAAATGGTATTACTGGGAGTCGTAGAGAGGATGTCCATGTTGCATCATAGAATCGTAGGACTGGAAGGGACCTTGAGAGATCATCTAGTCCAGTTCCCTGCACTCATGGCAGGACTAAGTATTGTGTCTTATTGGCATGGTCTATCTGTTTGTGTAGGGGAACAGATACAACCTTGCACCTGTTCTTGGCCATATAATCCCAAGAGGAAACTGTAGTAATGCCTTGCATTTACTCTCGCTTTATGGCATCTGCACTCATTAAGTGGCCTTAGGGTAGATGAGAATCAGGCTTGTTTTTTCCAGTGGAAATGCCCAGTTGCAGAACCCAATAACTAGCTCCCACCATTCTATTGCTGATCATCGTTACAGGCTGTGTGTACAGAACAGAGATGATAAAGGGCCCAACAAGGCCTAATTGGTAAAGACACGCAGTGCTATGGCATGCTGTTGGGCCATAAACTCAGCTCACAGGAATCAGGGTAACTCCACTGAAGTCAGAGGAGCAGCATCCATTTACACCAGCTGCAGATCTGGTCCCATTGACTACACTGGAATTGCTCCTGGTTTAGACCTGAGACAGCAAAGTACTGAAGAATGTGGTTAAACTTTAGGTCTGTGATTAAATTCCATTGAAGTCAATAGGATTATTTGCATGCTCAAATTGGGGCCTCACAGTGCACTGAGAGGAGAATCAGGTACATTACTTATAGCTCGGTCCAGTCCTACCTCCCTTACTCCACATGAGTGCAGTCTGCCAGGTTGGCCCATACATGGCAGAGACAGAGGGAATGGCTTGTGTGAGTTAACATCTCCTATCTGGATTACTCCCCCTCCATTAAAGCATTTGCTTTGAGAGCAACACTGCCATATCTGCAGCCAATGTGATATCTAATTAGTCAGCAGTTGTTTGTTCTCACTGCTTTGAGTTGAAAGACAAAAATAACGTGTCTTATTCTCCATTTCAGTTATGGCGAAACTCCACTACCTTCAGTTGAAGGGGACTGGATGAGCCGGGTGAGAGTGGGAATGGGCTGCCAACTCTTTCATGGCAAGACCATCCATTTAGCCCAGACTTGGTAATGACTGGAAGTTGGTATTGCCTGATATCTCTTTGGAGGCCTCTGTGAAATGAGTTGGTGGGGCTCAGCCCAGCCCCTAGTGGACAGGTGTCTACATAACAATAAGCAGTTGGCATTAACCGCCTCTCTTGTTGGCAATCTCAGCAGAGGCCGATAATTGAAATGACAAAGGATACTGAACATCCCTCCCAGCCTCAAGCGCTGTCATTGAGATCTGGCACATTGGTGGCGAAGCTTGTGCGGCTACTGCCTGTGCATATAGAAAGGACATTAGGGTTGTCAGACCTTTCACCAACACTTAATTCACCACCAGGGGGGACTGAGGTACTATTGAGACCCACCATGCTGGGAGCAAATAACAAGCAGGGGAACTTAACCTACAAAAATTGGTTCTATTTATAAAGTTTTTCTTGATGGGCCAGGACTACTGTTAGCCAGTGAGAAAAGCAGCCAAATTCTGTCATCGCTTACTCCTGTGTAAATCCAGAGTAGCTCCAACGACTTTTATGGGGTCACTGCAGATGTTACACCCAGTGTAAATGCCAGCAGAGTTTGGCCCAGGGATCTGTGTTACATATGTCAATGCCTAAAGGTTTTTCACAAGCTATTCAAACAGCTTACTCATCTGCAGATTGACAGGTATAACAACTCTTTTACCTTTGCAAAAATGTGTCTAGTCTTGGCTGTGCAAGGAATCCATCTTCAGTAAACTCATGTGCACAGCTGGGATTGCAGTTGCTTGGGATTCCAGACGATGAGATCCATTCACAGTGATGACTCCATCTCTTCTAAAACCACCCTTGCATACAACTGGAGGAGGGCAAGGTGTTATCCTATTTAGTATCATATAGGCTAGAGTAGTTAAATTCCCAGGACAATCGCTTTTTTTGTTTGTATTGCAAAATCTGCCCCTGCAGTGTCTGCAACCCACGCACTACAAGCATTTGATGTGAGCTGGACAGTGAAATTGGTGAGATAGCAAAAGGGAAAACTGGACCAGTGTATTTTCATTTGTTTGAGGCCTGGGGGGGAAAAATGCAGCACTAAATGTAAACCTAGGGACACTGGCTGCAGAAAGGACATTTGGGACTTGTACAAATCTTTTCCATTTTCATTATTTCTAGGAGGTTACAATAACACAGGGTGAAAGCAATTTGGGCTTTTTTGTAGTCCTATTGTGTCAGAGCCTCGGCTGATTTAAATTGGCGTTGCTCCATGGGACTTCAGATGGAGCTGTGCCACTTTGCACCAGTCTGAGGATCTGGCCCAGGATTTTTAACCTGTCGGTGTCCCTTTTCAACTGGCCCTGACAGTTTGAATGATGCTATTGTTGTTTTCGTCTGTATGGCCCAATTGTGATTACAGTGCTCCATAGCAAACCACTGTAAGGAATTTAGTGTTATTTCTAAGGGAATGACTCACAGTTACCTTGGAGCCTCCCATCTCATTTTTACCATGTTGCACCGGTGAGTGTCTAATTCTTTTCCCTGGCATGATTGGAGAATCTGGGATTTGGGAGCAATTCTGGCACACACTGTAAACCACTGGTTGTTGTGAAACAGTAATGCAAAATGCAAAGACAAGTGGAGAATCTAAGACTCCAAGTGATCAGGATTCATTCAAGGGACTATTGAGGTTTAGCCTATTAAGGGCTGTTGATACCAACCTCAGTTCATGATGCATCAAGATCAAGGACCGCGTGGGTCAAACAATCCTAAATCTAAAAAGGTCAGCTCCTACTTATTAGTGAGTGAGCTCAGTGATGGGATTGATTCATGAACTGTACCAGTTTCAGGTGCACATTGCACCCTGGCTTGTTCATCTAAGCCTTTTATATTCTTGTCATGGGCTTTTGTCAATGTGATCTGGCACCCATCCTTTGAACTTTTTCATTTAACAAAAAGCATTTTCCTGAGAAAGCAGCCCAGACTTCTGTAAATATAGAGAGTTTAACACAGATGTTAGACAGGACACTTCTGGACTTTACTGCTGGACAGTCTAGAGCTAATTTATTAAAAAGAGGGCTTGAGATGAATAAATTACAGGTGGGCCAGGAGGCTATGCATGGGAATGTGGTAATACGGTGTATGGTATTCTTAAATTTGTTCTTTGCTAGCTTTGGGAGAGGAAACAGGAATTATTGGGATACTGGTAGTACATTTAGCACATTCGTTACTGATCTGAATGCTTTTGAGTAATGCATAAATGTAGGAAAACTGGAATAATTTCTAACTTTTAACAATGCGTTGAAACAGATATCGTAGATATAGATAATGATAGATTTACATTTTGGGTCGGTTTTTAGGGTAAGAGAGAAAATTGCTTGGTTTAATAAGGGGAAAACAATGTACTGTTACAAATATTTTCTAGAGTAAGAATGTACGCTTTCTCAGATGTTAGTGGGGATGTGGGCTGACATGACAGCCATAAAACGTTGGGGACAGAAGGAAGGATGTCTTTGTCCGTTGATGGATACGTGTTGGATTTCTTAGTGCCTAAAGTTTAAGGGGGTTTTCTTTCATGGGGGTTTGTTGCCGGTACATTGTGGTACAAACTTTCTGTAAATTAACTAACATGCTGCTTCCATGTTATAATTGTTTATAACCTTTATGCATTTTGTGCGCCTGCTCCATTTCTCTGAAAAACCCTGCGACAATAATATCTACATGCAAATGTGGGAAATGTAGCCAAAATCTCATAATCCAACGTAATGTAGTCTTAATGGATTTTAAATCAGCAATAAAAGTGCTTAACGGATTTACACATTAGAGCAAATGATTTCACTCCAAGGGACGTTTTAAGTGGCCACAATATTATCTGACCTTTTAATATTACTGTTCCTCATTAAGCAGCAAAGAGTCCTGTGGCACCTTATAGACTAAACAGACGTATTGGAGCATGAGCTTTCGTGGGATGCAATCCGACGAAGTGGGACGGAAAACTCATGCTCCAATACGTCTGTTAGTCTATAAGGTGCCATAGGACTCTTTGCTGCTTTTACAGATCCAGACTAACACGGCTACCCTCTGATAACTTGTTCCTCATTAGTTCACTCACGTTGTGGGTTAGAGCAAGAAACTGGGAGACAGGGCTCCTGAGTGCTAGCCGGTGCTCTGCTGCTGTGCAAAGGAGGTGTCCTGTCTCTGAAGGGATGGCCAGGTGCTCACAACCCCAGCAGGAGATTCCCTGCTTCACCCTAGGGCTGACTTATTTAAAGAAAACCAGGGAGCTAGAAGCTATCCAGGTTGTCGGGCGTGTGTGATCTCCCTCTCCCTGGCTACAGGAGGACTAACCTGGAGCAAGCAGAGACTTTCTCGGAGGACTTGGGCAAGGAGCTTTGAAACTGAGGGCTCCGAGCTTGGATTACAAATGCTTCTGCCATGAGACTTTAAAAGGAGACACACTATTTTTGATTGGTTGTTTTTGGCTTCCCTTGGCCCTGATCCTTTACAGAGGGAATATTTTTTTGCACCAACTGGAAAATAAGGTGGGGGTTCGCCTGCAGTGCCACACCTGATCCCATGGGGGTGTGCAGGAAAGGCCCACCCCTTTACATACTGACCCAATGGGCAGGCTGTGTGCCAGCTGCTTGTTCTGTGACCCTCTTTTCCCATTCTTGAATGGGAGTGGACAACCCTTGCCTATCTTGCAGGGATTAATTACTTAGGAGCACATTCTGATTTCATGTGCATGGCTGAAAATTCAGAGTAATTCCACTGAAGTCAACCGCCACAGCAGTTCACACTCAGGTCATAACTGCAAGGGTATTTTGCTACCTTGAGGGCTTGAGGTATATTTAAAACAAAAAAGAAAGCTGAGATTCTGGAGCATAATTCTGCAGCATGGAGCGAACTCTAGGGCAAATTCTACAGCAGTTGGATCATGGGACACGCAAGGCTCTTCCTGTGGGGGAGATCTTGCATTTCTTGCTCAAGCAAAGCTCCCACTGATTTTGGGAATCTTCCCTGTGTAATGACGGAGGGATTGGCCCTGTAATTTCCCATCCCACGCAGCCTAGCAAGCCCTTTATTTTCTTGCTGGGAGCATTTCTCTGAATCTCTTTGTGTCCCCATGGGGATAGAGACAGGGGATTTAGCAGAGACGCAGCGGATGTGGAGAGGTCATGGGGATAGGCCACAAAAAATCCTCAAGCCAGGCAGGCCACAATGACTAGCGGACCAAGGCTGTGGCAAAGCTGCACACGGTCCACATGGCATGTCAGCCACAGCCCCGTATGGAATGAGAAGGGGGAGGAGAGCGGCCAGGAAGCTGATGCATGCAGATCTGAGTGGGCAGATGCAAGCACACAGCCAGCTGGACGATGCGGAGGCTACAGGGAGGAGAGACCACAGGGAGGGAAAGCCAGGGAGCGCAGAGAGCCAGATTCATCCCTATGCTGGCCTGGGAAGCAGCCTGTACCTTCCCTATTCAGGGGCTGTAGAGGGGCTTTCTTGCTTCACAGTCCAAACAGGGCTTTGCTGAGGCACAGAATCCTGGGGGGGAATGCCCTCACCACACACCCTTCCCGCCCTTCTATCCCCACCACTCACTGACTACTCTGGCCCTCCCTCCGCTTCTGCAGAACACCGGGGTGTAGGGCAGAGGTGGGCAAACTACAGCCCGCGGGCCACATCCGGCCCATGGGACCCTCCTGCCCAGCCCCTAAGCTCCTGGTCAAAGAGGCTAGCCCCCGGCCCCTCCCCTGCTGTTCCCCTTCCCCCACAGCCTCAGCTCACTGCGCCACCCGCGCAATCCTCTGGGCGGTGGGGCTCTGCCCAGCAGAGCAGCTGCAGAGCCGGCCTGACCCGGCGCTTCTGGGCGGCGCGGCTGTAGCGCCGCCAGCCACCAGTGCTCCAGGCAGCAGGGTAAGGGGGCCGGGACCATGGGGGGTTGGATAGAGGGCTGGGGAGTTTGGGGTGGTGGTCAAGGGGCGGGGGTGTGGATAGGGGCAGGGTGGTCAGAGGGCATGCCGCATGGACGGGGGGGTTGAATGGGGGCGGGGTCCTGGGGGCAGTCAGGAAGGAGAGGAGGGGTTTGGATAGGGCAGCAGGGGTCAGTCAAAGGTGGAGGGTCCAGGGGCAGTCAGGGGACAGGGAGGGGTGGATGGGGCAGGAATCCCAGAGGGGCCGTCAGGGGGCAAGAAGCAGGGTGGGGTTGGATTAGAGGGCAGGGGCCGGGCCACGCCTGGCTGTTTGGGGAGGCACCACCCCGCTAACCAGCCCATCCATACAATTTCAGAAACCTGATGTGGCCCTCAGGCCAAAAAGTTTGCCCGCCCCTGGTGTAGGGGCTCTGTAACCCAGGGCAGGGCTGGACACCTGACCTAGGACCCCTTTGCACTGTGAAGGGGCTGCAGGCTAAGGATCAGTCAGGGCTCAGGGAATTGTATCACGGCCAAGCCCAATCCTGCTCCCCAGGAACGCGCCCGGAGTTGGCTTAGTGGATCTGAGGGCAGCATTAAGTCATTGGACCAAACCAGAGGCAGGCTCAGGCACGCAGAACCTGTGCTGTGGGCCGAGTGCGGGGGCTGTTATTCTGCTCATCCTTTAACCTGAGCCGAAGCGCTTTTGCCCCAGGAGCTGCATCCCTTCATCATCAGCATTGTTGTTTCTGACAAACAGCCTGGCACAGGGACACAATTCACCAGTTGGGCTGCGTGGCCTCCACTGTTTTGCCCAGTTCTAACTAACGTTGTGCCGTTGGGGTGTTACGGGAAAGGCAATCCTAAGCTCTTGAAAGGGTTTCAGATGCACAAAAGCTCTCTGGGAGCCAGTAACAAACACCAGATGCTCACTGCAGCCGTTGCTGGTTAGTGTTCTCATAACACTAGCTACAGGCCCGAGACACAGAATTCAGCTCTGACCTGAACTCCTCTAACCATCAGGAATGTTTGGCTCCAGGGTTCTGGTTCCAGCCTCTTTATAAATAGCCTGTTATGCTGATTTAGCACCTTCCAGCCCAACATACTAGCTCAGGAGTACAAGCTATATTATAGACACTGACTTACCCTAGCCTGCTGCCCCTGAAATCAATGGCAGGATCCTACAGGCTGCAGCATTTGGGGCCAGGAAGTGGAAAAAGACTGCGCGCTCCTGATGGAATGACAGGCCAGCTGGAAACTGACTCTGGCAGCTTGAAAAACCCTGTGCTGTGATCTTGAAGGAGCATAGTGCTCTGACCATTGTGAATTATAACTCATCCAAATCTCAGCAGCTAAGCAGCACAGTCCCTGTAGCTCAGGGGTGGGCAAACTTGGGGTTCTGAAACTGTATGGAGGGCTGGGTGTAGTGTATTAAATTGCTCCCCGTAGGAATGTGCTACTTACAGTGCACCAGGATTGGTAGTTGTAAGTAGTACACTGTAAGTAGCACATTCCTACGGGGAGCAATTTAATACACTACACCCAGGGGCTCTCACAGCCCCACTGCCCAGAGCACAGGCAGCACAGTGAGCTGAGGCTACAGGGGAGGGGCTGGGGCCTAGCATCCCAGATCGAGAGCTCAAGGGCCGGGCAGGACAGTCCCGCGGGCCAGATGTGGCCTGCGGGCCATAGTTTGCCCACCTCTGCTCTAGCTCCATGCAGAGGTATTGACTCAGCACTATTCAGTGAGGGCTGAGCAACCCACTCCATGCACTGCTCTGACATTCCCTTGAGTTCCCATCCAAGCAGGGGCGGCTCTAGAAATCAGGCTGCCCCAAGCAGCGCGGTGCGCTGCGCCGCCCTTCCCCGGTCCTGCGGCGGGTCCCCTCTTCCCGCGGCTCCGGTTAAGCTCCCGCAGGCATGACTGCGGCAGGTCAACCGGAGCCTGGGACGAGCGGACCTGCCGCTGGCATGACTGCGGCGGGTGCTGTGGTCCCGCGGCTCCGGTTGACCTGCCGCAGTCATGCCTGCGGGAGCTCAACCGAAGCCGCGGGACGAGCGCCCCCTCCGCAGTCATGCCTGCGGCAGGTCCACTCGTCCCGGGGCTGCGGTGGACCTCCCGCAGGCATGACTGCGGCAGGTCCGCCGGCCCCCAGCCTCCCGCCCTCCCCGGCGGCAGGGGACACCCCCTACATTTTGCCGCCCTAGGCACCAGCCTGTTTTGCTGGTGCCTAGAGCCGCCCCTGCATCCAAGGGTATGTCTATGCTTCTTGACTTTAGCAAAGCTTTTGATTCTTGCCAGCAAGTTAAAGAAGTATGGATTGGATGAATGGACTATAAGGTGGATAGAAAGCTGGCTAGATTGTCAGGCTCTACGGGTAGTGATCAATGGCTCCATGTCTAGTTGGGAGCCGGTATCAAGCGGAGTGCACCAGGGGTCGGTCCTGGGGCCAGTTTTGTTCAACATCTTTATTAATGATCTGGATGATAGGATTAATTGCACCCTCAGTAAGTTCACAGATGTCACTAAACTGGGGGGAGAGATAGATATGCTGGAGGGTAGGGATAGGGTCAAGGGTGACCTAGACAAATTGGAGGATTGGGCCAAAAGAAATCTGATGAGGTTCAACAAGGACAAGTGCAGAGTCCTGCACTTTAGGACGGAAGAATTCCAGGCACCGCTACAGGTTGGGGACCAACTGGATAAGCAGCAGTTCTGCAGAAAAGGACCTGGGGATTACAGTGGACGAGAAGCTGGATCTGAGTCAGCAGTGTGCCCTTGTTGCCAAGAAGGCCAATGGCATATTAGGCTATATTAGTAGGAGCATTGCCAGCAGATTGAGGGAAATAATTATTCCCCTCTATTCGGCATTGGTGAGGCCACACCTGGAGTATTGCGTCCAGTTTTGGTCCCCCCACTACAGAAGGGATGTGGACAAATTGGAGAGGGTCCAGCAGAGGGCAACAAAAATGATTAGGGGGCTGGGGCACATGACTTACAAGGAGAGGCTGAGGGAACTGGGGTTATTTATGCTACAGAAGAGAAGAGTGTGGGGGTTTTTGATAGCAGCCTTCAATTACCTGAACAGGGGGGTTCCAAAGAGGATGGAGCTAGGCTGTTCTCAGTGGTGGCAGATGACAGAACAAGGAGCAATGGTCTCAAGTTGCAGTGGGGGAGGTCTAGGTTGGATATTAGGGAAAACTATTTCACTAGGAGGGTGGTGAAGCACTGGAATGAGGTTACCTAGGGAGGTGGTGGAATCTCCATCCTTAGAGGTTTTTAAGGCCCAGCGTGACAAAGCCTTGGCTGGGATGATTTAGTTGGTGTTGGTCCTGCTTTGAGCATGGGGTTGGACTAGATGACCTCCTGAGGTCTCTTCCAACCCTAATAGTCTATTATTCAAATGCTACAGCCGCACAGGCAGCTTGCAAGTCCAGGGTCTGATGTGGTCACTTTGTCCTCATAGATCATAAGCCCAGCTGGCAACTGAGCCAGGGTGGGTCACAATTGTGGGATATATATCAAAGGAGGAAGGTGAGTATCAGTGACCATTGAGAGGCCTCTGCCTCCAACAGGCTGTGGTGCATTTCCAGCCACCTCTCTGCTCTTGCTGATTGCAGCTGTCCCTCCCTGAAGTAACCCATTGAACATAGGTGGGAATAGGCTCTGTTGCTGTGTAGCTGGCCCTTTAAGAGGAAAGTGGCTTCAGCTCCATCTGTGACACAGCCCACTCTCCTCCCCAGGTGGGAAAAATGAAGTTCATGGGCCTCAATCAGACTGCAGGGGTAGATAAGGGAGAGGCTGTGGGGAGGTACAGTAGGGCCTGCTTCAGAAAAGCTGCTTAGCTGAAGAATGCAGCCTGTACAAAGCCTTAGGGGAGCTGTGGAAGCCCTACTTCAAGGGGATTTATTATAGGAGCTGGATTAGATTAAGTAATTTACACCTTCCTTCCCCTACCCTGTACATGTTTGGGGGAATATTGTTTTAGAGCTTCTTTGCTGTGAGTAGATTATTTCTGGGACCCTTGGAGGGAAATTGAGGGGGGCTATAAGACTGCTCCAGGCCATGCAGGTGGTGTTCTGAATGTGGTAACCCTCTTACAAGCCCATTTCCCTCTACACTTGGCACTGAGGAGCAGCTGATCCCATCAATGTATAGGGGAGGTCCCAGCAGGATTGTGTCCTAAGTGACCCCAGGTTGTGGGGCTGGTAGTGCCCCCTGAAGGATGATGGGTTTGAGGTGATTCTGCTTGGGTGGTGATTGCTCTGGGTCTCTGGATGAATTCCTTTGTGTTCCTTTATTAGAGACATTTTGCACAGGCATCCTGTTCCGTAAGGGCCTGATCCAAAACCCATTAGAGCTGACTGACAGATGGCCACTCATGTTGGATCAGGAGCCCATCTGTTCCTACTCACTTGCTGTTGCCTCAGTCCCATGGGTGGGGCAGTTCTGAGCAGCATAGAATCATAGAATTATAGAATCTCAGGGTTGGAAGGGACCTCAGGAGGTCATCTAGTCCAACCCCTTGCTCAAAGCAGGACCAAACCCAACTAAATCATCCCAGCCAGAGCTTTGTCAAGCCTGACCTTAAAAACCTCTAAGGAAGGAGATTCCACCACCTCCCTAGGTAACCCATTCCAGTTCTTCACCACCCTACTAGTGAAAAAGTTTTTTCCTAATGTCCAACCTAAACCTCCCCCTCTGCAACTTGAGACCATTACTCCTTGTTCTGTCATCTTCTACCACTGAGAACAGTCTAGATCCATCCTCGTTGGAACCCCCTTTCAGGTAGTTGAAAGCAGCTATCAAATCCCCCCTCATTCTTCTCTTCTGCAGGCTAAACAATCTCAGTTCCCTCAGCCTCTCCTCATAAGTCATGTGCTCCAGCCCCCTAATCATTTTTTGTTGCCCTCCGCTGGATTCTCTCCAATTTATCCACATCCTTCTTGTAGTGTGGGGCCCAAAACTGGACACAGTACTCCAAATGAGGCCTCACCAGTGCTGAATAGAGGGGAATGATCACATCCCTCGATCTGCTGGAAATGCCCCTACTTATACAACCCAAAATGCCATTAGCCTTCTTGGCAACAAGGGCACACTGTTGACTCATATTCAGCTTTTCGTCCACCGTAACCCCTAGGTCCTTTTCTGCAGAACTGCTGCCCAGCCATTCGGTCCCTAGTCTGTAGCAGTGCATGGGATTCTTCTGTCCTAAGTGCAGGACTCTGCACTTGTCCTTGTTGAACCTCATCATATTTCTTTTGGCCCAATCCTCTAATTTGTCTAGGTCCCTCTGTATCCTATCCCTACCCTCCAGCGTATCAACCACTCCTCCCAGTTTAGTGTCATCTGCAAACTTGCTAAGGGTGCAGTCCACACCATCCTCCAGATCGTTAATGAAGATATTGAACAAAACCGGCCCCAGCACCGACCCTTGGGGCACTCCACTTGATACCGGCTGCCAACTAGACATGGAACCATTGATCACTACCCGTTGAGCCCGACCATCTAGCCAGTTTTCTATCCACCTTACCGTCCATTCATCCAGCCCAAACTTCTTTAACTTGCTGGCAAGAATACTGTGGGAGACTGTATCAAAGGCTTTGCTAAAGTCCAGAAATAGCACATCCACTGCTTTCCCCTCATCCACAGAGCCGGTTATCTCATCATAGAAGGCAATTAGGTTAGTCAGGCATGACTTGCCCTTGGTGAAATCCATGCTGACTGTTCCTGATCACTTTCCCCTCCTTTAAGTGGTTCAGAATTGATTCCTTGAGGACCTGTTCCATGATTTTTCCAGGGACTGAGGTGAGACTGACTGGCCTGTAGTTCCCTGGATCTTCCTTCTTCCCTTTTTTAAAGATGGGCACTACATTAGCTTTTTTCCAGTCATCCGGGACCTCCCCCGATCGCCATGATTTTTCAAAGATAATGGCCAATGGCTCTGCAATCTCATCGGCCAACTCCTTTAGCACCCTCAGATGCAGTGCATCCGGCCCCATGGACTTGTGCTCGTCCAGCTTTTCTAAATAGTCCCGAACTATTTCTTTCTCCACAGAGAGCTGGTCACGTCCTCCCCATACCGTGCTGCAGAGTGCAGCTGTCTGGGAGCTGACCTTGTCTGTCACGCCCTGCATGAGAAGGACCAGGTTATAGGGAATCAGGGCTTTGTATTATCAATGCACTGCACACACTCATCAACAACCTCACAACTTCCACTCCAGCCAGCAGGGGCTGTGTCAGCTCAGCACCCTGATCATCAGGTCCCTTTAATTTGGGCATCTGAATGGGGATTTAGGTGCCTCACTGCAGTCACCTGGGGGGGGGGGGGGAATGGTCTGCTGAATGCTGATCCTAGCACTAATGTACTTCATGGCCTTGGTCAAGTTGTTTTTTTTGTGTGCCTCAGTTTCCCCATCTGAAATGCTGGGCACCCTAGCCTGAACCTTTGGGCCCTGGTTCTCAGTGGTCAGCACTAGACCATGCTGTCTATCCCAAACAGGAGGTTTCCCAGCAGTGCTCTGTGGGCAGCAGCAGCTCTTGGGGTTCACTCAGTGGCAGTTAAGGGGCAGGGCTGGCTTCCCTGAGCTGCCCTGGGGGTGACTCATGTGTGGTGGTAGCATCCAGGCACCTCACAATGCGCTACAGCAGGGACCAAAATGAAGTGGAAACATAGCCTGTATGTGTGTTTGAAGCTAAGGAAAAAGCCTGGTGTCCATCTGTTCTCCTGGGCTTCACCATCCAACCCCAGTGTTGCTTTACCCAGCAGGAGGCTGCGGTGGTCTGGAAAACATGGGAGTAACATGTCTTCCCTGGCCCTGCTGCAGAGGGGTGAATGTCACCCTGTCACTGCAGCATGATGACTCTGGGTTTCTTGGCCCTGAGCTCTGGGCTGGGCATGCTGGTTTGGAATGTTCAGCTCCAAAGGAGATGGAGGAGACTGAAACCCCACCCAAACAGGGACTTGGAGTGACTCTCCACACCCTCCATGGCTGCTCTTCCAGGCCCTCAGCTGGGAAAGGGGCCCTAGCCTTTCACACCTCTCATGCGGCTGGCTTGGATTAATCACTGATTCAGTGGTCAGATCCTTGTCCCATCCCTCCTGCTGAGCCCTCCCTGCAATGGATTCTGTAGGGCTGATGTAGCCCAGCTCTCATGGGAGGCTTTCCGTGTTCTACAGTCGATCTCCTCTTCCCGCTGTCTCAGTAGCAGGGCAGGGCTGTGCCATCTGACGTGCGAGGGGATGGATTCACCCAGGCTGCAGTCTGGCAAGAGGCCGAGCTTCAGAATCCAGGAATTGCAGGATTAGGGGCATCTAGTCCAGTATCCTTAGGGTGACCAGATGTCCCAATTTTATAGGGACAGTCCTGATATTCGGGGGTTTGTCTTATATAGGTGCCTATTACCCCCCATCCCTTGTCCTGATTTTTCACACTTGCTATCTGGTCACCCTAAGTATCCTGTCTCTGACAGTCACCAATGCTAGCAGCTTCAGAGGAAGGAGCAAGAAGTCCAGCAGCAGGGAGTTATGGGATGATCTCCCCATCCCTGGAAAATTCCTTCCGGACCCACAATAGCCAGATGTCCACTCATGCCCTGAAGCAGGTGGATTTATCCCTTCCAGAACTCGTCAGTACATTTTAGTCCTTACTCTGGATATTCTTGTTATCCCTATAAATGATGCAGGTGAGCGGCTGTTTCAGTTGTCTCAGTGCTAGCAAGGGGTAGAGTAGAGAGGGTTCTGAGCAAAGCCCCCCATCTGAGCATAACTGTGGTGATGAACCTTTGGCCCCTGTGGCCATCATGGACTGACCCAAAATCCTAGATCTGGCCATCAGGTGTCTCTGTGGCTCAGGCTCATCTTACGATCAAAGCTGTGTGTTCCCCCTCTTTCTAACAGCGAGTCTTTCCCAGGGCCGATGAGAGGGGTGGAAGCCGGTACAAAATTACCGGAGCCCAGCGGTCCAGAATGGGGCTTGGGGTCTGGCTTCCCTGGCTTTGTTGGCCCTGTTTAGCTCATCCACCCTTGCTGGGGGCCCAAAAAATGTTTTTCACCGGGGCCCGAACCCGTTCTCGGCGGCCCTGGACTCTCCCCCTGTGGAATGGGCTGGGGATGTCTCTGTTTCCTACCTGCGTTCCTTTCCCTGAATTTCAGCAGACATTGGCCTAGCATCAGAAATACTTTCCAGCCCTAAACTGCCTCCGGCTACATGGCAAATTCTGCCCTCCGCTAATAAATACATAGGTGCAATTCCTATGGCCTTCAGTGGAAGTTGCACTCCTTTCAATAAGGACCAAAATGGGCCTCTTACATCTGGGACACTGATGACTGAAACAGTGCTATTTTTAGATTAGCCACTGGAGGCCAGTACATGACAATGTATTTCCATCAAACACACACAGCAAAGCCCTGATGTTGCGGTTCATAGATTCCAAGGCCAGAAGGGACCACTGTGATCATCTAGTCTGACCTGCTAGAGGCACCACAGGGATCTGAATCCTGGATTTCCTGTTTATTAGGCAGGCACCTTAACCAACTAAGCCACAGCACCCTCTAAAAGTGCCTCGCTGATATTTTGCTATCGGCTGTGTTGTGCCTTGCTAGAATGAGTACAGCTGGGTAGAAAGTTTCCAATAATGTTTTTCTGTTGGAAAATGCGGATTTGATTAAATGGACACATGGTGCAGGCATGTGTCGATTTCAGTGAAATTCCTCTGGAAGCCAGGCAAATTTCTGACAGACTCCTGCCTGCCAGACAGGTTTGCAAACCTACCTGGTTTCTCATAAGCTCGCCTTCCAGATCCTCAGCAGCCTTGTTCTCCCAGGGCTTCCTGACTCCTCAGCAGTCCAGAAGCCCCAAGAGCCTGTTCCCAGACCCATGAACTGTCCAGCTCTTTGCCTAGTAGGCTGCCAGGGTTCCAGGCATCTCTCAGGAAGCCTTGGAAACATTTCAACAGGGAGAAAATTAATTGTCAGGTTTTTTTAAACAAAATCTTGGGATTTCTTTTCTTTTTGGTTCCATTTCAGAACAAAATGTTTTTTTTGAAATTTTGAAATTGCCCACTGAATGGGGTTTCCAGACACTCTAATAATGACCTGCCCCCTTCTGCGAGGCAAGCATTTAACGAGATAGTGTCAAGGGTTTGGGGGGAATCCACAAACAACTGTGACTCCTCGATGTTTTTAAAACTCATGGGCGCTTGCAAATAACATATTGCCTCACCAATACTTTCCATTAATAATAGCAGACTTTACAGATGCAAATACCAAGAGTATGCTGCTCTCCTACAGTCACTGCAGTGACTCAGCAATGAAAAAGAAAGCCACCATCTCCTTATCATTGGGCAACATTTTCAAATGTGGGTGCCCACATGTGGGCATACAAGACACCTCAATCAAAGTGGTCTGATTTTTTTCAGAGCTGTTCAGCTCCTGGCTAAGCTAATGAAGTGGGAGGCGCTCGGTATTTCTGATGGTCTGCATGGGGAAATTCACCAGCAGAACTACACTGGGATAATTATACCACTAGAGTTGTACCATATAACTCCCGAGGTGGACATTCAGTCCAGAATAAGAGTGTCCACATCATAGGGAGCTATACCAGTATAATTTCAGCAATAGAACTATCCCAGTATAGTTCTGCTGGTCAGCTTTCCCCATATAGATAAGCCCTGAATCTCAGGCCACTTTTATTTGGATGCCTAAATATAGTTTAGCTTAATTTTAGGCTTCCAAGTTTGAAACATTTAGAGCAGAGAGAAATTCACAATTTTTGTTGTTGTTTTTTTTTTTCATTTCCCATTACTTACTTTTGCAATTGGTGCAATTTTTGCAACCCTTTCAAACTGAGGAAGGCTGGGGGGTCTTGTAGCTAAGGCAGTGGGCTGGAACCCAGGAGATCTGGCTCTGATTCTTAGCTTGCCCTCGGACATTGTGAGGATTAATGTTTGCAAGGTGTTCAGATATTATGGTGATAGGGCTATATAAAGACACACAATTTATGGTCAATTGGATTTCTTTTTAAAGCAACAAAACGACTCTTTGCTCTTGCAGAAGACTTTAAAAAAACTTCACTTTATTAATTGCATTTTTGGGACTATTTTTCCTTCTCACTAGTGCACAAATTATTTGTGCACCATGGCAATTCCCCACCCCCCATCAGCCTCCCCCTTTTTGTTTTCTTGGGGTTTTATTTTTGCTTTTTTTTTTTTTGCAAGTTCACTATAAAATTGAAAAACCCTGTATTTCAAGTAGTTTTGCATTCGTCCAGATGAAAACCAGTACTCAAGAGTTGCCTCGAACAGGACTGTCTGGATTTGTTTGTTCTACAAGTAAGCTTCCACATTATCAAGAGATCAACTGTGGAGAACCACCTGTACCTTTGAACTGCAGGTTGAGCTCACAGTACTGCTGTGCTGGGCCTACTAGGTAGAAAATGAGCCGTTACCTTGCAGGGCCCAGTTCTCCAAGCCTGGTTCGTGTCAATGAGTACTCTTGCAAAGTGTCAATGGGACAAAGGTCAATCTGAGTGATGTGAGGGTTGCAGATTCAGTATCAAAGAGAAAGCAGCAGCGTGTGTCTATTTATTTCTGCCTCCCATTGCCAAAGGCTTTTGAGAATCATTTATCAGGGAAATGCTATTGCCATGATCAGCAGAACATCTAAATTTATAAAACTTGAGGCTGGATTCTGATCTCCGTGTAAATGGGGCATAACTGCACTGACTTTGATGAAGTCGGTCTGGGTTTCTAGCAATGCAAGTAATGAGAATCTGGCCCCCAGAGCTTAGGGTCTGGTCCGACACCCTTTGGAGTCGGTGCCTCTCTTAACTTCCAAGGGCATTGGATCAGGTCCTCAGAGTCGGGGAACATGAAGAAGTAGCTGCTAAAACAACTGATTAAAGAATCTGTCTGTAATATTTAAAAAGGCCTGTTTCTTCTGCTGAAGAGATGAATTTCTATAGCATCTTCTTAGATTGTCAGCTCTCTGGGGCAGAGACTGTCTTTCTGTTCTGTGTTTGTACAGCACCTAGCGCCTTTCCTGTTCTGCTTATAAGTTTGTCATTGAGTTCACCATTATCCTAGGCTATTGAATGTAAGTACTCCAACTTCTGTCCCTTTGGTAGTGGCTAGCACTACAATGCTGGAGTTAGCCCCTATTTTTACCAAAGGGATCTTCAGTGACCATATAGTCTTGGTTTCTCCTCTCATCTTCTTTATTATAGATTGTTACTGATAGTGTAATAAATCTCCTGGCTCATTACTACGCATAACAGTAACTTGCGTCCCCATGATCATTTACGATGTATTAATACACTATTATTTCATTTCCAGTTCCTTTTTTTAAAGGTTCTCTCTTTAGATGGATCTGTGCAAATGTTAAACCGATGCTGCTAGATTGCATTTGGGTTTTGTAGAAACATGGGGGCTAATTCGCCTCCCACTTTCGTCAGTTTATATTTATGGCTAGCCATTGACTCGCTCCTAATTCTCACCAATGTGAGAGTGGAATTGGGTGTCAGGTTTTTACTAAGCCTTTTGTTTCCATGCTTTCTGAACTTTCTTCTATCCTGTTTGCTGCCCTAACACAGCAGGGTCTGACTAGCCTGTTGCAGTAGCGCAGGAGAGCAGGAAAGTGAGTGACTAGAGATAGGCCATGAATATCTTCACTGTGAAAAATGGCAGCAGGGAAGTGAACAGCATGGATGGTGGAACGGAGGTAATCTGAGTTTAAAAAATTTATTACAACTGAAAAATTTAAAACATAACAGCAAGCTACAGCCAGCACTGTCCGTTCTGCTTTCTGCAGGCCAAATCCCTCATTACTTTGCGCAGACACACCCACATCCTTACATAGCAACGACAGCTACTCCACCCGATGAGCTCAGGTGCTCTTAATATCAGAGGTAAGGAAATTTTGTTTAATAATGTGAGATTTGTTTTTTTTAAGTGAATGACATGTGGGGTCACATCTTCCCATGTAGCCAGATGGCTAAATGAGCATTTAGGGCTACCTGCTGGTAAAGGGGATGTGGCTGGTGGAAGGGGGCATGACTGTGCTGTCCCTACACCCTAGTTATTCTTCACTGGCCTTGGTATCCTTCAGATTGTAGCAGGCTGGACCAGGTCAAACAGAGCAGCCCTAAGTTTGAGAGGGCAAAGATCTCTTAAAGCAGCCTTAGCATCTCCTGAGGCCCCGCCTTTTAAAAACATATTTTAAATCTGTTGAAGTTTGAGCAAACTCTTGTCAGTCATTCTTGAATTCCCCAAAGCTGCCAGTGAGGAAATCAGCACAGAGATTAAACACCACAACCCCAAACTTTTGGTAGTCCTGACAGCAGAACTGAGAAAACCTGAGCACAGAGCTAACGTCAGGAGTGGCCCAGAACTCCAGAGACCCCCGACAATCTGGGACGGCTTGCACAATAGGCCAGACTCTGGAAACTTCTGCGTGATCCTGTGATCATCATGGGGAAACAATGTGAGGGGTGGAGCTGCAGCTGGCAGCGTTGTTTGCTACCTCAGGGCGTGGATGCTGCTCTCCAGAAAGGAATGTTACTGAGACAGTTATTGACCCCAGAAAGCTGGGCACCGTTCTGGGGTGTGGGAGGAACCACTCCCTTACAATCTGTTTTCCAAAGCCTTACAATAACTGCAATTCTCCCAGGGTGGCTTGAGCACACGGTGCCTGGGCTCAGTCTCTGAAGGGGAACGGGGTCTAAAGTGGAGATCAATCTCTCCAGGTTGGGCTGGTCTGCCTAAGTCAAGTTGGCCTAGGCCAGTGGTCCCCAATGCGGTGCCCGCGGGCGCCATGGTGCCCACCGGGGCATCTATGTGCGCCCGTATACTGGCCGGCGGACGAGCATCTGCCAAAATGCCACCAATAAGCAGTGTCATCCAGAGCTGTCGCCGCTGAAATGACGCTGATTTTCAGCGGCAACGCCTATGGATGATGATGCTTGTCAGCGGCATTTCGGTGCCGACGCCTAATGACATTGCCGCTTCTCAGCGGGATTTCGGCAGATGCTCATCCGCTGGCCACGGTCCTCAGTGACTCGTTGTCTGGTGCCTGCCAGACACAAAAGGTTGGGGACCACTGGCCTAGGCTACTATGGGAGTGGGAGGGCTGGGAGGACCAGCCAGTCTCTCACTAGAGGGGCCTTACAGTTCATAGTAGTCCAGTCCCTGATTTTCATTGGGCTGCCTGGCATTTTGAGAGCCGTGGGCCCGTTACACTTGTATCCATCTTGCTCAGGATGGGCTGATTCCCTCCCCCTCCCCCCCTCCCCCCAGGAAGGCACACATGACCAGGTCTGTGTATCCCACCGAGGGATTCGGAAAAGCCCCAAAGCGGCCTTGTTTGGCCAGCTTTAGTGGGTGGCGGGGGGGAGGGGGGGGGCTCATGACTCCATCACCCTGAGAGTAGGTGATAGAAATGGAATTTTCACTGGGCTACATCTAGTTGCTTTGGGCCTGGCTAACATACCATTTCCCTCCTTGTGTCATTCTGGTGCTGCTGTGTTTGTCAGAGGCCCTTGAGTTCCCAGACCTTGCTCCGGCAGAGAGGGTGCATCTCACAGTGCCTTCTCCACATGGGGCTCTGGAACACCCTTCCCTCCTGGGTCTTCACAGCCTCAATGTAGTGCACTTCGGTGCAAGCTGTAGGTGTCCTTTTTTTCTCCTAGGCTTTGTTGGGAGGGGTGGGGCACCAAGTGGGGATTAGCTGAGGGAATTAGTGACTTGTTTTGTTAGGGTACAGATAGTCTTTTCATAATTAGAGAGCAATTGATCCGAGTGTTGTAGGGTGCTCTGGGCCACACTGGTATCTTGACATTTATCTGGCTGTAATTTCCATGTTGCACAAGCCCCTGGGGCTAAGACAGGCACATTGTAAAAAACAGAAAGGGAAATTCAAACTTTAGTCAACCAAGTTTGCATGTGAGGCTTTTAACCAGGGAAGACCTGTTACTAAGCAACCGCATCTCTGCCAGTGAGATCATCTGTACAAAAACTGGTCGAACCATGTCTTTAGGGTGTTGCCTTGTGAGGTTTATAGAAAAGGAAGGCGCTCATTTGTACATTTTTGGTGCAGAGGTGCCAGTTAGACCCTGCAGCGGTCAGTGTGAATAGACCTCCAGAGAGCAGAAGAATTATTTTTTCTTATTTTCTAGTGGTGAGTTTGCAGGAAACTTTTTTGTCTTTCCGATTCACATGTGCTCAAGACCTTTAACTTTAAAAAGATCTAACGTGTAACTTCCTTTATTTGCAGGAAAAAGAATTGCTACCAAGTGTACCATGGCGTGGTGGAAGGGCTGGGTAAGTAGAGGAAATACTGGAATGTGAAACTCTCTGTACATGATTTTAGAGGCATATTGTCATGCCTCAGACAATATATAAAATCTATGTGTAGAGACACAGTAAAATCCTTCCACTTACAAACTGACCACACCTGCTGCATGATCACTCTGTGTCCATGTGTTTGATTGAGGAATTTGTTAAATATGTTTGCTGGTTTTTAAGCAACAGGCTGGCACTGTTATTAGCTGGTTGCTTATGAGAGGGGTTAGGTGGGTGGAGAATTTACTGAAGGACAGCTAAGCTGAGGAAGTGAGTTTTGCATTTAGTTCTGAGAACTGTGAACAATTTGGTCTGTCTTCTCCCTTGTGGGAGTGAATTATATATTCTAGTTCCAGCGCCTGCAAACATTCAACCTCCCATTGTCATCAGCCTCTCGACTGGCCACCAGGCTGATTGTTCCAGCTGTGGTGGTAGGTCCTGGTCCTGGAAGGAGATGTGGTCTCAAGTAGCTATGCCATTGCCATGGAGAGTTTTGAATATCAGTACAGGGAGCTGGACTCAATGGGGAGCCAGATTACAATGTTCCTTTAAAGTTCATATTACTTTGAAATGTATGTTTCAAATCTGGTCGAATGTCTGAATGGCTTTCACTGAGGCAGACTAGACTCATCCTGTACCTAAGGTCAAAAGTGGAGGGCAGCAACTGATAGTCTGTGTAATCTAGGCCCCACTGAAATTATGGTGTGACCTGAAGGCACTCAGTAGGGAATGGAATTGCTCACCCTGAACAGTCACCTACCAGCCACCAGAGTTACCAGGAGCCCTGTCCGCCGTAGAGCGGGTCAGAAACATTTTGATGGCACATTTTCATTTGTTCCATTGGAAGCCTCCTGGCTTCTTGCCAGCTGGGCCATTCAGCTCTTCCAGAGCCCACCTAGCAGGCTAATGGGGAGTCAGGGAGATCCAGCTCCCCAGACTCTAAGGCACATGGCTCTTAGGCAGCTTAGGTTCTTGCACTTTCCAGGGTCTCTGGCTCTAGGGCAGCCTGTCAGGCAAACTGCCCCACAGCTGGGCAGAGGATAATTCCCTTCTGCAGAGAACTTCAGAGCTTTGGCTTTTGTTCCAAACTGGAATGAAACCAGATTCTGAAATCTCAAAATCCTCCACAGAATGGTGGTCCAGTTCTCCACCCAGCAATGGCCAGCCGTGTTCCAAACACCAGCGCCAAACTGTCATCATCCTTATGGGGTTTGTTTAGCTGTCTTCCATTAACTGTTTTGTCCCAAGGCCGCCTCCTCTCTCTATTGCCCAGTAGTTGGGCTCTATGGTTCTCATGTGATACAGATCCGTGTATACCTCAGATCATGCATCTCCTGGTGCTTTTACTCTATCCGGTATAAAATATGGAGAACAGTGAGGGCCAGGATTCTACTTCAAGTGGACAAAACATTTGCTCTGGTTTTTGACTGTGATTGTTACTGGTAGAGTTGATTGGAAAATGGACAAACCATTTCATGGAAAAATTTCAAATTTGTTTCCATTTCACAGGGTCCAAATGCAACAATTTTCTGTGTTTTCTCATTTTGCCCCCCTCATATTTCTCCATGAAACTATTGAAATGTCAGCATTCCTCTCCCCCCATTTCACCACCGGGTCCAAGAAGATGAATAATGGGGGGGAGGGACATGACTTTTTCCTTTTTTTCCCTTTGTTTTTTTTTATTTTTAATTTTGCTGCTCTGTCACTCTTCCAAAGTTGGAGGCACTTTGAAAAATGAGAGTGGAAAGAGGAAGCAAAGCACGGAACTACGACCACTCCAGAGCCCTGGAGATTGTTCTTTTTAATCAATAAAAAAGTGGGGGAGGGAAACAAAGTTTGAATTTTCTTTTAGCTTTTGAAAAACAGAGTTGAAAATTTCAATTCAAAATACAAAATGTTTTTTTTTGTTTGTTTGTTTTTAGAAACTTTCCATTTAAAAAAATCCAGGCAAAACCCACATTTTCCCATGAAAAACTTAGGTTCTTGGACAAAACGCCACTTTTCAGTTAGAAGAAAATTAGTTTGGAAAATTGTAACTAGAGATGGTCACAAGTAAAAAAGCCTAAATTAGGAGCATGTCAGGTGGAGTAGATTCCTCTGCTTGCCTGTCTAATAGTCTTGCTCATTATGGCAGTGACACATACATTTACTCATTTCAGTCAGCTAGCTATGTGGAGTCACCTGGAAACAAGCAGCCAGATGAGTCTCAAACGGATTCTTGTCCTAACCTGATATGGCCACACCTTTCTCCCTCCAGAGGCTATGACAGCCAGAGAACACAAATAGAGGACTTGGGTGGTTGTGAGTCATGCCTGATTCCTTCTAGCCAGAACTGACTCAAATCCCTGATTGGGATTTTTTTTAAAAAGGGTCATTTAAATTTGTCTGCCTTGCCACCAAACCCCTAAACATTAAAACTCTCCTTTGCACTCCCCTAATCTTGGAGTCACGGTGCACCAACCTGGAGCACTCCCCAGGCTGCTCTAACTCACACTCAGGCTGCTAACAGCCCACAGGGACTGAAGCTGCAGCCAACAGTGGAGCATCTCAATCTTGCCTTTTTTCTTTGCCCACATCACTTCTGCTAGTAGCAAGGAGCAAGGGGCGTCTTGATGTTGGTTATAAGGAACAGTGTGGTGATCCTTCAATCCAGGGTCAGGAATGCCAGCTGAACTGCCACCTTCCACCAGAAATATAGCACAAAGTGGCAGCCCCTCACTTGAGGATTTGGCCCTTCGCATGGCTCTGGAGGGCAGTGAAAAGGAGGACAATGAATTTGAATTTCATGCAGTGGCGAAATGGGAGTGGGAGGGCTGAGGAGACAATGCAATCAACAACAGGGAGGAAGATGTTTAGCAGGGCAGCTAACTTTGGGTGTCCATAGGGAGGTTGACGTAGGTATGAGAACGAGGATAAATAAAAACAGAGAAACAGCAATAAACCTAATAGTCAAACTATGGGCTAAGTAAACCTAACCCCAGTTAACTAAATCTAGACAGAGGAACCCCCTTGGCCCCTAATATAGAAGGAACCAAGCTTCACATACAAGGAAAATTATGTAAGTAACTCTCACTATTCCAACTGCTTACAGTCCTAGACTGTGTCTCAAAGTGAGCTAGATACAGGAGCATGGATGTACGCAGACAACTTTCCATCCACACGGATGTTTTCCTTTGTTTCTTCTGCATAGAGCTAGGCCACCCCAACAGCTGCTTTCAGGCAAATGTAGTCAGCTGGCAGGAACCTTCGATTCATAGAGAATAAGAACAGAAGGGACCATTATGATCATCTAGTGAGTCTGACCTCCTCTTGCGTGACATGGGCCATAGCATTTCACCTTGTGGTTCCTGCTTAAGTATAAATCCTTTCTGCTATTACCACTGGTGCAGCCTTGGCCTCCACACCTCTTTTCCTAGAGATTTACTGAGCAGTCCAAGTTCTTCCCACATACAATCTCTCTGCTGCCCACATCCTTCCAGCCCACAGCCTTCTCCAAGTGAGCCTTGCCAGGTAGAAGAGCTTGAGAAAGATTCCTCCAGGACTCGCATGCCTGGTTTCCAGTGAGATTTTGCAAGGTCACCAGCATGCATCTCCACCCTAGCATTACTATGGGCATGGTTCCCAGGCTCCTGCTCGGCAGATAGCGCTAACAAAAGCCGAATAGGGGTGACTATTGGTTCCATTAGCTCTGCATTGGAAAACTGAGTCCAAGGTTGTCAATTGCCTTTCATGGAGAAAAAGAATGTAAATAAACACATCTGACTAGTCAAAGAAGACCACTGACTTCCCTGTAAGGTTCGGGATAGGCTTGGAGGCAGATGGTCTGAAAGTCTAGCAAGATATGTCATGTTGCTTTCACAAAAGCAGTCTCCTAGACCTGAGTCCAGCTGATCTGGAGACTTTGGGGTCGTCTACATGGGCAAGTTTCACCAGTTATATTGAAATGGCTATCCCATATGGACTCCTAGTCTGGCACGAGTGCCTCTTTCAGGTTTAGCTTCAACCCTTTCCCAAGCAACATAAACTAACTGGAAAAGGCCCTCTTATACTGGAAGCTGTCCACCAGGGGGTAATACCAGAACAACTGTATTGGTGTAAGTTCACACTTTTAGTTTACATCAAAAATCTTTCCCATGTGGACAAGGCCTAAAGCCCCAAATTATCTGGAGTTGGTGGGTAAATCGAAACCTGTCCCCAACTAGCTGCATTAGGTGAACCCTACACTGCAAGGCTGGGTTTGGGATGTTTGCATCACAAGATTGAGATGTGTTAAAATGCTACCACTTAATAAAGAGTACAGGGAGGAGAGGGCTGGCCATTTCCCTGCAGTTTGCCCAAAGATCACCTCTAAGCCAGGACCCCAGGCCGTGCATGAAGGAAAGAGATTCTGGCTCAAATTTGCTAAACCTGAACTTCTCCAGTTTCATCCACCCTTGCAAAGTACACTGGTTCCTCTTGCTTGGCCTGTAGCGCTCCTTTGGTATGCCACACCCTGTGAAGCCAGTCATGCCAAACTCCACCTCAGTCAAGGAGCCAGCCAAGTAAAGCTATGGCATAGAAAAGCCCATGTTTTCAACAGGGATAAGCCATGGAACAGATGAAGTTATGTGTAAAACTATCCTGCATGATAACACTCTGGTTATAGCAGCGGTATAGTATCACACACAAATACTCAACCCTGCTCATGATTTACGTGATGCCTGGAAAACTGTGCTTAAAATGGCAAGCTATCACTTTAAGATCGAAGGGTTTCCAGGTCCTGCTTGCAGGATAGGGGCTCGGTAGGGAAGCTTGTGATCTGGGCTTGCAGAGTCAGTCTACAGAAAGGCAACCAAGAAGAAGGTGGGGTGAGTTGTGCTGTTGTTTTAGGGAGCAGCCTGCTTTGTTTCTTTCTGTTTGGGGTCTTGTGTGTTATCGTTCTGGATTCTGAGAAATAAAGTTGTATTACATTGCAGCCTTTCCAGCAAGAGTATTTTGTGTGTTTATCTAACTTGTGCGTGTATATGTTGTCAACATAACAAGATACCACCTTTCAAGGCAACAGGAAAGTCCAGTTTCGATAGTCAGGTCTTTCTGCTGGGACTGCCATTAAGGAGTTAATGAGCACCTATTGCAATAGTGTAATTTGTGCTCTAGGTCCACCAGGACCTGGACTGAGCCCCATCAAACTAATTTCCCATGTGATACATAGTTGCCTTTTCTTACAGCGTGAAGAAGATGGCAGCTCAGTGAGAGGCGCCCTGAGCTTTGACCCCACACCCGATGCCCAAGTTCTGTATAAAGCCATGAAAGGACTGGGTGAGTTGACTCTGTCTATTACCAGCCATGTATTCAAAACATTCTACACTTCAGTTATAGCATTAGCACAATTCCCTACAGAAAAGCACAGCTGTTTATGCCATCACGCGGGAACTCAGAAGCCAAGCTGCTCCAAAATGTGCCTAAATTCCCTCATTATCAGGGCAGTGAGTTTGGGAAGGTCAGATGGGTAATATCCTTGGGCGTTTTAGACATATCTTGCCTTATTCTCCTGCACAGTGTGTTTACATCCTATCATTGTTCATTTCCAGGAACGGACGAACAGGCTATAATTGATGTCCTCACCAAAAGGAGTAATGCACAGCGTCAACAGATTGCCAGATCGTTCAAGGAACAGTTTGGAAAGGTTATCCAGAGAAAGGACGTTGTGTGTTTGTGTCACCCATTGGTCTATAGGCACTGGTGTTGTAGCTGTGTTCGTCCCAGGATATTAGAGAGACAAGGTGGGAATATCTTTTATTGGACCAACTTCTGTTGGCAACAGGGACTAGCTTTCAAGCTTACACAGACCTCTTGTCTCTCACCAACAGAAGCTGGGCCAATAAAATATTCCCTCACTCACCTTGTCTCTCTCTAGGTATTTTATGGAAAGGTACAGAGGTGACGGGCACTGACACTACTACAATGCAAGTCTACCTTCTTAATGGAGGCCTGTGTTCTTGGGACCAAAGGGTCTATCTACTGCAGATATGTGTATAATTAATGGCCATGATGTTCTGCAGCATCCAGATTTCTTGTCCAACACCAGTCCCCTGATTTATTACCAGGCTTGGGCTGGCCAAAGCATGTGTGCATGAAGAGCAGAGCTGGTTGGAAAGCCACAAACTTCCCTATGGGAAATTTCAAGGGTTTGGGTTTGTGGAAGGGTTGTGGGGATGAATTCTAGAATGTTTGTGAAATGCCCAGATATTGCAGTTATTGGCAGGGGCACTACAGAATTACCTAGACAGAGTCCACTTATAAGGGTGGCCTCCTGATCAGCCCATAGGTGCTTTTATAATAAGCCAGTCAGCATGACACTGTGCATCAGCTTTGTTGCTGTAGCTCATCATGAGGGTTACAAATGAAGATTCAGGGAAAGTGATGTGCAACGCAGTGAGAATTGGATGCACTCTTCCCTTAATTAGATCTTTCGTGTTTAACAGGATCTTATTGCCAGCTTGAAGTCTGAACTGAGTGGCAAGTTTGAGAGACTCATCGTAGCCCTTATGTACTCACCATTCAAATACGATGCCAAGGAATTACATGATGCCCTGAAGGTAAATCAGTGACATGCTGCTTATTAAGTGGTAGCAGGAACACTGTGCTAATTTCCTGTGCTAATACAAGTGCTTAGTAACTGAACTGGATGAACCCTTTCCACGGTATCGTTTCTCAGCAGGCCAATGTTTATAGCAAATATTTGGTTGGATACGCTATTACAGCACCTCTTTAGTGGAAAGGGCACCCTTTAAAATATTATTTATGCCTTTGACTTGAGGCCAACAGCAGAACTGTGAAAAACTCCCTATTTCTGGTGAAGAATGATTGCTGAAAATTACAGATCTCTGGTTTATTGCCATTTCTTGCTCTATAAAATTCCAAAGATCCTCTTCTTTCTGTCCAGACAGCCACGGCTCTGATCTAGGCCCTCCTCTGCTGTCTTGACAACCATAACCTCCTTCTCTCTCGGGCCTTCCCTACAATGTCAGGTCCCCACAAACACAGCTGCTAACATCATCATCCTCACCATCAGTGACCACATCACTACATTCTTTGAATCCCTCCAATGGCTCAAGTTCGAAGTTCTTGTCATCTCCTTCCAGGCCCATCACATAGGAATGGATATACTGGGTCACACAAAGTTCCATCTAGCCCAGTATCCTGTCTTCCAACACTGGCCAATGCCAGGTGCTCCAGAGGGAATGAACAGAGCAGGCAATCATTGAGTGATCCATCCCCTGTCACCCATTCCCATACTTCTGGCAAACAGAGGCTAGGGACACCATCCCTGTCCGTCCTGGCTAGTAACCATTGATGGACCTATCCTCTATGAACTTATACAGTTCTTTTTTGAACCCTGTTATAGTCTTGGCCTTCACAACATGCTCTGGTAAAGAGTTCCACAGGTTGATTGTGTGTTGTGTGAAAAAATACTTTCTTTTGTTTGTTTTAATCCTGCTGCCTGTTAATTTCATTTGGTGACCCCTAGTTCTTGTGTTTTGAGAAGGAATAAATAACACTTCCTTATTTATTTTCTCTGCACCAGTCATGATTATCATATCACCCCCCCTCCTGCCTTAGTAGTCTCTTTTTCAAGCTGAAAAGTCCCAGACTTATTAATCTCTCCTCATACAGAAGCCATTCCATATCCCTAATAATTTCTGTTGCCCTTTTCTGAACCTTTTCCAATTCCAATATCTCTCTTTTTGAGATGAGGCGACCACATCTGCATGCAGTATTCAAGATATGGGCATACCATGGATTTATATAGATGCAATGTGGTATTTTCTGTCTTATTATCTGTCCCTTTCTTAATGAGTCCCAATATTCTGTTTGCTTTTTTGACTGCTGCTGCACATTGAGTGGATGTTTTCAGGGAACTATCCACAATGACTCCGAGATCTCTTTGTTGAGTGGTAACAGCTAATTTAAGACCCCATAATTTTATATGTATAGTTGGGATTGTGTTTTCCAATGTGCATTACTTTGCATTTATTCACAGTGAATTTCATCCGCCATTTTGTTGCCAAGTCACCCAGTTTTGCAAGATCCCTTTGTAATTGTTCGCAGTCTGCTTGGAACTCACAACACATCCCTTGTTCCCTGTTGTCTACATCAAATTTGCTCTGCAAGAGAGGCCATCATCAGCCGCTCATTCATCAGTTTCTAACACCAACATCCCTGCACCTCCTCCCAGCCTGTCCTTTGTGCATGGGAAGCCCTCCTTGGACCAATGCATAAGGCTACTCCCCTCTCCTCTTTCAAATCCCTAACCACTGGCATGAAGCCCATAAGAAATCAGCCAGTGATGATGACTGGAGGGGCAGGATAGGGTAATGTCTTCTTCCAAGTCAGAAGAGCTTGGTATGGGATATTTGCATCCCAAGGTTGTGATGTGGGACTTTATTTCTCTACTTCTGACAATTTTCAAAATTACCAGTAGGAGAGCAGCTTATGAAAATTGTATGTAGGTGGCTAGATTTGATTGCATCACTCTCCTCACACCCTTCTAATGCCACTTGTCATCGAAAGCCTTGATGAATGCATTGTACATGGGCAGAGCCCCATAAAATCAACCTCAGCTCTAGGATTACTCAGAGGAGGGGTGAGCCTTAGCAAACAAATCTGTACTGAAACCGAACAAGTTGTGTGTGGTTCCTGGTTTCACAGTGACAATTTGTCACAGCTCGGCACACAGCCTATGGCAACCCTCAGACACTTTAACTTGAGGCCTAGTTTCTAAAGATAGCTTTAATTGCATGGCAAAATATTTTCTCCCACTCTTTTTTTCCTTTTCCACTTAAAGGGTCTAGGAACAAGCGAAGGTGTCATTATAGAGATCCTGGCATCACGGACAAAAGTGCAAATTAAAGAAATAATCAAAGCTTACAAAGAAGGTAAAGCAGCTTTTGCTACACTGTGTGTGATGGGAGCACTGCAAGGGTGTTTTGTGCAAATTGAATTAACTGCTAACATTTTGTGTAGTAAGGCGGGATCTTTAAAAGAGCTCAGTGTTGACTTCCCAATGGAGTCAACAGGAGTTGGGCCTATGCTGGCTGCTTCTGAAAAAATCCCACATTTAAATGTCCCATCTAGTAACAGGCAAACCTCAAAGGTGTCATGGGTTTAGTTCATGTGGGTAGCAAGCAAACCGATGTTGGAGTTATGGAATCTTCCTGTCTATGGAGCGTTATTTGTTCACCAGTGTCCACTTTAGTTGGACATGCCCCAGTTGGGAATCTGTCAAATTTATGTCCATGCCCATCCTTCGGTCCCTCAAGGCTCCAGGCTCTGGCCTTGAGAGAGGGTTTCAGAAAATAAGGCCCGGATTCCGTAAGGTACTTAATTAAATACATGCTTGGCTTTTGAGCATGCGCTTGGCCCCTTGACTTCATGGAACTACTGATGTCTTAAAATTAGACACCCTGCTGATGCGCATTTCTGAGTCGGGGCTAAGTGAGCTGCTCACAGCCATGTCTTTCCCTCAGGTTACCTTCTTGGGGCCTGCCAAGCATTCATTCGTCTCTGGAAGGCATGGTGACACCTCAGTGACTCACTGTGCCTTTCAGTGAGCACACATCACCCCCGCCTCTTTTTGCTCCTCTTTCCCTTGCAGAATGTGGTTCTAACCTGGAAGAGGACATCAAATCGGACACAAGTGGCTACTTTGAGCGGATATTGGTTTGCCTCCTTCAGGTAAGGTTGTGATGAAAGAATGGGGAGCCAGGGCTCTTCATCTCCCCTTCTTCCAACTGGGGTTAGCAGTGAGTACAGGCCTTTTATTGCAAGCCCACCTGCTGCAGGTAGCCATAAGAATTACTAGATAAATCACCCGCACAGATAGACCCCCTGATCTAGATCTCTGCTTTAAAAGCTGATGCCGAGTCGAGAGTTCCTTTAGGCACTAGTAGTTAGCCTCCAAAGCTGCTTCTGTCAACTCAGCCACTGGGGGCACCATCCTACACACCATCCATTCCTATACAGCAACCAGGGCATTGCTCTCCAGCTAGTTTCAGAAGTGATGTACCCCAATTGCATTGTGCCCCCTTTCCATATCCTGCCCCACAATCTTCAGAGAGCATCTACACACATCAGAATTATTGACCTGAGTTAAGCAATAGCAACAGATTGGCTCCGCATCATATGAGTGGTTTTAGCCAATCACCAACCAGGATTTTTCTCTTGTAGTGTACGTAACAATATGGCTTCCCTACCTTGCAGGGATGAAGGGCTGGGAGGATGAATTAATCCATCTGTAAAGTGCTTTGAGATCCTCATGCGGGCAGCATTGTAGGAAAACAAATAACTGTGTTTCCATTGTACCCTCCTAGGGTGAGAGGGATGATCCAAGATGCTATGTGGATTCAGTGATGGTGCTTCAGGATGCACAGGTATTTCTATAAAGTGACCGGTCCTTTACCATAACACTGATTCTTATGGTGTGACCTGGTAGGGAATGCAGCAAAGAATCCTGTGGCACCTTATAGACTAACAGACGTTTTGCAGCATGAGCTTTCGTGGGTGAATACCCACTTCTTCACTTGCATCCGAAGAAGTGGGTATTCACCCACGAAAGCTCATGCTGCAAAACGTCTGTTAGTCTATAAGGTGCCACAGGATTCTTTGCTGCTTTTACAGAACCAGACTAACACGGCTACCCCTCTGATACCTGGTAGGGAATGGAATTACTCACCCTGCTGTAATAATTAGTTACTGTCCCAGTTTAAACAAAGGCAGCGGTGTGAAAGGGTCTAGCTCGCCTGGCAGGAAGTGACACTGTAAAATCGGTTATCCAAGCAGTGCTCCAGCACACATCCAGCAGGAGAGGAATTGCTGCTTTGCACCAAGCCGCATGAACCCCTCCTCTGTGAGATCCATGCCTCGAATGTCACTGGGAGCTGTAACTGATGTATTTCAATCACAGGCTCTTTACGCTGCTGGGGAGAAGATACGGGGCACTGACGAGATCCAGTTCATCACGATCCTGTGCACCAGGAGCGCCACCCACTTGCTGAGAGGTACAGAGCAGGGGGTTGCATTCCTATGCACAGCAGCGGCTTCCAAAATGAGAAAGCATCCCCTACAGAAAGCAGAGGCGAGGCCAGCCAAGGCCAACCGGGACGCCCAAAGTTAGGCAGCTAAATCCACATTTAAGGAACTAAATACACACCCTGACTTTTATTCAGAGGTGTTGAGCATCCAGAAGCTCCCATTCACTTTGGTGGGTGATCTGAGCACTCAACACATCTGCAAATCAGTCCATTTACTGAAGATTCAGATACTATAGAGACTGGTGTGTTAGACAAAGATGGCTGGAGATAGAGACCAGGTGGGTGAGGTAATATCTTTCACTGGACCAACATCTGCTGGAAGGCACAAGTTTTTGAGTTTCATGGAGTTCTTCCTCAGGTCTGGAGATGGTAATCACCTTGTCACCTTCTCCAGACCCAAGGAAGAGCTCTGTGATGCTCAAAAGCTTGTCCCTTCCACCAACAGAAGTTGGTCCAATAAAAGATATCATATCAGAGAGAGTGTGTGTCACTTCCTAAAATGCATTACAACATGCTGTTCATACCTGTGGCATTGTTCTATGTTGAAGAATCACAACACACCCAGGTGGAATCTCTGCACCAGGATCCTAAGAACATGATAGATATTAGTGACAGAGGGAAGTAAGACTTCAGACCGTCCCCTGAGCAGCATAGAGCTGCCAGTGACCACAGACTGTTCAGCCAAACAGGCTTTGTTACATTGGCTGTTATGCCAAGGTTCATAATAGGCCAGTCACCCGGTGGAAATTTAGACCATGTGCCTACAGCAGGTGAACCTGAACTTGGCTTCTGTGGCCTCTTGCTAGGAATCTGAGACCAACTCCCTCTTACATTTCCAATTATAACCTCACAGAATCAATTCAATATTGCTGACCTCGAGAGATCAAAAATCATGAGTTTTTTAAAAAAAATCAAATTGTTGATCAGAGAAGGGCTGGAGGGTAAATAGTCTGAGATCCACTCACCTAATGAAATGCATCATGATTCACATGCACACATTGCACTTATATTACTTTTAAAGGTCATATTAAAGAACATTAAACCTCTATCAATCATTCATATAAGTGATAATGTCACAGTAAAAACAATATGGGTTTGGTTTAGCCTTTTGTAAGAAGCAGCTCTTCCCTGATTTCCCCCCACCGCTCTGAGAGCTGAGTAATGGTATCCATTTAAAATTCAGTTCATTTCAACTTTGTTCCAGCTCAACTTATTTCTGATATAGGCCTGAGCTGAGGAGGTCATCTCCAATCTGTTAGTGTCTTTCACTGTAGTATCTAAGCACTGAGGTTAGAGGAGATAAGCTTGAACGCTGCTGAGGTTTAAATTTGAAGCTCACTGTATTACACAGAACCATAGGGTTAGAAGGGACTGTAAGGGTCATCTAGTCTAATCCCTTGCAGTTGCAGGATTTGTTGCGTCTCAACCATCCAAGACAGATGGCTGCCCAGCCTTGTTTTGAAAACTTCCAGTGAAGGAGATTCCATGGCTTCCCTAATACACAGCTCTTCTTTAATGGCTAGCTCTGTATGCAGGTCTAGAAGTCAAACTTGAGGCTTAATAGTTCTGCACTTGCAGTGTCTATGCCCTACAGAGAGAGAAAACAAATCTTCACTGCTGTGGTTGAACATGAACTTTTTGCAGGAATCTGAGTAAACCCAAAGATCTTGGAATTTACCTCTGCATTTTTGCTTATGGTTTTCTCACTTAGTGGTTTGTTTCTTTTTGCATGGAGGAAAACAACACGTTCCAAGCTTCCCCTGGTGTTTTTCCCCATCCAAAAACTGAAGGCCCACAAGCAACCCAGATCTTGTGTTAGTTCAGTGTTACTTCGGCTCCCTGAGCCAGTGACAGCAGCAAACACAAAACTGAATGCTAGAGCCATGCATATCCCTCTGGAACCTGATTTAGATCAATAGCCAAAGACAGGGATTAAGGGCCAGATTTCCAAATGAATATAGATCATTGGGGTTGGAAGAAACCTTAGGAGATCATCTAGTCCAGCCCTGTGCTCAATGCAGGACTGATCCCCAACTAAATCCCCAAATGGCCCCCTCAAGGGTTGAGCTCACAACCTGGGGTTTAGTAGGCCAATGCTCAAACCACTGAGCTATCCCTCCCCACAATGAGCAAGCCTGTATTTCCATATGCAAGCCAGTAATTACATACACCAGCGCCCATCTTCGTGCATTCTTACCCATCATATGCACATGCGGATACTTACTTGGGTTTATGTGGTGCCAGCATTTTTGTTTCTCATTTTTGGACCTGATCTAAAGTCACTGAAGTCAATGGGAATCAGGCCATCCACTTCTGTGGGCTTTGGGTCAGGCCCCTCAGAAGTGCAATCAGTGGAAACAAGGCACAAAATGCCTGGGGAATTGTTTGGTCTGGATGTAAAAGTCCTTTGTTTGTTGTTTCCCACAGTCTTTGATGAATACCAGAAGCTCGCCAGTAAAAGCCTAGAAGACAGCATCCGGAGTGAAACCCATGGCTCGCTAGAAGACGCCATGCTGGCTATTGGTAGGGGACACAGGACACCCTTACTCTTGTCTACACGTCTCTTCTACTGCGGTAGTGGGCTAAGCACATCCATCCCATAATACCGGGGCACTTCTTAGCTGCCTGATCCCATGGGGCTGTTTAGAGAAGGCGATAGGGAGTTGAATTATTATCATCTGCTGTCCCTGGGTTAGACCGATCCCAAGCACTAACTGAACGTTCTCCTGTGTCTAGTGAAATGCACAAGGAACATCCACAGTTACTTCGCAGAGCGGCTGTACCATGCCTTGAAGGTAAGACTGTTATAGTACAGGCTGTTCAGAGCGGGCCTGCGTCTCCTCTCGCTTCAGTCTGAAGCACTGAAGGGGCAGTGGGGTAAAACTGGTGCAAATGAGAGCAGAGTCAGGCCCAGCCCCTTTGGAAGAAGAGGGACATGTAGGGTTGAAGTCCTGAAGGAGCTTACTTCTGTGGAGTTGAGACTGGCACAAGGAATCCAGTTCCGCCCTCAGCTGCATAAGTGCAACCCCTACGGAGGTCATCGGATTTGCACTTGGTATAAATTCGGGCTGGGTTTTGCCCCTAGTGGTGGTTAAATTGTTCTGGTACCAATAAGTTTGCTGGGTTTTAGGATGCATTTTTCTCAGTGACATTAAAACAAACAAAAGAAGTCTAGGAGGAAGTGCATGAAAATCCCTGAAGCCTTTGAGGCTGAATGTGTCAGTGCTAAAGGGGCTGTTTAGCCCACTGATCATAGATGTAACAAAGAAATGTGGGGTCTATGCAGTCCCCCTCAGTGGAAGACTGCAAATGAGAGAGGCTTCCCCCAAGTTTTTTGCTACTGATGAATATCACCTTCATACGGGTAAAGGACTAAACAGATTGGCTGGAGCCCTGGGCAGATGCTCTGAAACGCTATCATGCTTAGCTGTGCTGTGTGCACCAATAAACCTCCGTTCTTGCTTGCAACGCTGCAGGTCTCTGGCTCCTGAGTTTTTCATGCACAAAGATTGGCAGTCACACCAAACTGCAGGATGGGTTTTGTGACACCAGGGTGAGAGGCAGAGATGTGCTAAATTCATTCCCAGCAGCATCTGAAACCTGATCTCCTCCATCTTGGACCAACTTGCAAACACTAAATCTGCCTTCTCTTCTCCCCACCCCCATCCCGAAAAAGAGAGAAAATGAGATCATGCTTGTCATAAACAGATAGTTAAGGGTTAAGGTCTCTTTTACCTGTAAAGGGTTAACATGTAGTACCTGGTGACCACCTGACCAGAGGACCAATCAGAGATAAGATTTTTTCAAATCTCTGTGGAGGGAAGCCTTTGTCTGTGTGAGAACTGGTTTTGGTTTTAACAGAAGACAGTCATGTCTCCAAGTTCTCCTGGAGTAGTTTCTACTAATTAATAGTGAGTATTAATTAGAAAGGCGAATTAGTCTTATGATTTGATTTCTATATTTGCAATTGTGTGTTTGCTAAAGGAAATGCTTTATTCCTGTTTGCTGATATTGCTTTTACTGAGAAAAGGGGGAGAGGGGATTCTCTCCAGAGATTGATAAGGTTATACCCTATGAGTGTCCAGCTTGGGCTCATAGAGATTCTGTATTTTTCTTTTTATTCTTTAATAAATTCTTTTCTTTTCTTTGGACTTGGTTAATTCCTTCCCTTGGGGAAATTCAGGGGAAGGGGAGGGGGAAGTGGGCTGCTTCCCTGTGTATGTGAGATTCAAGGAGTTGAATCAGGGGGGAGGGGGAAGGTTCCTCCTCTGTGAATTGATCTGTGTTCCCAAGGGGGGAAACAGGGGTGTCCCGGCCCACGGAATTGACCGGGTGGTGGCAGCCGAAGGGGAGACCTACCCTAGGATTTTGGGGTGGGGGAAGACATGCGGGTCCTCACTTTGAAACCGCCCAGTTTCAAGTGAGGGTAGACTCCTGACAATGCTAATACCCAGCGAAGTGATAAATGTGTCATTGCAGGGGGCAGGCACTTGTGATGGGACCCTCATAAGGGTCATCGTTTCCAGGAGCGAAATTGACTTAAACCTCATCAAGGCTGAGTTCCTAAAGATCGCAGGCAAATCCCTCTCCACCATGATTCTGGTAAGCAACAGCTTTGTTGTTGTTATGAATCACTGACATGCCTTTCTGGTACATCCATCACCATGGTGTCTGGGTGCTGTCATAAGTGTTCTGGGTGAAGGACTATCCCCCAGTAAGATTGTGACTCTCCCCTTCATAAGTCCTCCGAAAAGAGTCAAACTCCAGAGGGAATTGGGGATCCCTCCTTGTCCATTAGGGAAACACCTGCCTGAGCAGATGAGTTATGGAATGTCACCTGCAGGTGATAGGACTTGTGCTCAGACTAGTTGCTGATGGAAGCTGGTTCTACTGCCATAGGCTCTGCACCAACCAAGCTCTGCTCCCACGTGCTTTGAGCTCCGCCACCTGAAGCACTGTGGTTGAACGCAGCTGCTGTCCACTGTCCTAGCTCCCTTCCAGCCCCTGTGTGGTTCAGCACACGTTGCCCATTCTGCCCTAGTTCCTCTGTCAAGCTGAACACCACCAGCTGGCCTAGCAGAGCAGTTTGGAGCCAGCAGGGGCAAAACAGTCACTCATTTAATCTCTGTGGTTTTGCAGCCACGGGGGATGGTGCTAAGGGTGGGGTTTTGCAGAGGGCCGTGGCCCTGTTTGGATTGGTCAGAAATATTGCAGGCAGAGCTTTCTGCCTGTCCTCTCCCACGCAGAGCCAAGGGGCATGGAAATCTCTTGGGCCAACTCCTCCAGGGGGATTACATCCATGTTGCTCTGTCATAGATCCTAGCGAGAGCCCCGTCCAGCCGCTCCCTAGGGCTGCAGCAAAGGGAATGCCAGGCTCTGGATTGCCCAGAGTTTTAAGCCCCTGGAGCCTAAATAGAGTCCAACCATTGCCCCAGTGCTGGGTTCCCTAGGCACACTCTCAGAACACAGATCTTCTCTCTGGCACCTCCCGTGGGAAGCTGGAACCAGCTGTCCTGTTCCTCGCCCCTGGGCACAACGGTGACTCTTCAGACTCCGGTGTGTTTAGACACGCCCTGTCCCAGAACTCCACCCCAAAGGTGTTTAGCTTAACTCACTCAGGGGCACGTGGCAGCTGTGAACACACACTTTGCACAGAGTCTAACGCATTGACGCTCTTCTTCTTAATCATGTAAAGCACAAGAGGGCACAGATCATATAAAACAATAAACACCAGATGCCAGTCCCTGCCTGTTTCCTTTCCACTCTAGGGTGTCCTTTGGGCTGGGGGAGAGAGCCTTGCATTGTCCAGAGGCCTTCTGGGTGAACTGGAGGAAAAATGGCTATGGTGATATACGCTAACTGGGGATCTGGCCCATATATTGTGTGTGACAGGTCTAGAAACTGAACATTTTCCAACCCCCCATCCAACCACCGAATGCTTTGGAGTGGGATTCTTTTGGTTTCCAAGCTGGTTGCTCATCCCTAGTAAAAAGCCCCATTGTACAATGGGGTTGAAATCGCAGCGTTCTGTCATTATGGTTTGTTCCCTTCCCCTGTGCAAATAGCACAGAGGCCCCCACGAGCAGTCCCCTGGGAAATCTTTCTGTAATTAAGGTCCCTTCTTCTAATCTCCATTGTCAGTATCTGTCAGGTTGATTAATGATCGGTTGTCGAGGGTCCTGACTGAATAATAATTCCTGCTGAGACGTTGCAGTAGGTCCCCCAAAATACCCAGAGAGGATGAAATGAGCATCTCATCACTTTCTCGTTAACACTCCCCTTGACAGAGACTGAGAGATGTGTCTGTTTCCTAAAAACTTGACTTACGAAGCACATTGACTAAGGAAGAGTTCTACGCTGCCAGCGATCACGGGGGCACTAAAACTTCGGTGGTGCAATGTGATAATCAGTGATGGACGTAGATTGAGCAGCCAGCCAGGCCATTTTAAGGATGCACTGTAGGCCCTTGATCTGTAAGCAACAATGCTCTATGCCCCTTTGGGATTTGAAGTGGTGATGATACAAATTTGATGCTTCACAATTAAGTGCTCCACCCTTTCTCTGCCAGTGAGTGGGGAGAATGATGCGTAAATGCTCAGGCAGTTTGAACCTTGAGTACAACAGGCTTGAGTCTACTTTTCATTTACATGATTTTTTACTCCTGAGTTACTCCATTGACTTAGTGGAGTTAGTCCTGATTGGTTGCAAACCAATATAAGCGAGAGGAGAATTAGGCTCAATATATTACCATTAGGCCTGTTTCTCCTCTCACTTACAATGGGGTGTAAATCAGGAATAAATCCATTGAAGTCAATGGAGTCTGTCTTTCTCAAAGCCCTTGTCAGATGTGAGTTTATCCTATGGAGCTAGAATGCTAGCATGGTCCTCCATGTGCCATTCTATTTTTATTCTTCCCTCTGTCAGGAGGATACGAGTGGCGATTACAAGACAGCCTTGCTGAATCTCTGTGGCAGTGATAAATGAAGAAATCTGAAGGGAAAAGGCAAGATGTTGAAATGGAGGCACGGAAAATGTTGGCAATGAATAAGTGTCTGGGAATGAATGTCTAGAAAATCCCTAGCGCTGAATAAATAGAAAATGGAAAATCTGCTTAGAGGCTAAGATTTTTAAAGGAATCTATGTGATCTGGGTGCCCAATAAAGAGCTAGTCAGGAATTTTTCAACAAAACATTTTCACAGGAAAATGCCAATTTGTCAGAATTGAAACTGTTCACAAAACAGTCCATTTCAACTCAATTATTTTTTAATTTCAAAGTTATCAAAACATCCCATTTTGACACTTTCAAAACAAAAGTTCTGGTGTTTTGACTTGAAATTGCTTTTTTCATTTTGAAATTGAGGTAAATTTAGACTAAAAACAGGTTTGAAATAAAAATGAAACATCTTGGAAGGCTGCAATTGACCTGAACCATTCCTCCCACCCCTCCAACCCCGCTTCATGAGCGTTTTTGAGATTTTAACTTTGTTCTCATTCGGGATGGGAAAATTTTCAAATTCTCAAATACTCACAGGTCGGAAGCCCCATTTTCTGCCCATCTCAAGCCCTATATCCATAAAAACCAATGTTCCCTAGGACCCTCTAGAGATCTTACCATTAGTGTTCTAATGCTTTAGCTTCCCTCTCTTCTACTGGGAGCCCTTCACTCCCCTGGACTTCAATAGGACAGGGTCGGGCATAATCCACCCGTTAGCTCTTGCAGGATGGGACCCACAGTGAGTCCCATCCTGCAAGGGGGCATCAGAGATTGGCTTTGAGAATTCAACCCTAGGGGACTGGGTCTCACAGCCTTTATTTGCAGGAGAAGGCCTAAGGTTTCAGCGGGACTGCTCCCAGGAATAGGGGGTGCCGGAGCAGGTGGGTGCTGAATGCATAGTTACAAAACCAATGGAGTTGATTCCCCTCTTGCTAACACCAATGGAAGCCGGGATAACTCAGCTGAAGACAATGGAGTTACATCAAACTAGTGTGAGATCAGAATTGGGCCCCATATGTTGTTTTTTTGTGAACACACATGTTTAGCCTCATTCTGGTCTTATTAGGCCTCCTTCTGCTCCCGGGTACAGAATCAATCCATTTATCTCAGTGAAGTTTTTCTGCCTTTACTCTGCTGTGACTGAGAGCACAAAATCTGTCTCAGGAGCCAGACAGTGGCGCAGGGAGAACAAGATCAAATGTTCCTGCAAACTCTGTTCTCCTCTGACCAGCAGTTCACCCCGCGGCTCCTTCCTTGTTCCGAGCAGGCAAATTAATGTGTAATTACCAAAAGCCATTATGTTCAACCTGGTGATTTTTCTGATAGGGCAGAGGAATCAGCCTGCGGAAGCCAGTCTCCCTTTTTTTGCATGCCTGAAATTAACAAGGAGATGTGCATTTAGGATGGGGAATTCAAAGAGGCCTAGATCCCCTTGAGCTGGGCCCCCAACTCCCTTAGGAGCCTTTGATGATGTCATCCTGACACTTGACACTTCCCCCACCCTGACATCCCCAAAGTGGTTGTGCTTGAAGATGTTCATGTAAGTCACATGGACTGCAATGAATCAACACAATCTCCCTGGATTGGTTTCTTCATTGTAAGGTTTCCATCTAGTTTTACAAGTGGGAGGAGAGTCAGGAGGTTAAGGGGATGTTCCCCCAGCCAGGGTGACAACCTCACTTCCCCAGGAAGCTCAGCACCACCTCCAAGCTGTGTGGGCACCATGTGACTCGCAATCCACACTACGCACCATTGGAGTGTGAGCAGGAGCAATCACACAGGTGTTTCAACCTGTCAGTGGGGGGCAGGGAAGGACCGCATGACCTGCCAGCCCCCCTACAGCTGCAGCAACATGTCTCTCTTCCTCAGATATTTCCCTTCCTTGGGGAAGCACTGTGGCAGGAGATCTGTGGGTTTGTGTTCACCCTTTGTGTCATGGGAATGCCTGAGGGGTTTGCCAGCTGGCAGGGATTAAAAGTCAGGGCTTGCTTTCAGGGGGATGAATGGAAAAATCTAGAGGGGTTGTGGATGCAGAAATGTTACCCAACCCTCGTAGGCCTCTCAGTGTGAAACTTTTCCTACCATGGCAACAGGGAAGTGATGACGTTACACAGCTCTGCCATTAGCTGTGCAGTGCTATATAGCAGTTGGTAACCTATTGCTTCTACTCTGCTCTCCTGGTCTAGAGGTCAGAGGTGGGGGAAGGAGGTTGTTAGACTAAGAGCCCTGTGCTCTAGCCCTCACTTTGCCACTGACTCATGTTGTGACCCATGTTGCTGCTCTGTGCCTCAGTTTCCCCATTTGTTCAAGGGAAGTAATTACACTTATTGGTGCTGTGGGACCTAACTCCTCTCTGTAGAGTTCTGTGACATGCTCAAGAGAATCTCTTCTGAGGTGGAGGGCAAAGCAGTGTAGGTCAGACTGTGCTGTCAGGGTTCATGCCCTGTGGTATTCTGCCAAGCGGGGGAGAGAGAAAGAACCAGACAAAAGAGAACAGGGCCCTGCAACAATGCCAGGCTTGCCTGAGGCAGGTGAATGGGGCTGTTCCACCAGAGGCACTTTCCCCTGCTGATAAACAACAGGGGATGTGGACCTCTTACCAGCACAAGATCACAGTTGCGCAACTGGCACAGAGCACAAACTCTCCCCATTTGTGTGGCCGGCTGGAATCTTTTCCAATGGCCACATGAGCTGTCGAGGTCACATCTGTCTGTGCTCCAGCTGGGATCAGCGCCAGCCATCCCAGCCGTGTTCCACTCCTGGACTGCTTGATGTAGTCACTCCATTAAAGTAAGCAAAGCAAAGACAATCTCCTTTTCCCCCGCTGCTGGTGCCAGATCAGGAGGGAGGCTTGAACTACACACCCCAGCAGGACAGGGGAGTAAGAACTCCCCCCACCCTCCCCTTGCTTTGCACTGGCTGCGTGGAACTGGGGTCCGGCTGCAGAGGGGTAAGGAGGTACTGAGCATGCACAGTCCCTCCTCAGCAGGATGGAGTGAAGTCTTGGCTTCGGCCCCCCCTGCTTGCTGGCCACTCAGGGCCTGTCCTAATTTGTCCCTGGTATAAGCCAGCAACATGTTACTGGAGCAAGGGGCAATCAGAGAGAGGGGTCTGAGCAGCTTATGCACCATCCCTTGCTCAGGGGTTGTGACTAAAGGCACAATAATCTAGCTCTAAAATGATAACCTTTGTACTCGGTCCCTTTAAACCAAAGCACTGCACATCAGCTGCAGTCAGGAAGGAAGGATGGACAGGGCCAGTTTAAGCACATGTGGTGCTCTCTAGCTGCAGGGCTTAAAATTCAGGCCCTGCTCCTGCAGTTGCATTCATGCGGCCCTGCACTGGAACTCAGTGCAGGGGTCCAGGCTGCAAAATCAGGGCCTAGGGGTATAGCAGTAACCTATCCCCACCCTCACTGGCCCCAAGCTCTGATGCCCCAATAGCTGGTGGGCTCAGCTCTGGACTGAGGGGCTGTATGATGCATGTACCACCTCCACAGGGCTACACACATCAGACTACTCAGGACAATGCGTATCTTGTGCTGTGGCAGAATCAGTTGCTGTTTTTTAAGGGAAAATCCTGCTGTCATTGAAGTCGACGGCAAACCTCCCAGTGACTGCTACGAGGGGAGGATCAGGCCCTTCACTTTCAAATAACGAGTGAAAAACCGATCTATTTCTCGGAGTGAGACAGAGACAAGCAGATCCGGAATGCTGGATGCCACCAAACAAAACTGGGCTTGCAGCACCACCTTGTGGATCACTGGGGGTGAGGGACTAGCCCAAGTTAGAAAGAACTAGAGATGTGGGGTGAAATCTTCAAAGGGACCTGGACTCCCTGGTGTCCAACAAACTTAATGGGAACTGAGCACCCAAATCCCCCAAGAGATGCTGAAAATCCTACCTGTGTTCTCTAAAAGAATGTGAACACAAATCCTGCGCTAGGAACCCCGAAATGGGGAAGAAACAGCCACGTTACCCCAACTATTATTATTATTCGGAGTGTGATAGTGCTTAGATGTCTCAGCCATGGTCCCAGGCTCCCAGTCACAGTCCCTGCCACAAAGAGCTGAATATCAGTGCCTCAAAGGCATTTAGGTACTTAACTTCCATTGAATTAGGCGCCTAAATACCTTTAAGGATCTAGACCTTACAGTCTAAGTAACCAAGACAGACTAAACTTTCCAGGGCAGGGACTGTCTTTTTGTTCTGGGTTTTAAAGGCAAGAACTAGCCCCACCAATGCAGGAATAGCGGTGAAGTGCCCGAAGAATGAGTGGGAACGGATGTAGGAATTGCTTGTCCCACCTGTTAGTGGAATAGTACAACAGCCCCAGGTTCTTGCCACTAGTGTGATGGCAGGAGTCAACAGGTGGCGCTGTTACACACAGTCTTGCAAGTTCTTTGTACAACACCTAGCACACTGGGGTCCTGCTCCATAATTGGGGGCTCCTAGGTGCTACCACAATACGGGGGCGGGGAGAGAGAGAAAGTGACTTGCCGAGGTGCCACAAGGGATCAGGGGCAGCGCTGGGAAATGAGGTTGGTAACAGAACGAAGCCTGGCTCGAACAGCGCAAGCACTGGGAAGCAGCATGACTGTAAGACATCGATAAGGATTTAATTATGTATCGATTGCTGGTAGAACATTCACTAGACAAAAGCTGTTTTAATAAAGAGGAATCAATTCCTAACCTCTTCGAGCTGGCCTTTTCAAACTGCAAATATTTACATGGGGGCCTTTCATTTCACTCACCATTTAATTAATAGGATAAACTTGAGATAAACGGCAGGAAAAACAAAAGGCAAAGTAGCCTGTGGCACGAGAACCTTGGTGAATGCTCAGCTGTGATGTGCTCCTTCCACCAACCAGCATGTTGGCTGGCCCCACTTGCTTGGCCATCTGTAGAACATGGTGACCTGGGACCATGGAACCAGAGGATAGCCCATCAAAACAGGTCTCCAGATGAAGATGAGCCTCAACCTCAAAAATGCAGGAGGCAGTGATGGGACCATGCCGGGGTGTAACAGTCATTCCTCCAGCATTTTGTATGAACCCAGACACCTGATCCAGGGTGTGGTGGCTTGATTGACTGAGCCTTCAGACTCCTGGGATGAGCCCTCAGACATCCTGGTGGCCATGAAATCCTGAGCCACTTGTCATCCACGTGGGGGTTAACATCACCATGCACTAGGCACCTTAGAGCCTTCAACATCATGGCAGTGAGGAGCTCTGTTGCCTAGGCAGAGGCTTCACTGTGCCCAGACCTCAGAGTCTTCCCACCACTTGGTTCATGCTGCATTCAATTCCTGGTTGGAAGCAACTGGGCCCCGTCCTGCAGAATCATACATGCAAACCCAGGACCCTTGTCTCTCAGGAGATCAGGAACGGTTTATGTTATTCACTGCTGGCCTTGCATTAAGCAGCACACACCAAAGGCACCCTCCCCTCACTCACCACCTTCTCCTCCCACAAGACAACAGACCCAACCAATGACACCAAGACTCATCCTACATTCCCACCTGGGATTAATCTGCATCTGGCCCAGGGAAGGAAACACATCCCAGCAAACCAAACCAAGAGGCGGGATAGACTTTCATCAGCATGTCCCCCCCAGTGAGTCTCCTACTTTTAGAACTTCAGACACTCCCCCCCACTCCCCCAATCCCCTGGTAACCAGCCTCCCAACCAACCCCTAAGCGCCATCAGCGGGGGAAAATATCCACAAGTTCCCCCAGCTAATACAGATGGGGGTGGGCTAGGGCAGGCGCCCTCTTAATGCGACACCTGCACACAGCAGGACTCCCAGCCCTTTGCTGGCAGGGCTAGCAGGGCATCCTGCTTCATCCTTCTCAGGTCACCAGCGAGCCACAGTGAGCTGTCAGGGTGCTCCTGAGAGAGAAGCTGTTAATGAGTCTGGTTGCACTCAGTGTCTGATCATGACACTTCACTAATCTTCAACTCTCAGACCCATTGGTTCAGCATGATTTTCTCTCTCAAGTTTGATCAGATCCATGAGCTCATGAGGGTGCCTCATAATGGTAGGCATCCTGCTTGGACAGGCTCTTCTCTCTCTTTGGAGGAGATACTAGTCTGTTCAGGAAGGGTGGGTGGGATTTTGTGCTCCTTATTCTCACTCCTGTTCCAAAGTTCAGCTCCAGTGTGTGTCTGCATTGTGCCAAGGACTAGCTATCACTCACTGGAGACCTAGAGTGAGCAATTCTGATAGAAGATTTTGGGCCATAGCAACATGTGTTAGTGGAATGAATATCAGGTCTCTAGTCCTGTCCAAAATAAATAAACAAAATGCATTCATTGATTTAATTATCACCAAGAGCCAGACAGTGTGTGTCATCCTACCTCCACTTACAAACCCTAGATTTAGTTGGTGCACTGATCCAGAAACCGGGAATTAGGGGATGATCCCAAACCAAAGTGGTAGCATTCCTGCACATTGATATTCCTTTCTACTTCCTACAGTTAAAATTATACACAAATCTTGCAATCGTTTGTTATGCAAGATAAATATGGCAGGACAACTTCAGACATGTACAGGCTGTAATGCTTCCCAGATGCTTACAAGAGTTAATCTACAATAAACCCTGGGGACTTCAACATGAACAACGTTTAGCATCGTTAGCAGTTCCTCTAGGAAACCTATAGCACCTGGAGCTCTGTAGATTGGTGGGCTGTCCATGACCCCGCTACATTTGCAGGCCCTGGGAATCTGCCTCTGCGTTTCCAGCTGGATGAAAACAGCTATTGTGAAATGGATGCAGATTTCCCTAAATTCTGTAAGTGAAACAACAAAAGGGAAGGTATCTAACCTTTGGGCAGATAACTAGCTCACAGTCACTCAGAGGAACCAGTGCCAGTCCCCGAGTGATGATGAAACCCAGGATGTGTTGTGAGCACACTATTAATAACGAGTGAGCACTGCGTTGTGAGTCTGTAATTGGATGCGGGGTTTCAGATGAAATTGCTCTTTGGGATGACAAATGACAATGAGCCTTCAAATCAAGTTACAGCCTTGCCAGGAGCTGACTCATGGATGGGTTCGTTCTCCTGGGTAAAGATGGGTATTGTTTACAGGTGCAAGAAGGCTTCTTTGGCTTAAACTTTGCCTGACGTTTTCCCCTCCTTGAACAATGAGTCCACACAATTTCGTGGGAGTTTAAATCCACTCTTCAAAAACAAGTGTCAAGAGAAAGGGGCAGGGGGAGGGAAATGTAAAATTCACTTCAACTTTTTACTTTTCCAATGTTTTCCAACCAAAGATCTTAAAACACTTAAGAAACTCCCCAAACAGTTTATCTAGCTTGCTTTGTTGTTTATGGTCTAGACATTGACAGCTTTTTTCACCTTATTCTTTGCTCCATTATTTTATTAGGATCAATTACAATAAGAACACTCTGAGTTTATTTACTGCTTTCCACGTGACTGCCTCAAAAGCACTTTGCAATTATTAATAATTAAGCTTCACAACCATCTGCAAAGCACAGTAGATACGTCTTCCCCATTAAAGCTGGTTGGATCATTTTTTGTGGGTAATTTACCCAACATATGTAGCTCCTTGTGTTTTGTTTGTTTGCAAATCATCCCTAAAGCAGCCGTGATTACTGGGAATGTGTTCATGATTCGTGTTGATCACTGAATCAGTTGATCATTTGCACACACAAGGACTGATTCTCATGGACATTGAGGTCATTTTGTGCAGCCAGGATAGGATCCAGAGGCCTTACTGTAAATGAAAATATTAGTCTGTATGGCCCAGATCCTTGAAGGTATTTAGGCTCCTTTTTACCTGTGAGGATCTGGTTGTTTTTGCAAACTGGCTTTATATGATTATTTGCTATTCCTGATTCAGTCTTCATGTAGTGTGATTGGTCACCTGAGTCAGATGGTGTTGTTTCTATTTTCTGATTGGACAACCTCAGCTTTATAAAGGAGAGTCTTGTCTCTAGTTCTGATCACATCTTTGATTACTTACTAGTAATTCTTTGATGGACCTTTTGGGCAAATAATAAAAGAGCTTTTCAACACGACTGCCAGAGCATTCTTAGCACAAATACTCCTGTGGCTGTTTATTCACAATAATAATCTTGGTGGTTTTGCTTGCTTTTTTGTGACTAAAGTGTAGTTCACTCAAATGTTCATGATTAAGTGAGTGAATTAAAGGGAAAAAGAATGATCAGGTTTTATTCTTGTCAATGCTTTTGCTTCCTTAACACTTTTAAAAATGAATTACCTGGTAACAGCCTGCCTTAGGAGAGGGTATAAATGCACCAAACCCTGTCTAAACTAGTTGCTAACATGGTATTAAACAGCACTTAATTAAAACCTGTTAGCTAACACACCTTTTTCCTGGACTAGACAAGGTCGGTTATTCATTAGCAGAAATGGGAAGTGAACCCAGAGAATGCTGGTTCTTTTCTCCTTTTCTAGCTACAAGATGTAAAGGTGGGGCTAGTACCTACATGGCCCCTTGTGGTTGAGATTGGCACTGCAGGTGTGCTTCTTGATTTCCCCTGAGTAGGGCAGGGATAGGTTCGCTTTAACAGCTGAGGCAGGTGGGAAGGAGGAGACGTCAATGTGCACTAACAAAAGACCATGTTCTCTTTTAATAAGGCTTGAGGACAGAAGCAATTACAGCAAACAAGGTCCTCAGCACAGGACCCTGGTTCAGAGCTCCCAAACATAACCCCACGTCTTTGAGTTTATAGGAGCCTCGGAGAACCCATTGCAGTCCACATGGCTTCTACTCCCCGCTCTCTCCTGCAACTTCCTTTTCCTGTTTATCCAGCCCATCCCTAGGGTGGCACAGGGTGTCCTTGATTACATCCCGAGGGGGTAGTACTCCATCACGCCAGACCACACATAGTCACTGGGCCCTGGTTTTGTTACCGTTATGCATCTGAGGGGTGAAACCAGATGTTTTGATTGACCTGAATTGAAGAAAAAAATCACTTTTTCCATGTGAGACAATTTTTGAGACTTTGACTTTTCCCTCTGGGATGGGAAAATTTTTTGAACTCTTGAAAATATTCCCAGGAAGGGAAAACCATTTCCTGCCCAGCTCTGGGCCTTATGTCCCAACAAACGTGTGGGGCTAGGGACCAAAGCAAGCCCCAAAAGTGCCAAACCCTAGATGAGAACACCCTATAACAAATCACTCTGCAGCTGAAATTGGGACGGATGTCCTCTTGGCCGACACACTGGAGATTGAACCAGGAACGTCCCAAGCAACAAACTCATGCCCTAGTGCTTAGTTTTTCCCTGGTAACTTGAATTCTAGGGTGCAGCTACCATGCCCCATCATGCCTCATTCGTAGCGTCACACTGGATAATCTTTCCCCTGCAAAACCTCCTGAGCTGGGGCAAACCAAAGCCCAAGTAGGTGTCAGTGTGAGACGCTGGCATGAGCAGGCTAGGAGGCAGGCTGGGCCCCTTTCCACTGTTGCCACTACTCTGGATATGGCACCATCTGTAATACAAGCACACGAGCATCCAGCTTTTCCTGGCTCACGGGTTGTTTTGTCTTTGTGTGTGTGGCTGGGGGCAGGCTCCCACTCCAACTGAATGGGCCAAATTATCCCTGTTCCTATGTAGCTGTAATGGGAGTGGGGGAGAGAAGAGTGTGCACAAGGCAGCTGTAATTTGGCTGCAGGCACCAGCGAGTGCGCAAGCTGGGGATGTGAGTCAGATCCGCCTAAGGCAGTTAGGACTCTCGAATGGGGGCAGGGCTAAGGTGGGACTATAGCTCTGTGTCCCTGCAGACCAGCAAACACCATAAGGCCACCGGGGGAGAAGCACTGCTGACATCTTTTTAAAGGGGTAGCAAACCCAAGGCTTGGGGACTTACTTAGCTAAGCACACACAAATCCCACTCTCACTGATGCGGCAGAGCACTGCCCAGGACTCTGCAGAGCTCTTGCGGTGGTCCCTAAGCTTCCGGCAGGCCCTGTCTGCAGCACTGGAGTCTGGTTTACAGCTGGTACAGGGGTGGGATGGGGGATCCAGAACAAGTCTCTACAGCCTGTAAAGAACAACTGAGATGAGCTCAGCTGGGCTTCTTGGGCTTGGCCAAGCTGCTTGGCTTGTTTTGGGCTCATCTGGTACAGCTGGCCGCAGGGTCTCAGCTGGGGCAATGCATGGGCCGCAGCCCAGCCAGCAGATGGGAAGGACTCTGCTGAGTGCTTTAGTCCACACATGTGTCAGGCTGCCAGATACAGAGCAGTTTTCTGGCAACGGAGCCTTAGAGCTGCTGTCCTCTTCCCCTGGGGATTTCCAAGGGGTCAGCAACCCAGAGGTGAATCTGGGGGAAGACATCAACCCTTTAGCTGAGCACAGCACAACTATTCCCAAGTATTTCTTTACTCAAGCACCACCAACCACCCCTAGAGAGACCCTCTGCTCCTTGGGCGGGAGTCATGTTGTAGTGTTCGTGCCCATGCTAGAGGTGGATGTAGTGGTCATGGGTGACGGCCAAGAGCCACTGTTTAGATGGGCCACCAGAGGGCATTATGGGAAATCTATAGATGCTCTAGGCTGGCAGGAACTAAAGGTCGCTCAATGCCTAACACCCATTGGGGTGGCCCTTGTATGCCATGGCTCAGAGCGGATGAGAAGAAGACAGGATTACAGATTTGCACCTTTCCTCACTGTTGCCCAAGGTCTGTGACACAGGACTGACCATTCTTTTTGAAGGAGCAACGTGCACCTCCTCTGCGTGCAACAGGAAGCAGAAGGAAGGACTGTGCCTCTGACAGCCAGGAGGCTCTCCAGTGCTCCCAGCCCAGGGCTGTGTTTTAAAGGCAAGAACTAGCCCCACCAATGCAGGAATAGCGGTGAAGTGCCCGAAGAATGAGTGGGAACGGATGTACGAATTGCTTGTCCCACCTGTTAGTGGAATAGTACCGGTACAACAGCCCCAGGTTCTTGCAACTAGTGTGATGGCAGGAGTCAACAGGTGGCGCTGTTACACACAGTCTTGCAAGTTCTTTTCCTTACTGTGGGAGCATGGGTCAGTCTTTGGACAAATGCTTGAATTATTAGTTTTGTGATCCAGTTGATTTTGAGGAGAGCTGTTGCAAATAGCAGGAGAGTTTGCCCCTTGCCTTAATCTACCTAGCGAACCTCTGCAACGGTTCTTGAGGCAGAGTTGCTCCCTGGGAACTGGGCATTGGAGTTTGGCTGATGTCCCTTAAGGAGGAGATTGCCTGATGTGCTTTGTGACCACCTCTGTTCCAGGGCTTATGTATGTAATATACATAAATAAGTTACAGTAGTAAAATACTCTCAGTTCACATCACTGATTTCTCATCCAATGGGGAGCCAGTCAGCAAGGCCTACCCCACTGCTATTACATGGCAAAGAGACAACAATAGTTTGTTTGATGTCCTGATGCCAGGAAGGGATGGAACACTAAGGACTGGCATATTTAAGTCTGGATATGGGCAAATGCATCAGAAAGCACTGACAAAGGCAAGAGAGCCTTTTAATTACAGCTGGGCTAGTTGTTCATGGTGAATAAATTATCAGACAGGTGTAGCCCTTTTCTCAGCTTGCTCTGAGATTGGTTTTCTCAGGCCCATGGAGGGTCATGAGGAAAAGTGAGGGGATTCTGAGCGGTGGAGAAGTTCTGAGCTGTGAGGAGCAGCAGGAATGGGAGATGGATTCTGAGCCTGGAAAGGGGAAGGGAGAAGGTTCAGGGATGGGTGGATCAGAGGCTGCTGGGACGTGGTTGTTAGTGGTGGGGGGGATGGATGGGGGGAAGTGGGAGGGTTCTGAAAAAGGGGTGTGGGTGGATTGGGTGGCACCCAGGGACTGGTGGGACCGTGCTTAGAGTCAGGAGGGGGATGGGTGGGTGTGATAGGGTGTTCATCTCCACACTAGCCCAGAAGGGGTTAGTGAGGCTGACAGTTAACTGGATAGGCTGCAGCTGAGAGGAATTAGGTGGCCTAAGTAATCTCCTGAATCAGTGGTTCTCAAAAAAATTTTTTCCCAGACCACTTGAAAATTGCTGATGGTCTCAGCGGACCACCTAATGATTTTTCCAAATGTTGTTTGTACCGTTAGCTAACTATTGTAAAGTATTTTGGATAAAATCACTATATAAAATTTTTTAATAATAATTAACTTTTTTGTTCTACAAATAAAAGCACACAACTCATATTTTAATATCAATAGTCTTACCTTTCTAATGTGATGGATGTGCCCTCTTTCCCCCACCACGGCAGCCCCTGAGCTGGGGCTGGGAAGGAGGGGGGGGTTTCCCCCCCGCCACAGCAGCCAGAGAGCTGAGGCTGGGAAGGAGGGCCATCTCTCTCCGGCAGCTGCAGCCCTGGAGCTGGGGAAAGTCACCTCATTCTCTGGCCACCACAGTCCTGCACGTCCCAAATCTGCCACCCCCTCTTCTCACTCCACTGCCTCCTCCCACCTACCCCTATTCCCCCCAAGGCCACCACTCACCTTACATGTGCGTCGTCTCCAGGGTCCAGGCACCTAATTAGTGTGTGGCTCGTGTGTGGCTGCCCAGCTGCGCACCTTAGAGGGAACTATCCATGGACCACCTGAATGGAGCTCATGGAACACCAGTGGTCTGCAGGCCACAGTTTGAGAACCTCTGCCCTCACTGATGGTGGAGCTGGCAGGGCTAGGATAAAGCCAGGAAACTGACAGTAGAAAGGAGACTGCAGTGAGGGAGCCTACTGCCACTCTTTAGACATTAGCGGGGGAAGGAGGGAAACCTTGGTGAGAGGGTGTAGGAAAAGGTTTGGGAAGATGGCAGCAAGGGGTAAGATGGCGCAGATGTTGGCTGTTGATTAGAAGGTCCCTGAGCTGGAATCTGGAGTAGAGGGTGGGCCCTGGTTCTGCTACCAGCCACTGTGGGAGTGGCACAGTCTGGGCAGTGTATGGGAAGACAGCCAGAGGCAGTGTGTACAGAGAGATTTTGATACCTCTGGAAGGGGAGGACTAGAGTGACCTGGCTAGAGAGCTGTCATGAAAATAGAGCACACTGGAGAGAGGGGGCAGGGCACATGAGCGAGTGGCAGAAGGGGGCATCAGATCTGGAGGGAGCTACTCCCCCAAGAAACCAGAAGGAGGGGCTCTAGGGGTGAGTGTACCCCATGACAGTGGGGCTGGCAGGTTACACGAGGAGTGTTAGCTAGTGAGTGGATGTATGACCCGGGGAAGTGGTAGGACAGGAGATGGGTCAATGAGTGAGTGAGCGTGAGGGAACTTGTTTTGCGAGTGAATTGGGAAGGCTGGGGGAAGAGCAAGACGACTTAGATCTCTGCTCCCTCTACAGGAGAAAAGCCAGCTGGGGCCAGCCTCATCTACATGAATGATTGTGTTGCTCGCTCCTAGTTTTGCACATTGTGTTTTGGTGACTTAGCTGGAATTTGTCTATGGTCTGATTGTATCAATACTAACAGATTGTTACTGTCATTGTTTGCATGAGAGGGCATAGGAATTGGGCAAGACATGCCCTGGAGAAAGTGAGTCACCCTGAGCATACAGGAGGTGGGCTCTGTTTTGGGAACAGGATTCAAATTCAACATGAGAGGTTGGAGAACTCTGTTGATAAGCCAGGGAGTGCTATTCCAAGGAGCAGGGTCTTTGGCTTGGGGCCCTGCTTTGCTCCAGATTCCTTCTTGGAAGTTCTGAGCCCCATGTGGAGTGATTTTGGGGGACCAGACTGGCAGCATTGGCACAAAGCTTCCTTTGGACCAGGCCTGCATGGAGCAATGATGGAAGTACAGAGCTGGCTTTATAGTGAGTTCCAGCTGGACCACAGAGCTGACCGTCCAGTGCCCTGACAGGCAGTGATGGTGCTGAGCTGACTTTGCTGTGGGAACCAATCAGAGCAGCTGCAAGTAGAGGTGTGGTCACGGAACTGGCCCAGGGAGAGACCCATCGGAGCGACTCTGGAACCTGGTGGATTTCTCTGGCCTAGGCAGATGGGGAGGCAAGTCACCTCCTGATGGCTGCCAGTCTAACTGGACCAGTGAGTGGGGTTTAAGGTGGGGGTGGGGAGACTGTTGTGTGACTAAGTTTTGGACCTCAGCAAACCAAACAGTTAATCCTTGGAGCTGTGGGGTTGATGCGGTGAGGGTGTTCGACTCTGTTGTATCTAAATAGATATCTAGCTATCCTGCTCTTTTTGCTTGGTTATTCCGCCCCTTACCCCACATTTGCCTTCAGTAAGACTTGAGCACTGGCTCCTAGTTAAGCGCACGCTTTGATGCTTTGCTGAATCAGGGCATTAATATAAAGCCAATATTGGGCTGGATTTTCAGGGGAGCTGGGAACCCCCAGTTCCCACTGACTTCAATGGGAGCTTGCTCAGCCCTTTGACAATCAGGCTTGACTCTCAGAGCAAGGAGGGGCTTGCGGTGAAGTCATTGGTTTGCAGTGCAGGAGAGCTGGAGTCATTTCACAGAACTGGAACTGGCTCCCAGGGTACGCTTGGGCAAATTACTTAGGGCAGGGGTGGCCAACCTGTGGCTCCGTAGCCACATGCGGCTTTTCAGAAGTTAAGATGCAGCTTCTTGTATAGGCACCAACTCCGAGGCTGCAGCTACAGGTCCAACTTTCCAATGTGCTGGGGAGTGCTCACTGCTCAACCCCTGGCTCTGCCACAGGCCCTGCCCCCACTCCACCCCTTCCTGCCGCCTCCCCCCTTTCCTCTGCCCCAGAGCCTCCTACATGTGAAACAGCTGATCAGGAGGTGTGGGGAAGGTGCTGGCAGCGGGGGGAAGGAACTGATGGGGGGCTGCTGACGTATTACTGTGGCTCTTTAGCAACGTGCATTGGTAAATTCTGGCTCCTTCTCAGGCTCAGGTTGGACACCCCTGACTTAGGGCATCCACAATAGCAGCTCTTGAATGGACACAGAGCAGAGCACTGTGGGTAGCTGTCCTACTGGTCACAAGGTGCTTTGAAATGCTTCCTGGAGGCAGGTACAGCATCACATGATGCAGGTTTCTCAATCCCATTGTTCCATGAGCATCCTACTAGATTGCCAGCCACTTTTCAATTGGCCTGGTAACCTGCAAGCCATCCGTCTGTGTCAAAAAGCATGGCCCCTATTGAGTATTGTGGCCTAGAAAGAACATTTTAACACTGAGCCACAGGAATGTTTATTTCTGTAGCATGTTGAGCCTGGCATGTTTGTTTGCACCCTGCTATGACCCTTGTAATAATGATTGCTCTGAGGGCTCCACTGTAACAGTGCACACACATCTATTGCTATTCAGCATAGACTCTCAGAGTTGGAATGGACCTCAGGAGGTCATATAGTCCAACCCTTTGCTCAAGAGAGGGCCAATCTCCAGACAGATTTTTGCCCCCAGATTCCTAAGTAGCACCCTCAAGGATTAAACTCACAAGCCTGGGTTTAGCAGGCTAATGCTCAAACCACTGAGCTATTCCTCCCCCCCACAAAGTGAAGTGCCCATACAGGGGCTTGAAACTTGGACCCACGGACTAAGAGCCTGATGCACTACCAACTGAGCTAGCTATTGTTGGGGAATGTTAGCAGCAGCCACCCTGTGATGGAGAATAATGAAGATAAATTCAGTTTCCAAAGTAGATTTGTATTCCACACCCATGCAAACATACCTATGTAATGCTGAGGGAAACTTCATACATGCGGGGGAAAGTAACCTTAAAGATGGAGGATGGAACAGGGAATTTACAAGAACATACACTAAAGAGACTCTCTCAGCTGGGTGTATGTGCAGCTGTCACTGTGTTCAATCTCCAGAGAAGGAGTGCCTTGGGTACTGCCGTGACCCTGGAAGATATGTGGAAAGAGAGGCGGGGGAGAGACTATAGGGAGGTCCTGGAAAGTTGTTTCTTTTCTAATTAAGCTTTGTATGACTGGAGAAGGTAAAGCTGTCATGAAAACTGTTTTTTTTTAACACACAAAGCTTACCACAGGAGAATTAAATCTCCTTTCTTCAAAACTTGTACCCATTTCCCTCCTTCCATCAGTAATTTAACCCTGCACAGTTTACATCTATATGAAAAAGTGAAAGTTAGTGGTATCTGCTTTTACTTGTCTAGGGAAAGTTTTAATTCTGTTTCTTTTCATTCTTCCTTAAAACCATGCCCTCTCTTCCCACACCTGGAGGCTAAGGACCCTCACCCCCACCTTAACTGGTCCCCCTCCCCAACCCATATACCACCACCTGGCCCCAGCCTCCACCTTCCCCTTCAGCCTCCACCCTGACTGTGCCCCCACCAGTCTCCCACCCATACACCACGTGACCCCAGCCCTCTCCTTGTAGGAAGCAGCAGGTCTACGGCTCTGCACCACAGTGAGTATTTGCCTCCCTTGCCTTCTGCTCTGCCTGTAGCAGCTTTATTTTACAGGGCACGGCTGCATGTCCCTAGCATAGCCCTTCCCCTCCATGCCCCAAGCAAGTCCCTGAGGCTGGAGCAGATCTGTGCCTGCACAGCTTCTTCTGCCCACACACCCAGGAGATCTACCACCTCCCATGGAGGAGCATGTTTGCTGCATGGACCCGGCATGCTCAGCTGGGCAGTTGCTATGTGGGCTCTCCACACGGAGATAAGGCAAGTTCAAAACTTCCTGGGGTTTTAACCCTTCCTGAGGAGGGGCGTTCACCTGTGTACCTGGCTGCAGGGCAGTGGAGTTCAAAATGGTGGTCACGGTGGGCATTGTGGGACACCTCCTGGAGGCCAGTTACGTCGACATAAGCCATGCCATGTCTACACTGACACTGCGTTACTCTAACTACGTCACCCTAAGAGGTGAGTTAAGTGGCGGGAGGAGCATTGCAGGGTGCACACCTCCATAGTTAGGTGGATGTAAGCTGCCTTATGTCGACTTAACTTTGTAGTGCAGACAAGCCTTAAGCCAACAAGGCAGTGGGCCAGAAAGCAAGTGTGTAAGAATGACTGTAGTCCAGGAGCTAGGCACCCTGCCGCCAGGAGGTGAGACCCTGGGCACAGTCCCCCCTGCTCCAATCACTCTTTAATTAGTTATTCACCGTGGAACGGCTTCAGCAGGAAAGACTGAGGGATCCCCACCTCAGAGTACCAAGTTACTAAGGGGCAGCTCCCCCTGTTCTACCTTGATCATCCTGTTCTGAACCTGGAACCCTTCTCCTTTGCCTTTATTTTTTTCTGCCTCATTGTTCTCCTGGGGAAAGGTGCTGGCCTGACAACTGAGGGGACTAAAGTCTATCCCGCATGCAGCAAACAGGTACAGCCATGATTCAATCTACCTACACACATGCTTCAGGCAAGCCAGGGTTGGATGGAAAGTTAGGGTAAAACTTTTCAGCCAGCATTAGCCACAACTCCAAATCCCTCTGTAAAATGTTACAGCAGCAGCAAACAGGCCAAAAAATAATTGTCTTGAGGACATTGTGTCTTAAAGCTCTCCCATTAGCTAAGAAATATTGTGGCTAAAAACTGGTGGCATTTGGATGACCTTCCTCTTGCTGTTCCTCCAGCTGATCCTAATACTAGACTCTAGTCTAAACAGAGGTCACTATCAGCAATAATAAACTCTCAAGTGCTATTACTCCATTGCCAGCATCTGGATTGCTACTTGAGGGATCCAATGTAATTTAAAAGGTACTAAATTGAAACAAAATCAGCCCGTTGATGGCCCTGCCTGTGGTACCTTTTAATTTGGTGTTCTATTCATTTGGGGAGAATGAAATTATCCTATTCATTAGAGGCAGACACTGGTGATGAATGGGTCGGCATGCCGCACGGATGGCATTAATTAAATCCTCATGAGCACAGATAATATCCCAGCAGGAAACAGGAGAAAACAGAAAAGTTTAATGTAAATATGGCAATAATAACAGGGCTACTGGCTGGCTAGGATTGCTGGCACCAGCTGAGTGCTTTTTTGCAAGGTGGTTTAAAGAGCAATTATTATTAAAGTTGCCCCAACCAAGATTAGGGCCAAGTTGTGCTGGGAGCTACATGCACAAATAGTAGGAGACAGTCCCTGCCTTGAACAGCTTACACTCTAAATAAGCAAGACACGTAAAGGGGAAGACAAGACAGTAGAATTATCCACAGTTTACAGCTGGACTTAAGGGAGAGTGAGACTAGACATTTCAAAAGCAGCTGTGTGACACAGGAGCCAAAGGTCAGATTTATTAAAGTATTTAGGCACAGACCTTGTTAGGTACCTAATGATGCAGACAGGTACCTGATGGGCTGTACAAAGCACCTGAGTGAGTTGCCTATCCTGGATGCTGTTTCTTGTGAGTAGATTCCTTTACTGTAAACATTCTTGCTGGGCTCAAACCAAATCTTTGCAATGGGATGGCCCCAGACTTTTGGGACCAGGAGTCTGGGATCCAAATCCTTATTCAGATCTGAATTTCATAGCTGGTCCCAGTGGGTGAGATTCTGGGCATCGCAGAGGCACAGCACAGGGCTTGCCATCCAGGGAGAGGGGAAGCTACGATGGTTTTAAGTCCCTTTGTGCCCTTCTAGTTCTGGCCTGTTATTGGGGCCAAAATGTTCCCTGGAGTAACTTATGCAGCCCATCTCCTCCCACCCCTAACAGGTCCTTTTCTATCCCTGGAATTCTGGGGCTAGTTACAGCTGTCCTGAGCCCTACCTGCTCCAGGAGGATTCTCCTGGGTACAGTGTATAGGGGCTGTAGCTGGAGGGAAATATTCTGATGGGGTTGAGCCAACATTTTGGACCCATACACCCCCAAACTTTGTGAGTGGTATGAGGGGTACACAATTTGGCTCTACAATAACAACTGGATATTAAATAGAGCTTTTCACCTGTAGATCTCTCAGCGCTTTAAGCAAAGTAAGCATCATTAGCTCCATTTTACATATGGGGAAACTGAGGCACGGAGAGGGCCATGACTTACAAAAGATGACCCAGCAGGCCAGAGAACTCAGGTCTGCTGATTCCCTGTCCAGTACGCTGCCTCTGTTTATTACACCATTTTCTTTTCTTTACAACATGCTGTTTTCTTTACAACATGCAGCTGTAGGAAAGTGCTTTCACAAAAAGGTTAAAGTTGTAATAGCCACAAACTGAATGACATCAATATCCATAAAAAAACAACCATTTCAGGGCACTAATTTCATCAGCAAGCTAATTGCAACTATTGCATCTCCGAACATTTCCAGCCATCTGCAGGAAGGGAATGTCATAGTGCTTGAAAGGCATCATGTATTTATGATTGTGTCTTGGTGACAAATAAGTCTGCAGTAGGGAATTTTGGAAGTCATGAGCATATTCATTGAACACAGCCCTCTCCTTTGTCAATCTAAAGTACTTGCATGATCCCCATTACCATAGCATCTGAGCACCTCTCAGCCTGCAATTTATTATCTTCTCAATACCCTTCTGAGGCATTATCCCCATGTTACAGATGGGGAAACTGAGGCACAGAAAATTAAACTCATTCCCCATTGGGGAAGTTTTTGCCATTGAATTCAGTGTGGCTCAGAGACTATGTGACTAGCCCCAGATCACAAATGCCCATCCTTACGACTCACTTTTCATGACCCCTAGCTAAACATTTCCATTTCCCAAGCATCTCTTTATCAGAACAGAGAATGAGGTCAAGGAGTAAATGGAACAGGATGAAGAGACCCCCCCCACACACACAGAGGTGGTCTCCCCATGTCAGGGCTGAGACAGTTACAGGGCAGTGTGGTGGAAGCTTGCACTGCCACTGCCTATGTTGTGTCTGAACTGAGGCTAAATGGAGAACTTTATTCTCTAGAGCAGAGTTTCTCAAACCGGGGTCTGCGAGGATACTCCAGGGGGTCCACGAATCATGTCCGGGGGGCTGCTGGCCACGCTGATCAACTCCTCCCCTTCCCTTCCAGTGCCTCCTGCACGCACTGGGGGTCCTCCAGTTGCTAAAGTTTGAGAACTGCTGCTCTAGAGCCATCTCTCTGGCACCTCTTACCAGCACCAAGTTAGGTAAAAGGTAAATACACTTTTTTTAACTGGCCATTATGGCCGAAGTCCACAGATAGCGTGGTTACATGTAGTATTGCAAATGGAGAGTATGCTTATAAAAACTGTCGATGACTTGAAGCTGGGAGGGGCTGTAAGAATTCAAAATGACCTTGACAAATTGGAGAATTGGTCTGAAGCACTAAAGATGAAATTCAGTAAAGACAGATGCAAAGTACTTCACTTAGGAAGGAAAAATCAAATACTCAGCTACAAATTGGGGACTAACTGGCTAGGTGATAGTACTGCCAAAAAGGAGCTGGGGCTTATAGTGGAACACAAACTGAGTATGAGCCAACAATTAACATTTTACCAGCAACTAACCAGTGGAACAACTTACCACAGGTCGTGGTGGATTCTCCATCACTGGCAATTTTTAAATCAAGACTGGACATGTTTCTAAAAGCTCTGCTCTAGGAATTGTTGTGGGGCAGTTCTCTGATCTGTGTTACACAGGAGGTCAGACTAGATGATCACAGTGGTCCCTTCTAGCCTTAAAAGGTTGTGATAAAAACAATAACGAGAAGTCCGGTGGCACCTTAAAGACTAACCAATTTATTTGGGCATAAGCTTTTGTGCGTAAAAACCCACTTCAGCTGCATCAAGTGAAAATTACAGATGCAGGCATAATTTTCACCCCATGCATCTGAAGAAGTGGGTTTTTTACCCACAAAAGCTTATGCCCAAATAAATTGGTTAGTTTTTAAGGTGCCACCGAACCCCTTGTTGTTTTTGTGGATACAGACTGACCGGTCCTTTGGGGCCACTGCCAGGGGAAGCGCTGTTTTCTCCTGCAGCAGCCCTGGGGCTGGGAGAGGGCTGTCAGCTCCTGCAGTGGCCCTGGGGCCGGAGGATCTGTCTCTTCCCCCTCACTATAACGAACCCCTGGCTATACTGAACAAATGACTTGGATGTTAAAGCGAGGGTGTACTGTATAAGGACAGTTAAGCACTAGAAAAAGCTAACATGGGAGGTTGTGGAATCCCCATCACAGGAGGTTTTTAAGTACAGGTGGACAGATACCTTTCAGGGATGGTCTACGTTTACTTGGTCCAACTTCAGCGCAGGGGGTTGAATTAGATGACCTCTCGAGATCCCTTCCAGCCCTCCATTTCTATTATTCTTTTTCTTAGCAAGCGAGCCATGTTCAGTCTTTGAAGAAAATGCTGTATCATTGGTGGGTTTCTGCTGTGCTTCTCATCAGTGGAGCTGTGGCAAGCAGCCAGGGGCGTCTCCAGGCCCCAGCACGCCAAGCGCGTGCTTGGGGTGGCAAGCTGCGGGGGGCACTCTGCCGGCGCTGCAAGGGTGGCAGGCAGGCTGCCTTCAGCGGCTTGCCTGCGGAGGCTCCGCTGGTCCTGCAGCTTTGGAGGACCTCCCGCAGGTGTGCCTGCGGAGGCTCCGCTTGTCCCGTGACTTCAGAGGACCTCCCGCAGGTGTGCCTGCGGAGGCTCCGCTTGTCCCGTGACTTCAGAGGACCTCCCGCAGGCATGCCTGTGGGAGGTCCTCCGAAGCCGTGGGACCAGCAGACCCCCCATAGGGAAGCCGCCAAAGGCAGCCTGCCTGCCATGCTTGGGGCGGCAAAATGCCTAGAGCCGCCCCTGCAAGCAGCAAGGGCATTAGCTGCCTGCCTTAATCTCTCTAGTTCTTGACATGAGTTGCTCTCTGGGAAGCAGGAATTAGTATCTGGGCTGAGATCCCTTAGAGAGATTTGCCTGTGTGCTGCTTGTAACCACCTCTGTTCAAGGACTCGTGTGTAAAAAGCAAATAATACAAATTACACTAAGAATATGCTCAGATTTGGTGCCACTGTTTTTTGGCCCTGACATAGCCCATTGCTTAGCAAAGGGGCAACTTAACAAATAACCCACCAGATTCTCCCAACTCAACCCCTTCTCTGGCTCTGCAAACCAGCGCCTGCAAAATGGAGCAGGAAGGACTGCACAGCCTGGCAGTTCATCAAAGCCACATGCCTGCCTATGAGCCTGCTGGGTTTGGAGGTCGTCCGGTCAAGGAGCTGGGATGTTAATGATGCTGCAGCTCCCATTTTACCGGAGCCCTATAAAGGTCAGGCAAACAAATCTCCAAGAATGTTTATTGCGGGGTCAGTTCAGCTTCCCTTTGCAGCAGCCGACAAAATGATCAACAGAACCCCCCCCCCCCCCCGCCTCAGGAACACTACTAATGGCTTCTTGCAATGGCTGCAGAGCTTGAACTTTGACTTGGGCATTCTGCCAAGTACAAGAGCATTGCTGTGGTGGGACAAGTTCAAGTTCCTGGAACTGGGCTGAAGCCTGACTCATGCCAAGAACTAGGGTATTGAGGCCAACTTGGCCACATAGCTCTTAAAAACATGCCCCATTTCCCTATGGGCTGAGCCTGTTGGAACAACTTGGAATTGCATGTTTATTTTAGCACACCCTTGTCAGGGAGAGCAGGAACTGAAGCCCATCATGCAAGCAATGGGCTTTAAAAGGATTGAGCATAGGCCCTGATCCTGCAAACCGTTCTGCACAGACAGACCTTGCAGCCACACGGAGACCCTATAACTTTAATCAGGCCCTGCGTGGGTGCAGGGGTCCAGCCATGGGACAGCTTGTAGCATCGGGGCTTATGGGTCTGATTCCGAGGGGTGCCGAGCATCTGTGGTTCCTGCTGACGTCAGGGAGAGCTGTGGGAGCTCAGCACCTTGCAAGTGCAGAACCTGATTGATTGCTCACTGAGTGACACTTGCCCTATCACGTTATACACGTGCAATGCAAGGATCGTCTGAAGCCCTAGAGCTGTTCTGCCCACCAACAGACTGTCCTGGGAGCAGAGCTGCTTTTGCTAACAGTCCCTGCCTTGTAGCTTTTCCAAGCCAGAGACAGACACTCCTCTGGCCGTCAGACCTGGAATTTGCTTCCCCTGCTGCTTTGACACAGCCCGGGTTAGCTGGCCACCAGCCCCGTGTGTTTTCTGTACATGTGACTTGAGGGTACGTTATGTGGGATTTTGCAAATCCATTAAATAAGGATTCAGGGTTCATGTTCATGAATGAACGTCAGCTCAAGCTCACGATTCCGGGCTCAGGTTCACAAACACCCCCTCCCCGCCCCCATCTCTCTCCCTCTTCCTAACAGTAGCCCCACCTGGACAGACTGCACATTGGGTCGGGGTAAGGTAGACTAAGATGGCCCCCTCTTATGGACCCCTCCTAAACTCTGCAGCAGAAGGGGAGAGAGGAGCTGTGTGCAGCCCATCTGACCGTCACTGCTCTCCACATTATGTAGTGTTAGCTCTTGTTAATTATTAGTGTCAAGGCATGCCGGGGATCGGGGCCCCATTTTGCTCAGGGATATAAAATGCATGGGAAGACCCAGTCAAGGTATCGACGCTCCAGTTACTCCTCTGAAGTTAGCCTAGCTCAAGTGAGAGCAGCCACACTGGGCATGTCCACACTGCATTGTAAAGCTGGGTCTGTGGGACCCAGGCTCCTGGCCTCACTGGTTCCAAGCCCACGCTTGAGCGGCCACACTGTATTGTAAACCAGCCATTGTAAAATGGCTGGTCCTGGGTCTCACAGCTGTGCTAACGCGTCCAGACTGCACTGCTCAGACCTTCTGATTCGAGTCTGTGGCTTGAGCTGTGACCACACTGCAAAATGACAGGGCTTGGACCTGAGTCTAAGCAGGACTTGGGCTCTGACCCACCCCACTAACAGGGTCCTTGGACCTGAATCCTGAAGGCTTGCTGACCTGAGTCAGACTGATTTGTGTGTAGACAGAAGGGGGCATGGGCTTGAATTCAAAACTGAGTCAGAGCCCAGGCTTATTGTGCAGTGTAGACAGATCCACTGCAAAATAACCCTCAAGCTGCTGTGTCTAGACTAACACTTCACTCACTCACATCTGGCATTAGGACTTCTGTGGGGACAGCCCATGGGTCTTTGCACTGCAGCAAGCTGAGTGGCTCTGACTGCTTTCCCAGGAAATAGTGGGAGAACTTGTCTGTCCTTGCAGGGCACATGGAGGGGGGGGCGGGGGAGATTGTGGGAAGGCAGCGGAGGACCAGCTGCACTCAAATGGCACTAGCTTGCATCCACACTGCCAGCAACTTTGTAGTGAAGACAGGCCCTAAGGGCTAAATCCTCAACTGTTATGAATCAGGGTGGCTCTGCTGAGGCCAGAGGAGGACTATTTAACTGACTACAGGGGAGCTCTGCTGATTTGCACCAGCTGTGGATCTGGCTCTACCGCCACAAAATTTCAGCACCCAAGATTAGGAAAATTATGAGTGACTGAAATAATAATGCCTAGATTTTTATATAGGGTTTTTCAGTGGTAGATCTCAAAGGTCTTCACACTCTTAATGTATTTAGCCTCACAACAACCCCGTGAGGTAGGACAGCACAGATGGGAAACTGAGGCGCAGAGAGACTAAGTGACTTACCCCGAGTTTCAAATTAAAATGCTACTCCAATCTTCCCTACAGGGGTCAGTCCTGCTTCCCCATAATAGTGTTGGCCTTGCTCCTAGGGCTGTTGTGTGGCATCATTAATGTTTGCAACATACCTGGTGATCCTCTATGAAGTTGCTACATAAGCATGAAGCACCGTTATTACTTTTAATACACAAACATCATAAATGAGGAAGTATCAGAGGGGTAGCCGTGTTAGTCTGGTTCTGCATCTGAAGAAGTGGGTATTCACCCACGAAAGCTCATGCTGCAAAACGTCTGTTAGTCTATAAGGTGCCACAGGATTCTTTGCTGCTCATAAATGAGGAAGTGGCTCAGTGGTAAGACGTGGACATAGAATCATCAGCTCTGAGGCTGGAGTGTAGGGAATGGGATAACAAAGCGCAGCTATTGTTCCCATATGAGGCAATGAAACCCATGATTATCACTGAGGAAGATCCCTGAAGATTTCTCCTCTGACTCAGCTGCTGCAGAGGTAGAATTTAGGCTCTAGGGAAGCTGTATTTGAAAGTGAGAAAGGTCTGGAGCCACAGGAGTGGGATTGGCATAATCGGTTGCTGCTTTCTCTCTTTCCTCACGGGAAACCAAGCTAAAGCCCAGGATTCCTGAGTGATTCTAACCCCCCTATTTGCAGCAGCTTATTGCTTTTAGAGATGTTCACCTGTTGGTCTGGAAACATGCTGGCCTGGTCTCTGCCTGATGGTGTATTTTCTTTGAGCAAGTAAATTTCCCATGGTTTCTGTGAATGGAAAAAGATTCCTGCTGCTGCTCTGCACTGCTGAAAACCAGGTCTGAGGTTTCTCATGCAGGGAACCTGGTCATGGAGGCGCTCCCAATCAGTGCATGCTTCTGAAAACTTGGTTGTCTGTGCACCTCTGGGAAAGGGCTGATTTTTATCACCCACATGATACAAATGGAGGAACTGAAGCACAGAGGATTAAAGGACAGGATTAAAGGTGGCAGGGCTGGGAATGTCACTCAGCTCTTCCAGCTCTCAGTCTTAACCAAATGACAACATACCGTAGAGCTCATCTGCCATGCAGATCCTACTCACTGGATCTGCCCTGTTCTTTCCAATATGCTAAAGGCTCATAACTTTTATCTGTGCTCTGTGCGAGTGCCGTTTCCATTGACCGGTCTCCTGGGACTGACCGCTTCCAAATCTGTTCATCTGAATGATATTTTAAATGGCAGGGCTTCCTGCAGAGACTAAAATAGGTTGGAAGGGTGACGAGCTAATGTAAAGTAGGGCAGGATCTGTGTGTTCCCACCTCCTGAAGGAGGCCCACGGGTGTGCGAATAAAGCAAGCCATGTGGGAAAGCAGCAACAGTAGGGGTTAGTGAACAATAGCCACAGCTGGAGGGCTACTCTCCAGTCAGTGCATACCAGCTTACGATGAAGAAAGTATGGTCCAGTGGTTGGGTTGGTGCTGTAGAGACCTAAGTTCAGGCCCTCGATGTGCCTCATACAGGAATCTGAGTGTAGATGAGATATATTTAGGCCCAGATACGTAGATTCTGAACTGTCACTGAATTCAATGGGAGTTAAGCATCTAAAACAATTTGGAGGATCTGTGCCTTAGGCTCTCTGTGCTTCAGTTCTCCACCTGTAAAACAGAGATACTAGCACTGCTCTACTTCACTGGATGTTGGAGGATAAATACGATAAAAGTTTGAGGTACTCGGGTACTACAGATCTTGGATAGAGATGTGTAGAGCTCATGGAGTTATTGCTTGGGAAAACTGTGAGGTGAACTTTGCTAACTTTTCTGTTCATTAATAGTTTTATAAAAGGCCCTGATGACAAATACTTCCATAGTTCATTCAAGTCCTCATGAGTAAGAAACATGAGCTTAGTGTGAACTCCTTGCTTCAGCTCTTTGCAGAGGATTCATTAACAGAAAACAAGGCTAGTTTCACCAGCTATATTTTCTTGTTCTGAATTGTCTCCCCAGCTCCTCATGGACAGTAGCAGCTGTTTAAAATCTCCCCAACAGTTTAGGAGGGAAGGTTAAAAAGAACACTCTCCAATCCCACTGACGCTCCATGGAGGAATTGAGGTCAGCGCTCCATGATTAGCTGAGCTGGAATATGACCAGGTTGCCAGACACACAGCTGGTGAAAAATGCCGCAAAGTCTTTAATGACCACAAGGGAGCAGGACCTCAGGTCTATAGCTCATTGGAAAGAAGGACTGGCCAGCTGTGACATTAAAGCTATTGCAAGCCATGTATATGTACCCTTATACCACCTGGTGCTATGAGCCTCTTAAATATAGTCTGCTCAGCAGAAGCTGCATGTGCTAGTAGTGGGATGAGAGACCTCTAAAAGGATTCTAAGGGGGCCTGGGAATTCAGCAGCGAGTGCTTTTCCACCACTCAGTGTTGCATCAATGCAAGAGCATTGATTCAGGAGCTGCTGTGGGTGCCTTCTTTTTGGGGAGGTCTTATCCATTTGTAACAATTAAAGATTCCACATCATTCCCCGCTCCCCCCCAAATTAGATTTACTAGTTCCTGTGTTTGGTCCAAATTCCAACCTGGGTGGTTACATTCTGCCTATCTATAATCCCCCCTGCATTTTCAGTAGGATACAATATTCTTCAGTTCCTGCCCTAAACGCTTGTGTAGCTTTGCTGAGCTCTGTTAAACAGCTGCAGTGTGTCACCCCAGAGTTGGCTGCATGTCAGTGACGGGTACAGTGATTCCTGTAATTAAAGTTTCAAAATGTTTTTAGCTGAAAAACACTGTGGGCAAGTCTTTATTACAAGCTATTATTATAATTATAGCATCCTCTGTTTAATGAGGACGTGTTTTCTCAGGATAGTCATTTAAGTGGGACATTTCCCAAGGAACCTGAGTTAACTAATGATATAGCGCTGTTTAATCAGGACAGCTTAGAAAAAATTCTACTTTTTAAAAATATTAACGTGGGGGGAGGGGAAATCAAGTCCTGGCCGAGGAAAGGTTCACCCAAGCTCCTGCCAGAGTCAGCCCCTGGCCAGTCAGGGTTCAGTGCACACCATGAAGTCACAGGACAAATTTGTATCCATTCCCCATCGTGTACCCGCTCATATGCCAAGTGCCACCTGATCTATTTGTACTGATTTCAGTGGAGTTTCGCCAGGGTAAAACTGGTGAATCCAGCCCATTCATCATATTAAGTCTAAGAGAAAAAGTCTCCACTAACAATATAAATGACAGTTGTAAACACCGTCATGTTTCAACCACAAAAATATTCATGAGGCTCAGGAACAAAATTGCAGGTGAGAATGAAGACATAAAGGGGGAGATTTCAAAGGCATGGAGGGCAGTTAGATGGCCCTTTCTCACTGAAAGCCAGTGGGAGTTGGGCACCAATCTCTCATTTGTGCCTTTGAAAAATCTCTCTCCAAATCATTTTGTTTTTGAAATCCATCCCATTATCTCTATTTGCTAGGCACTTCAGCTGCAGCCATCTAACTAGTATTGTTTTCGACACTATGAAAAAGTATGAAATGTTATCACTTAGTCTCAGTTCAACAAGGTACTTCAATATGTGCCTAACTTTAAGCACTGACCTCAATGGGACTATTCACATACTTTAAGTTAGGAACATGCTTAAATACCTTGCTGAATCATGGCCCATATGACCCAGTGAGCTAACATGATCCAAATGGATAACAATAGCTGGAACAACCTTCATGGAACTAGGAGGGAGACGCACAGGTGGCAAGAAGGCAGAGTTTGGAGGCGGCACCAGAAAGCCAGTCTGTGTGCATATGGCTGGAATGTTAGCTGCAGTTGCAGCACCTTTGTAAGTAGTTTTCTTAATAAAGAGCCAGGTTAGTTTTAGAAACATGGAGTCCATGTTATTACCCAGCACATGCCACATGAAACAAAAGCCATAATTTGACCAGCACCAGAGCTACCATTCAGGTTGGAATTTCAAAGAGCTTTGAGAAATTTGGAGCCAACGAGTTTGAATTGGGGACAAAACCTCAGCTGAAGTAAATCAGTGTAGTTCCATTGAAATCAGTGTAGGTTAACTGATTTACACCACTGGCCCTTGGCCAGTAAAATGAATCAGTGATACTTCACTTGAGCAAGAGTCTGATCTCATTTACACCAATGTAACTCTATCAACTTCCTTGCATTGATTCACACTGGTGGAGCTGAGGTCAGAATATGGCCCAGTAATAGCAGAAATAACTGCACCCTGTTTTTAATTAAAAGATGCAGCCAGTTATTGCTATTCAATAGTACTTCTTAAGTACTGTTCCTATGGATCTAGACAGTGCATGTAAAGCTCTGCCTTTCCCGGTTAGGTAAAGGAGGTCTAGTAGTTAACAGAATAGGAATAATCACACTGGAAATATATCCAGCAAGCATTGCACAGGAATGCATTCTTTGGGGACTGGATGGCTCATTACTGCTACAAAGCCTACAAGATGTGAACTAACTCCAACTAAGTTAATTACAAAATCAGATGGTTCCCCAAGAAATGCACCTGGGCTAATTGTGTCACTGCACGATCTCATTAATGTCACCTTGTACTGCCGCCTTGTCTTTGTAATCCTCACACTCCTGGTGTCTAGGCTGAATTCTGGATTGTAAACTGGCAGGCACCAGTCTGTGGGCAAAGTAGAGGCAGGCTGGTTCAAGTAGTTAAAGCACTAGCCTAGGACTGGGGTTCAAGTCCCCAATCTGCTACAGGCTTCTTGGGTTATCACCTACCCCTTCTGTGCCTCAGTTTCCCATCTGTACATTGGAGATAATAGCACCCCCCAGCCACTCCTAAGGATGGAAGAAGGTGATGGTGTTGGAAAGAGAACTACCTTAGAGAGGGGAGGTGTTGAGCTAATATGGTAATAATGGGGGCCAGAGGAGTACCACAGACCAGTAAATAAAAGCATCCTGTCTCCAGGACTGTCAAGCCAGCATCATTCAGGGTCACTAGAAGGGTTCCCCTTGATTACCCATTGCCACTGCTGGTCATTTTCATTTTCTTCTATCATTAGGAATGGCAATTTGAGGGGGGTCAGGGGAGCACACATGGATGCTTCACGGGGATGGTGAGAAGTGTCTCTGGCCACTGGGAGGAGGGGGCTAGTTAGTATTCCTGAGTGAAGCCCCTCCCACCTCACATCCCATTTCTTTGCTAATAAACACAGCCCACAACTGTGGATCCCATGCAGGATCAATAACGAAAGAATCACTGGGCCGGAGAGAGCAGGCGAGAAAGCAAGTGTGAGACTGACTCTGTGGCTGGTGGTTAAAGCACTTGTTGAGAGGTGGGAGACCCGGGGTGTAGGCCCCTTCTCCAATGACACTTCAAGTTGCTTATCCACAGTGAAAACAGCTCTAACAGGAGAGAATGAGGATAGGCCACATCACATCCCATGTGATTACCCTCACCACGGGGCTAGAAATCATCTCCGCCACCATGTTATGTCTGAGTTTGTCTACGAGGCCTGGTCCGGGAGGTGAGCTGTGAGCATGCTTACTGGATCAGGTGAGCTAGGCAGAGGAATGCCTATCTTCCTCTAGTTCAGGAATTGCTCTGGGGCTTTGGAGTCTGGACGCTTCTAGTGGGGCTGCAGTGCATGTGCCCAGAGGCAGAAACATGGCACCAAGGGACGTCAGGCATCTACAGGGTTTGGCAATGGCTGAATCCCAGCGGGGCCTGATTCTGGGATTTAGGTTCCTAAAGTGGCAGGCACTAAGTCCTTTTGTGAAGTAAGCCCAGGGTATCAGAGGGGTAGCCGTGTTAGCCTGTATCCACGAAAACAACAAGGAGTCCAGTGGGACCTTAAAGACTAAGAGATTTATTTGGACATAAGATTTCATGGGTAAAAAACCCTTGAAGAATTTGAGGCCTTTGAAGAATTCCACACAAGAGAGCCACTTCCTGGACACTACAATGCAAATAAGTGATGGTCACATAAACACCACCCTATACCAGAAACCTACTGACCGCTATACTTACCTACATGCCTCCAGCTTCCTTCCGGGACACATCACATAATCCATTGTCTACAGCCAAGCCCTAAAATACAACCACATTTGCTCTAATCCCTCAAACAGAGACAAACGCCTACAAGATCTCTATCAAGCATTCTTAAAACTACAACACCGACCTGGGGAAGTGAGGAAACAGATTGATAGAGCGAGACGGGTACCCAGAAGTCACCTACTACAGGACAGGCCCAACAAGGAAAATAACAGAACACCACTGGCCATCACATACAGCCTCCAGCTAAAACCTTTCCAGCACATCATCAACAATCTACAACCTATCCTGGAAAATGATCCCTCATTCTCACAGACCATGGGAGACAGGCCAGTTCTCGCTTATAGACAGCCCCCCAACCTGAAGCAAATACTCACCAGCAACTACACACCACACCATGGAAGCACTAACCCAGAAACCAATCCCTGTAACAAACCCTGATGCCTACTCTGTCCCCATATCTATTCAAGTGACACCATCATAGGACCAGGGGCGGCTCTAGGAATTCCGCCGCCCCAAGCAGGGCGGCACGCCGTGCGGGGCGCTCTGGCGGTCGCCGGTCCCGCGGCTCCGGGGGACCTCTTGCAGACGTGCCTGCGGAGTGTCCACTGGTCCCGCAGCTCTGGTGGACCTCCCACAGGCATGCCTGCGGATGCTCCACCGAAGCCGCGGGACCAGCGGACCCTGCATGCCTGCGGGATGTCCGCTGGAGCCGCCTGCCACCCTCCCAGCAAAGTGCTGCCCCAAGCGCGCGCTTGGCGTGCTGGGGTCTGGAGCCGGCCCTGCATAGGACCCAACCACATCAGCCACACCCAACAGGGGCTCATTCACCTGCACATCTACTAATGTGATATATGCCATCATGTGTCAGCAATGCCCCTGTGTTATGTACATTGGCCAAACCACACAGTATCTACGTGAAAGAATAAATGGACACTAATCGGACATCAGGAATGGTAACATACAAAAGCCAGTAGGAGAACACTTTAATCTCCCTGAACATTCTATAACAGATTGGCTACTTTTCAGTCTTCAACAAAAAAACTTCAGAAACAAACTTCAAAGAGAAGCTGCAGAGCTACAATCCATTTGCAAACTTAACACCATTAATTTGGGCTTGAATAGAGACTGGGAGTGGCTGGCTCACTGCAAAAGCAATTTTCCCTCTCTTGGTATTGACACCTCCTCATCAGTTATTGGGAGTGGACCACATCCACCCTGACTGAATTGGCCTCGTCAGCCCTGGTTCTCCACTTGTAAGGTAACTCCCTTCTCTTCATGTGCCAGTATATTTATGCTGAATCTGGAATTTTCATGCCATGCATCTGAAGAAGTGGGTTTTTTACACACGAAAGCTTATGCCCAAATAAATCTGTAAGACTTTAAAGCCCAGGGTGTGTGGGCTGCATTTAGAGCAGGTCGGACAGTCCCCTGCAAATGGATGGCCAGATGGATCCCCATCTCCATTGATTTAAACCATTCGGGTCAGATCTTCAGCTGGAGCAACTCCATGTAGCTCCATTGAAGTCAATGATGCTATGCCAATTCACACCAGCTGGGGGCCTAGTCCTCTAGCCACATAGACATTAATTTTGTCTTCATTTCCTCCTTTCCCCCAACACATCTTCACTCTTACCCTCCGTATTATTTACTATTGGTATCAGGGGTGCACCTAGAGGCCAGGGCTCCAAAATGATGGGCACACGCCATGTCTTCTCCCTATTTTTCACTCAGATCTCTCTCAATGGGACAAAACGTGCAGCTAATTCAGGCATTAGTGTCCCAGGCCTTCGCAGGCGGAGATGCTCTCCTTTCCAGTTCTATTCTTCTACAACTCCAGTGCCCTCTATGCTGCCAGAGCTCCCAGACAGGCTCAAGTCACTCAACACTGTTGTTTTTTTGTACTGTGTCTGTGCTTCTGGCAGGTTTTTATGAGTAATGAGGGGGAAATTGCAGGGCTAAGAATAAAGCTAAATATAAACCGTGGGCTAACATTTCTATAGCTCCCTGCTGGCTCCCATTCACAGTGTGTCTCTCTGGGCTCTCTACATCCTCTCTTTTGTTTGTGCAGAGACATAACAAGCATGGCTCAGATCCTCATCTGCTGTAAATCAGCATAGTCCCTTTGGCTTCAATGCTGTAATGTTGCTTGACGCTAACTGAGGATCTGGCCCTGTATGCTGAAGATTTTATGTCTTTTTCACCCCCACCATCTTCCTCGCAGAGGAAGGGACAGCAACTGCCCAGACGAGTTTACAATCTGCATAGACAAGACAGACACAAAGAGGGAAAGGAGAGTGAGGCACAACTAAGTGTTTTGCTCAAGGTCACACAGCAAGTAAGTCAGAGGCATCGAAGCCATGTCTCCAGACTGCCAGTGCAGTGTTTTATATCCTGTATGCTGGGGGAGAATGTGAAAGGACTCCATGCGTGTCAAATTAAACTGTGGCTGTATGAGGAGAACTATTTACAGAGATGCTGCAACTGCAGTTGGCATTCCAGCCATGTGCACATGGACTGGCCTTCTGGTCCCATCTCCAAAGCCTTCCCTCCTGCAACCTGTGCTCCTCCCGCCAAGTTCCATGCAGTGCCCTATCCACTAGATCACACTGCCTCTCCGTTGTGTAGATGCATAGTAGTGAATGACTGGGAAAAACTTACAGTCTAGTACCCACTGTATTTCCAGTTCATGAACCCCACTTGCTCTCATGGATTCGGGGTGGAGGGAGGAGGAAGAACCATGGTTCCTGGATCTTCAGGGTTTTGAAAGAAGGGAGATCCCAGGAGGGCTGGCTCAAACCAACTCAGAAATCAGATGGGATTAAAATATTTAAACTCTCTGGGGGGTGGGACTATCTTTTCATTCTATCTCTGTACAACACCTAGTATAATGGTGGCCTGATTCCTAAGGGGGGTCTCTAGGCACTAAAGTAATTGAAATAAGAAGAATCCGTAGGGGTGTGAACTCTGAATTTGCTGAAAAGAGGAGAGTCTACTGAGGGCCAGTGTAGAGCCTGCAGCAGTCTCCAGTCAAGGTGATTCCAAACAGGGGGATATGGGATTACCCAGGGGGCAGGAAGGTGGGGGTGGAATTATTGAAAAGATCAGTAGCATCCCTCCATGGCTCCCAGATGCAACATTGGAATCCAGATCTGCACTGTGCCCAAGTTTGGATTGGGGCTGTCAGTTTGGCCCTGGTCTCTCTTCTGAACATTACTGAGCCACAGACCCCAAACTGTGTGTCCTAGGTCACTTGGGTACCAGGCCTTTGGGCAGCAACAATCTTCCCCTGAGACTTCTCTGCCTTGCTGTGAGACTCTGGGAATCTTCCTGAACATGCTACTCAGCCTGTAGTCCTAGGCAGCTGACCAGGCTGAGAAAGTTACAGCAAGCACTGGGCAGGAAGGAAAGGACGAGGCAGGGCAGGCAGCTTGCTGCATCTTGTTAGCCATGGAGCAAGTGCTCTTGCTCCCCACTCTCTCCCTGCCCCAGCTCCCATGGGGCATTGCCCCTTGACCCAGCATTGTGCCTACTGATCTTCCATCCCCATTCCCTGCACAGCTCTGCCTCTGAACGCCTCTGATCCAAAGCCCATTGACATCAATGGGAGTCTTTGCATTGACTTCAGTGGACTTTGGATCAGTCTTTTTCTTTCCAGCTTCTCCATTCCCCTTTGAGTCCTGATGCCGTGGTAGGTGCTGGAGTGGAGGTGGAGATCATGAGCAGATGATCTGACTAGTCAGTGAATCTGGCATCAGTGCTGGGGGTCTGCACATGTGCTTAGCAGGAGCCCATGCAGTGGAGAGGGAGATCTATTTCATTGGGACAGGAAGAGAGACCACCCCACAAGAGAATCTGTGCCACAGACTCAAGGGCGACATATGGCCAAGACTCCACCCCACAAGGAAAATGCTAGTATCAGACCTCCCTTGACTCCACAGGAGCTAAGCTGGCTGACACCAGCCAAAGATCTGGGCTCTCAGTGCCCTGCTCTGTGGTGTGAAGTGGGTGAGACAGCTGGTCCAAAGAGCAAAGTGCACATCTGAAACACAGATGGAACAAGAGGCAGGGGAAAGGTCTATCTAGCATCAGAATGCACCTTGGGTGGGAATTCAGCTGGCCAGAAAATTGCAAATCTTTCAAAATTTTGATGACTGAGAAGTGAAGGGTGAAAAAGATCAGTGACATTTTTTCAACTTTCTTTACCTGCTCTAAGTGGGATGGATTTTTAGCCAACAGGACAGCTTCCAGTTGCTAAGATACACAAGACATTGTCATGCTGTTCCTTAGCATTTTGTCCAGCTTGGAGTTATTCAGTAGAGTGTGTATGGGGAGGGGGAAGGTGTTTGGTATTTTTCCTTTTAATTTCAAGATGGCCCTTGTCTGGTTTTATTTTGAGGGAGTAGAGCAAGCAACAGAGAAATGAAGGATGGTCCCATCTTTAAAGTGGCTAGGGAGAATCGGTGTCTGGGAATTATTGAAGCTGAAGTATTTTCACTTTGCAGTGCCATGAGGAAGCAAGAGCTAGCATAATGAGGTTCGTTCCAAACAGGTCATTGATTTGAAAACCCAAAATGTGCATTCAATTAATTGTCTCCTTTTTCCAGTACCGGTTATACAACTGGGGAAACTAAAATGGAGAGATGTGAAGGCTCAGACCCTTAAAGGTATTTAGGTGCCTATCTGGCTCTTTAGGCACCCAAGTCCACTGTTTAGGCTCCCCTGATATTTTCAAAGCCAGCACTAAGCAGCCACCTAACTCTGTACCTTAGGGTACGTCTACACTGCAATAGAAAACTTGTGGCACCATGTCTCAGAGCCAAGATCAATTGACTCAACCTCATGGGGCTAACAATTGCAGTGTGGATGTTTGGGCTCAGGCTGGAGCCCAGCCTCTGAGACCCACCCCTCTTGTGGGGTCTCAAACCCCAGGTTCCAGATCAAGCCTGAACATCTACCCTGCAATTTCATAGTCCTGCAGCCCGAGCCCAGTGAGCCTGAATCAGCTGTCCCGGGCCAGCCACGGCCATGCTGTGGGTCTTTTATTGCAGTGTAGATGTGTAATAAGCTTTCACCAGTCAGGATTTTCAAAGCAAGCTATGCTACCCTATAGCTAATGAGCTGCTCAGAGCCCTTGCTCCAGGGCAAGCCCAAGAGGCCCTGACGCAGGAATTGTAAATGTGGCAGGGGAATGCCTAGCTCCCCAATGGTGCCCTATCCTGTAGGTGTGCTTTGGGCAGGCCTAGGGCCTGGTACCCGTCAGATCCTGCAGCAGGAGGGCCAGATGCCAGTCACCAGGAAGCATGGGGGCACCAGGAACCTGCACAACACTTGCACAAAGGAGAGCTGGGGGCACAAGGAAAAGTAAGGTGAACATGAGAGGTCTCAAACGCAAGCAGGAGATAGAGAGAGACTGTTTCAGCTGCTAGGACGTGGACTGCATAAGCCAGGTCAGCCACTTGTCACCTCAGCAGTGAGGAGTTTGGGTCCTTTCCCTCTGACCCATCAGCCAGGCGAACCAGGTGAGCCACTTAGGTGCCTAAGTGCCTCTCCTCAGCCTTTCATTCTTGGCTTGTTTCAGTGGCTCCCCACTCAATTTGCTGGCTTCTGGGGATCCCTTCCTTAGGCACTTAATTCTTTATGCATTGTATGAGGCGCCTCGCTTGGGGCTGAAGGGTCAGGGGGGTTAGGCATTGCAACACTGCACAGAGCAACAACAAGGGTCTGGGCCTGAGGGACTGACCAAGGGCACAGTGACAGAGCTGGGAACAGAACCCAGTCATGCTGGGTCTCAGTGCCCTAGCTGACCATGCACCCCAGAATGTTATCCAAAGGGTCTCTCATGCCCGACAGTGAAACAGAACTGACTGCAGATGCGCATCCCTGTAGAGACTAACACAGAAAAACAGACACCTGAATTTGATTATGCAGCTTTGACTTGGCCTTCTTGTGCCTCAGTTTCCCCATCTGTAAAATGGAGATAATAGCTCTCCACTTTTAAAACCAAGATAATATCTACAGATTAAAAATGGTCTATGAAGAGTGAATATTATTATTTATTATTTGCTATTATTTCTTGGATTTATTGATATTTATTTATAAGTATTGGTAGCAATATTTGTGGTATTTATTTAGCTGCAAAAATAAATGTTCTTCACCTTTTTCATTGCTGGCATCCTTTTGTCTGCGAGAGATGGTGGGAATTGCAGCCTATGGTGTAGATGGCTTGCAGTATCTCACCTTTTTATTCTCAGTGTTAAATGGGGATTTGTCACAAGGATATTCGAGGTAACCAGGCCAGCGCAAATTTCCATTCCCTATTAGCAATAATAGACTATTGAGATCAACACAAACACAGCCAGCCCAGCTGATGGCGGAATCATAGCAACCGCATCAATTCATTTGTTTCCAGGTCTAAAAAGCTAATAAGCACCCCGTGTAATCTCCTGGATACAGGAGAGTCTTTTACAGAATCTTAAATCGGTGTCTTACACTTAACTAATCCTAAAGAAAAATGTAACCAAATGTGACTTTTTTTTTTCAACTATTGCTTTTGTAATGACTTGTGTTTGTAAAAATGAATATTTACTTAAGATAGCAATAATCAAAAAGCAAATTCCATGTTATTGTAGTAAAGGGAATGCGGATTAGCTGTGCTACAGTGCACAAAACCATGCCATTTACTTAAAATCCAGGGACATGATGCATTTAGATCCCTTTTATCCTGCAATATTATAAATGTCTCCCAATTTCTTTGTGATTTCGTTTCCAGTGAAAGCAAATGTTTACCATTTTAAACATACAAACTACAGTACAGTCGGTTGGCTGAAATTGAGCTGCGTTATTTGTGTGTCACATCATTATTTTCTAGGGAACACTTGATTGAGTCTGTCCAACCTTTTTGCTGAACGATGGACTTTGTTTCTTCCTTACTACTTATCGCAGGGGGACGGTCAAAATAAAAACCATAAATATTTCTAAAATACTATTTATTGGGCCAAATAGTGAGAGAGGCTCAAAACTTGGCTAGATTTGTAATAATAAGAGTAACCTATTTATTGTTGTTGTTCCACTTGTAATTTATAGAAAACTATAGAAGTGAATAGTGTTCTGCCAGACAAGTTTGCCATCTAGGGACCCAATCCAGGAAACACTGCGGGCCCAATCCTGTAAAGACATTGAAGTCAATGGACCTACTCACAGTGCATAGAATTAAGCATCTGCAGAATGAGGGCCTTACTTCTGGACATGGTGCTTATTACTATTAATTATTTATTATTTATTTATTTATTTATTATAGTGGCAAAGCACCTGCCTTCTGATTCTGCTCACGGTGGGTTCCCTCTAGAGCACAAGGGAATACTCATAGGTGAGCTCTATTGCTAGTGATCCTCTGTCTGGCCAGCAGCAGCCACTCACCCAGATATGGAACGCAATTACATTAATGCAAAGCTTTCCATACAGGCATTTGCATAGAGGACACAATCATCTCCTAGGTGCATAGATTCGAAGGCCGCAGGGCTAATTCGAACATCTAATCTGACCTCTCCTGTTTAACGCGGGCCAAAGAACTGCTGCACAATAATTCCCAGAGCAGACCTTGTAGGAAAACATCCAGTCTTGATTTTAAAATTGCCAGTGATAGAGAATCCACCACACCCTTGGTAAATTGTTCAAGTGGTTAATTTCACTACCACTAAAAATTTAGGTCGTATTTCCATTCTGAATTTGTCTAGCTTCAACTTCCTTGTTAGAAGTTGGCTCTTGTTAGACCTTTCTTTACTAGATTGAAGAGCCCATTATTAAATATTTTTTCCCAGACTGTAATCAAGTTGCCCCTTAACCTTCTCAGTAAGACCATGGCCCATCGGGGATCCCTGAGAAAGAGGAAGTAGATTTGCCAATTGCAACCTTAATAAAACAGGAGAATCCAGAAGATTAATTTATGTTGTCTGGTGTGATATTGTTGTACTTCATAGGACATGTGTACTCGTTCTGACATATCTGCTGTCTGTGTCATGGTGAGATTTATGAGACATGAACATTGTGGAATTTTTACTTATTATGTGAGGACACCTTTTTTTATAATTGAAACAGTTTAGCTGTCTGTCTAATGTGGAATTTGATGTAGGGTGAGATTTAAATGGAAATGAGTATCCAAATCCCTTAGGCAGCTCTGAATCCCTTAGGCAGTCTCAGCCATATTGTTCTAATAAATGGTCATGATCACTTTAAACATATTCTTGCTAGATCTCTGCAGTGGTTGTTACTGCAGGTCAAATGCTCTCTTTACAGTGCCAGGACGTTGCAGTAGTTCCACTAACTTATTGGAGTTACTCTGGATTTCCTCCATGTAACTGAAACCTGAACTTGACCCAGTATTTGAGTGTAAATACACCTGGGGATTTCTTGCAAGGTATGGAGCTATTTCTGTGTTTACTAAAAGAGAAAGAAAGATTCAGTTAGGGACAAGAGATTTTCGTAGATCTATACATTTTAAGACCAGAAGGGACCACCGGGATCATCTAGCGCAGACCAGTGAATTTCAACCAGTGCCTCCTCTTAAAGTGTACTGATTTGGACGCCAAAGTCCAGAATTAAAAAATCCCAGTATGTTCATTTTCACTACAGTTACCTGAAAGCATTTAGTTAACCTTCCAGGTGCATGAATTAATGGTAATTGCTGTAAAAAAAATCATAAACACAGTGTAATTACACTGTCATTACAACTACTGTATTAGAAAGTGTAACCAACACAAATGGTCATGAATGATTGTGGACACCATTAACCCAGCTCTAGTTGGCAGGAAGGCTTCTTATCATGTTCTGGCCAGGGGAGTTAATTAGACTTGAACTAAAGCTGGTGTATTCTAAGGATACAGAGATGTTTACCTGGAATTCGAGCTGCAAGAGATTATTCTGATTTTCAAATATTAAACTTTAGAGTTTTGCATTCCATTTGCTTTCACATAACATGTGTGTCTGCTGCCAGACATTTAATCTTGAACCTAGTAGAAACAGGCTATGAATGTACATAAGAACATGAGAAAGGATATACTGGGTCAGACCAAAGGTCCATCTAGTCCAGTACAAGATAGCAGATCTTTATTCATAATCATACGCAAAAGATCTGCATTCATATTATTATTATTTCTACTCTTCTGCTTAAGTGACTTAACGCACTACTTTTTGCAAATAAGTACAGAACGTGTGTAGGGCTACACATGTGTATATATCCTGTGGCTTACTTGCTGTTACTAGACAATTATCCTGTGTTGTAATAGTCAGGGAACCACACATTTCCTACTGTATGTGGCTAATAATATAAATCATTCAGCTGGACAACTTTTGTAAACATTCAGATTGGCCTGTAGAGTTTTATCGATTTTAGTCCAGCAGAAAACACTGAAGTTTAGTTCCATTCCAGGCAACTACCAAATAATCTCTGCACTGGGACTGGGTTGCATGATTGCTGACTATTAGGAACACAGCAAAACAGTTCTGATTCATAGACCTAGTGGGTATTGTCTAGCAGAAAAACCATAACATACCAAAGGGCAAATCTCAACCTTATCCTCTTTATGAATTAGGGTATTCAAACCACCACCTTTAGAAAACAAACTATGATAGAGTGACGGGGAGAGTCATAAAAGTTACATGGATGTTGGTTTCCAAAGATCTAGGACCAGATTTTCAAAGGGGCTGAGCAACAGCTTCCACTGAAGTCCATGGAAGCTGCAGGTGCTTGACACTTCCGAAAATCAGACCAATACTACATGAACTGGAAAGCTCTGGGGAAGGGACATCACTGCAGAACATGTGAGAAGATATTTCTTAGCAGTCCTGGGGATAGAAGAGGCCTCTTAGATCAGTGGTTCTCAAACTTTTTTTTTCATGGACCACTTGAAAATTGCTGAGGGTCTCGGCGGACCACTTAATGATCTTTCCAAATGTTGCTTGTACCATTAGCTAACTATTGTAAAGCGCTTTGGATAAAAGTGCTATATAAAAAAACCTTAATAATAATTAACATTTTTTTGTTCTACAAATAAAAGCGCACAACTCATATTTTAACATCCGTAGTCTTACCTTTCTAATGAAATGGATGTGCCCTCTTTCCCCTGCCATGGCAGCCCCCAAGCTGGGGCTGGGAAGGAGGGGGGTCTCCCCTGCCATGGCTGCCCCTGAGCTGAGGTTGGGAAGAAGGGTCATTTCTCCCCAGCAGCCACAGCCCTGGAGCTGGGTAAAGTCGCCTCATTCTCTGGCCGCCGTAGCCCTGCACATCCCAAATTCCCCACACCCCCTCTTCTTACCCCACTGCCCCCTCCCACCTATCCCCTATTTCCCCCCCTCCATGAGGCCACCACCTCACCTTACATGTGCATCTTCTCCAGGGTCCAGGCACCTAATTAGTGGCGCCATGCCTGCGCGGCGCCACTAATTAGGTTGGTGGCCCTTCATTCTCTCATGTGCGGCCACCCAGGCACACACCTTAGAGGGAACTATCTGCGGACCACCTGAATGGAGCTCACGGACCACTGGTGGTCCAAAGACCACAGTTTGAGAACCTCTGTCTTAGATCATCTCTCTGGTGGGTCTTCAGCATATGTCTTCTTGATGTAGACCAAATCCCAATGAGTGTAGGGAACTTACCTTGCTCAGAGACAATGACTGTACTTGGGGCAGTTTTGTTCTCCAGATATTTCCCATGTGCAGAGAATGGAAGCCCTTCTGTCTGGGTAAGCTCAGAACTTGATTCAACAAGTTTGCCTTACCAGAAAGCGGCCTCATTCTCAAAGGAGGCAGCCTTACCTCTTATTGGGACTGGCTGCCTCTGGACTGGGCTAATGAGCTTTTCACCTGTAGGTCACTAGTTGGAATCCAGACCAGCTCAGCAGGGATTAAAAGGTATTCCCATGTAATGAACATCTGGTGGCCCCAGAGGAGATGAGTTTGGTGGGTCTCAGTTCCAGCTCTTCCATCACAAACTCACCACCCTGGCAAATGGAACAGAGAGGCCAAGGCCTGCATTGCCCAGGATTCCCTTGCTATAGATACGCTTGGGGCTGTGATGAAACTGTGAGCCCCAAACTAAAGCAAGTGCAGAAGGGAAGTAGCTTTGCTCTTGCACATTCACCTTAGACCCAGCTGCCTTGTTCGACACTTTTAGGAATGTGAAGAGGAAATGGTGGTCACAGGGCTACTGGGTCTAAACACATTCCTAAGGGACTCTCCTTCCTGATGGAATCTGGGCTTTCCATCTCAACCAAGGAGCAGTGCAGCAGCATTCTGCTTTACTTGGCAGCTGGCCCCAGATGCGCTACTGACTCATGGCAATTCTTGACTCCTCCACGCCATAAAATGGAGCTAGCAGAGAAATATGGGGCTCCAGGTGAAAGGGACAGCCACGTCCTATGATCACAACTGTATATTCAAGTCCCTCCTAATACAACGTGAGGGCCCAAAAGTCCATGGTAAATGTGTAGGGTGAAATTGTGTCTGGCCCTGCATGGATACACAAGGGGAGGAAAGACAGGATGAGAGACAGAGGGAGTCACAGCAGCGGGAGGTTGCTTCAGGGGAAGGGATGGGGCGAACATGTCCACACTGGTCATGGGAGTGGCATGTGTGAGCACACCAGCATCCTAACAACCTCTGCTTTGGTCTGTGCTCACCTAGCGTGCCCTGAATTCAGGTATGTACTATTGGTATAGAACCCACTGCTCCTCCTCCAACCCAAAGTGTGGATCATGGCATTAAAAGCCATCAGACAGCCCCTCATTTTCCATCTTTGCCAGTTACCTACCTGCAGTAAGGACCATGCTAGGTCCCTCTTGAAATTGCAAACTCTGGAACATAGTGCCACTGGGGATGGCATTACACTGCAGATGCTGATTGGATCCCATTCTGACATTACTCCCACCAGCCTACAGTGACATCATAGTGCCTGAAGGCAAGAGGTTACCCAGCAGTTTGCAAGGGTCTATCCATGGCAGGACAGCTCTGCCACTGGCTTCCTCAGTGTCACTGTAAGAAGCATGAACCATCAACAGCTTGGCTCTGCAGTCCTTTAGAAGCACCTTGTTGTATTTCAAATAGGGATGGGTGACCTAGTTGGGATAAACAGACCAGGCTAAAATGTCACCAGCCCTTCAGGCACAACCAGAACCAAAACATTCAATAAAATTTGGGTCACGGCTGTTTCTGTGCTCCCAGGATCCAGACAGAGCCAGAAGAAGTAGCACAGACACATCATGAGAGGCTCAAAGTTGTTCAGATGACCATCCTAGGACAGATTTCAAGCCTCTTTGTGCTGCCAGCTTCACAGGCTCCCAGAGGATTACCCTGCTTGGCTGGTGTAGCAGAATAGGGGTGAGTGCTCAAGGTGTGGCAATCCCTGGCTGCTAAAATGACCCCAACAGCCATAAGCAGCTAGATACAACATAGCAACCCTGAGGCTGCTCTAAGTTGCATTGAGGACTGAACAGAGCCTGAGCTACTGCAGGTTCCGAGAAGTCAGAAAAGTGGCTTACAGCTACCTTTGCCTATTCCTCCCTGCCACAAGGTGACCAGCCCCCTGAAGGGAAAATGGAGCCAGCCCCACTGTGCCATAATTAGCTGCCTCCCAGCCTGAGGGGGTGGGACTAACAGGGTCAGCTCATAGTCTGATGAACACCTGGGCCTCATAGAAAGGGTTGCGAGCACTCAGTAAAAGGAGAAGAACTAACAGGGAGTAGGCTGGGCTCCTGCGGGAGGCCTAAAGGCAGGATTTGTAGGAAGGCCCCTGGGAGAAGCTGCTAGAGTCCCCTGGGAGGGGAGGCAGTGAGAATCTGGGAAGATAAAGGGTGTCCAGGGATAGAGCCTGGGGGCAGTGCTCAGCTAAAGAAGCAAAGGGAGGCAAGGCCCACAAGTAGGGTGAAGAGAAGAGAACTTCATCGAGCGATGGACTGCGAGAGGGACGTCAGGGAAAGCAGCCAGGGGGTTGGTACTCTGTAGCAGGGCAGGGGAGGACCTAAAGGTAGCCCAGAAAGGGCTGAGAACTGAGCCCAGATGGCAGGCTGAACAGGAGGCTAACAGGAGCAAAAGAACCATTTCTTTAGATGATCTTTTGACTGGAGTCCTGTTACTGGGGACTGAACTTGAGAGATGACCTGCGCCACGAAAGCTGCACACTGCTGGAAAACCATAACAGCAGCCAATAGCGTTTGCCTCTTGGATGGAGGGAGCACCCTGGTGAGTTCCCCCCGGCACACCCACCTCTTCCAGCACCCTGACTTTTGGGTGTTTTCTTCCCCTGAACTTACTTAGCTTCGCCCCTCACTGATTTTCTGTCAAGGCCTTGATGAAGCCAGCAGCCTGTGATCTGTATCAGTGCCGCTGTGTGCAAACCTTTTGAATAGCTGGTACTCCCACTTTTCCAGCAGTATTAGCAGTGGGATGCTAGGCTGCAGAGATGGTGCAGGGACCATCCTTCTGAGGTGTCTCATACAGTGTCAAGCACACTGTTGGCAGTTAGCTATAATGAATCAGTCAGAATACTCTGCACGTGAATGGCACTTTCCATATATAACATTCCCTCTTAACTAATACAAGGATCTCAAATCAGGTGTTCGTCACTAATTAAGCTAATGAAGTAAGTAGTATTATCCCCATTTTACAGATGGACAAACTGAGGCATACATAGAACAAGGGATTTAGCCAATATTATTATTTTATTTGTTATTTTGAGGTCCCCAAAGTGTGCCAGGCATTGCTCAGACACAAGCAAAGATATTATCCTTGCCCTGAAGGGCTTACAATTTATATTAATTGTGTCACAACAAGCGGGGCCATAAAATGGCAAAGTGGGGCAAGAGGACAGGACGGACAAAGGTGACAGTAGCTCATGGTTACTTAGTAAGGCATGTAGACACGTCCTCCCCATTCTCACAGTAATAATTTCCCAAAGCATCACTCGAATACACAGTAAACATAAAAGGCCCAATGCTCCATTACCCTGAACCTCATTAGTCTTTTACACCTGTGCAGAGTCAGTTAAAACACTACTGTAATGACACCCCAAGAGGGTGGTTTTGAGGACTGAACCCAGGACATCTGCAGCAAAAAGCATTCACTGGTATAGGCTGAGCTAAAGGACCAAGGAAGCTAGGAGCCTAAATACATCTGAGAATCTGAGTCCAAGTCCATTAGCTCAGAGCAGACTCATAGACCTCTGTGCTTCATCTAGCCACTAGAGTGGGACAAAGCCAGTGTGTGTTAGCATGACTTCTGCTACCCCCTCTGATCTGTTAGCCTTTGCATATGCTTTGCACTCACAGGTGTAAATGATTGCACAAAGCGCAGGGCAGAGATGAATCAGACCCAACAGCTAACTTCATCCATTAAGAATGCAGCTTGAACTTGATGATACTGTACAATGCAAATAGCTGAGCTGATGTATTACAGTTACAGCCATATAATAAGTTCTCTGTCAAAAAGGTTTCACTTAGCATTAGGTTCTTGGAGCTTTTCATGCTAATCAGTGACAAACACAAGCCTTATGTACATGCACTCTGCTTGGAAGCAAAACTTCCATGACTAATTGTGTTGTTCCCTTTAACAGACTGGTGAGTACAAGATCACCTATTTACAAAGGGCTACAGATCAGATATCTTCTGTGCTGATGTGTGATCAGAGCTTGACATGCAGCTGTTAATTAAATATTAGAATTCTAACAAGTGCAGGAAACAAGCAGAATTACTCAAGGCTAATTGGGAGAAACTCACCTCTAGGAAGAAGCCCAGTGCACTACTCAAATCCCACTTAAGCCCTTGAATAAAACATAGTTTATGCAAAGTTCCGGTAAGTCAAGGTCAGTCGGAATGAATATATTTTGTGCTTCTCAGCACGGATTGGTAGGACCATTCCGGTTTCAATTACTGTACCAATATTGATCTAGGAATGTGGCCTAGAGCCCACTTGGTCTATAAGGGTACAAAGTCTTCTAGTGGACTCAACCTCTAGCCCAGAAGTAGCATCTTCTACACACTAATCAAGAGAAACAAATTCTCCTCATTGTCATGGCAACTAACATCAGAAGAATACTGCAGAAAGCTCATCGGGAAGGAGCAGAAATGTGTGTCTTTTGCAGATTGCCAGATCAATAGGTAAAGATGCAAAATGAAATCATACACAGATCATCTGACTGTAGCACGCAGAATTCTGTCAGATTTGTGTCCATTTATTCTTTTGCCAGACCGGACAGTCTCTACGCAAAAGAATAAATGGACACAAATCTGACATCAGGAATCATAACATTCAAAAACCAGTGGGAGAACACTTCAACCTCTCTAACCACTCAGTGACAGACTTGAAGGTGGCAATTTTGCAACAAAAAAACTTCAAAAACAGACTCCAAAGAGAAACTGCTGAACTTGAATTAATATGCAAACTAGATACTATTAACTGTGGCCTAAACAAAGACTGGGAATGGTTGGGTCATTACACCAATTGAATCTATTTCCCTATGTTAAGTTCTCCTCACACCTTCTATGGGCCATCTTAATTATCACTTCAAAAAGTTTTTTTTCCTCCTGCTAACGATAGCTCATCTCAATTGATTAGACTCTGCCTGTTGGTATGCATACTTCCACCTTTTCATGTTCTCTGTATGTATAAATTTCCCCTGTCTGTGTGTTCCATTCTATGCATCCGAAGAAGTGAGCTGCAGCTCACGAAAGCTCATGCTAAAATAAATTTGTTAGTCTTTAAAGTGCCACAAGTACTCCTGTTCTTTTTTGATAAAGAGAGGAACTCAGACTCCAGAAGCATGATGTACTATTCTTTTCTAAAGAAGAATGAGTATTATGTTTCTTATGGCTTGCAGGTAAGTTGCCCAGACAAAGGGTAAAAAATATCACTGACGTGAGAAAGCACAAAGCTCACTTCCATGACACAATTGACAACACACTTGATTTACATGTGGCTTGGATTTAATGTGTGTGACTCAATCCTATTTCATTGCTCTTCCATAAACTTTTCACAGTTTTGGCATCACTCCTTCCATCAAGGTCCTTTCTCTTCTTGAGGAAAACCGAAGCCTTGGTGCCTATTTTCAAAATGTGCTTCACTCCTCTGGAAGTGTCACGGCTCATTACAGCTGGCATTTCTATATCAGAAGCCTTTCTCCCCAGCCATTTGGTCCTTCCACATGAGAGATCCTGTGAGCAGAGTGAGATGCTAAGCAAAGAACGGGTGTGACGCTGGCTAAGTGTCATCTCAGTCCCCCATCTGAGATCTGTCAAAGACTCCAATGATGCAAACATCTTAAAGTATCAGCATTTGTGACTGTACCTTTAGTAGCATGGAGGCGTAGGATCTACAGCCAGGAGAAGGACAGTCAAGTCAATCTGACCAAGTTCCCATGTAAATCTGGGATTGTTGGTTTTGCATCATCTGAAAAGGGAAGTGATCTGCATAGTACCTGAGAGGGGTAACAGAGGCAACGAATAGAGTAACACCTCCAACTGCTGTCTGTCATCCATAGATGGTGCAAGGTCTTGATGCACCTTGTTAGTGAGCAATGGTTCTGGTTTGTGCTCGTTTAGTGTGCCGTGTGCTGTAGTTTTCTGGAATACTGCCGTCAAGAAGCTGGTCAAGAGAGGGTACACGAGAAGCCCTGGCATGAACAGAGATTTCCTTGAAGCCCAAGTGGTAGAAGCCTGTGGGGGTTTTGAAGTGGCAGGTTCATGGTTGTATCCCCATGCTGCATGGGCAGGTTTAACTGCCACCCCCCAATATCTGTATGTGAGTAGTTACAGACGTGTTACAGATCTGCTGGATGTGAACTACTGTGAATCTCATCAGCTGAGAAGATGAGTGTTACCTAATAGTGGGTGAGACGGGGTCAGTAATGTACACATTATATATACCCACATTCCTAGAGGAATGTAGGGAGAGAGGACCTAGGGCTGGAAGGAACCTCCTCGTCACTGAGTCCAGTCCCCTGCTATTGCAGGCAACCGTCTTATAATTCTGTTCATAAACTTAGTGGTCAGCCTATAGCATGTAAGTGTCCTACTAATACTGACAGAGGAGAATTTCCATTAACTCAAGTGTTTGAGTTGGAATTCCTGGGTTCTACCCTCAGCGATAAGGGTGTGCAGCTTAATTGATGACTCTGCTGTGTGTGTGCAACCATAGATATCTATTAAGTAGTTAGAAACAAAGCAACTTCTTGTGCCCATGTCCTGTTTGTGTGAAGTCTGTTTTCAGAGCTGTGCCACTTCACCGATACATACAACTTGGTATCTCCTTTGATCTTCCTTACTTATCTATACTGATTATCTTTCCTTGCAATCAATGACTGTTCTTCCAAAAATTGGACAGCAGCTGGCTATGGTGTATATGTTGGAGTCAGACTATGGAGCCATCTGTTGCTTTGAGCATCCATGTGTAATAACCTTCCTGAAGTCTCTTCAGTGGAGACTTCAGAAGCTGTTCCCTGGTGGCTAGATGAATTATGCTGGCAGCTCAGTATCAGTGACTTCACTTCATTTTTGAAGTTATTGTTTAGGAACCCATAGATAACAGGGTTGACACAGGTGGAAGCCATGGCTACTAGATGGCACAATGAAAAGATCAGGTTGTGGTGGCAAGGGGAAATGGCTTTGTAATCCCAGTCCTCAATGCTATTGAAAACGTGCAATGGTAACCAGCAAACAGCAAAGGCGATCACCATGGATACTAATAAAATGTTTATCCTCCTCAGCTGAACCACCCGGCCATTGTATGCACTCTTCTCAAACATGTCCTTTCTCTTCTGCAGGCGTAAATAGATACGCAGGTAGCAAACCAGGATAAAGAAGAGAGGGATGCAGTACTGGAACAGCAGCAAGGCGGTGGTGTAGATGAGTCGGTGCTGGTCAGATGGCCATGAGTCCATGCATATGGCCTTGTCGGCAGAAGAATCCGTAATATAGGAGAACTGCTTGTACAAGTCATATGTCAAGACGGAGGTCGTCAGAAAGGGCAGAGACATGAGGCAAGCTAATGTCCAAATGACTACAATCCCTAGATAGGCTTGGGGGATGCTTGGCCTCCAACCAGTTGGGTTTATGATGAGCTGGTGTCTTTCCAGACCAATGAGGACAAGGGAGAGAATTGACACACTCACAGAAGTACACTGGATGAAGGAAGTCATTTTGCACATGACCTCACCAAATATCCAGTAGTCCATCAGGGTGTAGATGATGGTGAAAGGCAGGCAGACGATGCTCATGAACAAGTCAGAGACTATCAAGTTGGTAATGAGTATGCTGGTGACATTGGTCTTCTCCTTCTGCCTGATTATGACACTAATCAGGCAAACATTTCCCAGGATGCCTAGGATGGTTTCTAAGCTGTATGAGGTGACTAGAAAGACAGTAAGGTCAGTTGTGTTTCTGCAATTACCTGGGATATGTGTGAGGACGCCTCGCTCTAAAGTCCAATTTTTATTGAATGGAAAGGGAAGGACCATGTTAAGATCTTCAGTCTTGCTCATGCTGGAATCAGAAAGAGAGCCCAGAAATATGCAGGGAAATGAGTAGGATCTGGGTCTTCAGGGCCCTACCCTAAGTTCTTCTGTTCAGTCATGCAGAGACTCTGGAAATGCCTGCAAAGGAAAGAGAGAGATTAGTTAATCTCTTCTAGCGAAATTAAACAAACAGAATTTTCTGGGGGTGATGAGCGTTTTCTTCCCCCATGAACACTTTTCCATCTTCCTTTGGTTCACTGCATTAGACCATAAATTGGAGTAGTTTGCTGGACAGTGAAATGGACCAAATGCACTACTGGAGTAAGCAGGTTCAACTCCACTGGAGTCAGTAGTATTGTGACTGAATGAGCCAATAGGGCGGCTAAACCAAAATAATTTCCTGAAAGTCAGTAGAACTGCAGAGTTTCACTTCAAGTAAGCCAGGGTCAAATGATGGTTTGGGGTGAAAACCACATGAAACTCATTGGAGTTGCAAAGTTCTGATGCCAAAGTAGGCTGAATTAGTTGGCTTTGGCCATATTTCACCTCTAGTAGTTGAAGTGAAAACCAAGAGGTGCAAACTCCATCAAGCGGAGTCAAAAATCATGTGGCATGAATTGTACGTGAATGGAACACACTATTACATTCTTAATGCCCCCTATCTCCGGTGTGAACTGGACAGCAGCACCATACAAATATTCACACCCAAATCCTCACCTGGTGTAAACTGGCTTTGCTCCACCAAAGTCAAAAGGACTATATGATTTACTCTGACTGTGGAAATGGCCCTTAATTTGTGCAGGGTCTAGTTTCAAATCATCCATTTTGTGAGTTTCACAAAGACTGAAATTGTCGAGTCACAAAATCCAAATGAAATTACAAATATTTTTTCACGCATCTTGGTAAAAGGTTCTTAGTCAGTTTTGGATGCTGCGAAGGAAAATTAACCATGAGTGAAGTCAGAAAGAAAGAGAGAGGGGATTAATGAGCTAAGGGATGCTGAAGGGTTTTTTTTTATTATTAATCCAATCAATACTTTATTTTCAAATAAAGTTGGACAATAAAGACCTGATTTTCAGAGGTGCTGAGTATGCACTGCTCCTATTGACTCCAGCAGGAGTTTGGCTGCTTGGTACTTCTGAAAATCAGACCCTAAATCTTTTATTCAAAGGTGGAATTCATTTTTGGCACAGCTGGAGTTCCCATCAGATTTGTTCATTTGAAGGAATAATATACATTAGGTTTTCCTTGTCTTTTCCATTGTTATTTAGAGAATAATAGAAAGAAGCCAATAAAGGTATATTTTTCAGTGAGTTGCGTAGGTAACTGGACTCTTGTCTGTAGTAATAAGAGTTGCATAGCTGATTTCATTCTGTCCTTTGCAAATTTCTGTGGGAAAATTTCAGTTTTGCCAGAATTTTTCAATGTTCCATTAGGAAAACCAAAATGAAATATTTTGTTTCAGGATGGGCCAGCTCAAATTGAAGCATTCCTTTGTCCAACCAAATACAAACATTTCATTTTGGGTCAATTCTACATTAACCTTTTTCTTCTTGAGCTGTTGCAGTTCCTCCTGGGAGTTTAAGTTCAAGTGCATTATGCCCCCACTCTCCTCAATGGGCTAGGCTCCATGGCTGCACTGTATATCCCGTGATGCACAGCAGTCTCCCCCTCTCCCCCCACTATGATGGATGATCCCATCAGGGTGCATCATGGGGAATATATTCCAGCTGGGGAGCCCTGCCTATAGAAGAAAAATGGGGGTATGTGTAACTCAAACTACAACTCCCATGATGCAATGCAGCTACTCAGGCAGTCAAAGTTATATGTTGACCTGACCTTCCATTATGTGAAAAAAATGATATTTTGACTTTTCATCCTGATTTGGAATGACAACAATTTTTGAGATCTTGGAGTTTCCCACCCAGCTCCAGAGGTTTATATTAGTTCCCATTTTGAAACCACCACATAATTTGGCAGAAGAGGAAGTCCCTAATCAAGGGTGGCCCAGCATTGTAATAACTGCATAGACAGGGCATTGTGGTCCTTGACTACTACTGAAACCTATTGTCAAAGGGGAGCTGGGCACACAACACCCATTAAGAGTCAATGGAAATCCCAGCCATGGGCTCCAGTTGTGTCCGTAGTCCATCTCTGCTGATACCCCACTCGCAGCCCTTCCCCCCGACCCCAGAGCAAGGCCCATTTACTCCGGCTTTGCACAGGGCTGTGTATTCCATTTCTGCAGGCATTTACCTCTATTCTCCACAGAGCCAGTGCCATGGTCCTGTGCTGGAGTCCAAATCTTCTGATGCATCCAGGCAGGGAAGGAGCAGACATCACCCCCTCAGGGAGCTCGCCTGAACAAGCAGGCTGCTACATGCATGGAGTATTGAGGCTCGCAACATGCAAGGTAAATATATACTCACCGAAAGCCATTATTTACTGATTGCATAAATCTTTACTCTGCAATAACTGCTACCCAAACAGGCTTGTGAGTTTGAGATAAACTTTTTACGGCTGCAAAAAAGCAATCATCGGAATATTACCATGTAAATAAAATGGTCTGGCAAGCTTATCACATTGTTTGAGTAGCGTTTATTGCTGAGGAACAGCGTGTGCACAGGTACCCCACTGTGGTGTAGAGGAGGGCTGGTTTTTTTCATCTTTATTCATTGTATCAGTTGTGTCAGAAGTTGCTGCTCTCAAGAACCCAAAAGAAAAGTTTCAATCTAAAATCTAAACCAATCTAAAAGTAAAAGGAGCTTCACTCTCTTTTCTCCGCTTCATCGGAGAAAATTAAAGCAGCAAAAAAGTGGAATGTTCTATAAGACAAGCCCGCAAGAGTGTCTAACTGCGATATTCAATCACACGTGTAGGAGTTGGTGTTCTTGATTCTGATTTGGCTTAAAAGCGATGTTAACAGTTGATCTAGATTCCCCTCCTCCCCACCCTCCTTTTCCTTCTCTCTCTCTCTCCCTTTCTTTTCTTTGAGATATTAGGTGTTTGGATAATTCAGTCTTGGAGTAAGTGGAGTAAGTGGAAAATGTCCATATTCTTTCTAGGAAGAACACATATGGCTCAGTTTCCCCCCATTCACTTTTGTATTGTTACCGCCTGTGTGAAGGGGTTAATTTCCTTTCTGGGATGGTGGATAAGGGAAGGCAGTGATTGGGTGCGAGTCATGACCTGAAGAAGAGCTCTGTGTAGCTCAAAAGCTTTTCTTTCACCAACAGAAGCTGGTCCAATTAAAGATATGACCTCACCCACCTTTTCTCTAATATCCTGGGACCAGCATGCTACAACAACACTGCAAACAGCCTGTGAATGCAGCTCCCTTGTGGATGCAATGAAGGCCAACCATCAGACCACTGATTTTTAACAACTATTGGCCACGGGGGGCAGGACATGTGAAAACAGCATGACCAGGACTTGAGACCATAGAATGGAAGATCCTGCCGTACCAGGGCAGGGATGCAATCGTGGATGTCTGAGCAAGACAGGCAGGTCGTGCTTCCAGCATGCACGTGAGTCTGTAGGCCTTGCATTATCATTCTAACCTAATGACCCTAAATACTGTATTCCAGGTGACTAATAGATGACGTCTCGTTTTTGAGAAGGCTGTCCTGTGTCACTGCAGCCATCTGCTGGTTGCATAGCTCCCAAAAGGGTAAGTCTCCAGTGGGGGTCCAGGTTCATCTGGACCTGCTGAAAGAGGTACGGTGAGAAATAGGGTTGTTGGAGCCAAGGTCCCCATTTTAGGATAGCTGGGACACAGGGCTTCCCCTTGTAAAAAGTGGAGGCCCAGGACTATCACTAAGGGTATGTTTGCAAAGCAATTGGGAAGTGTGATAGCAGCACATGTAGATACACCCTAGTTAGCTTTGTGATTGGAGCAGGTGTAGACACTTCTGAGTTACTTACTCAGATACATACCCAGGGCTAGCCCATGCCACTGACTGAGCTGCTGCAGCTTCGCTGCTATTGTTACTCAAGCTAGCTTTGAACTAGCTAGATTAAAACTAGCTCAGATATGTGTATACATGCTGCATTTGCACCTTCTGATTGCAATGTAGACATACCCTACGAGTGGGATGCTCCCAGAGGGGCTATACAAAGGTCAGAGACAAAGCACCCCCTGTAGATCTGTGACAGAGAGCCTGTAGGGTGGGGATAATGAACGTTATCATGGAGTGTATCAGAAGGCTCTGCAACACAATTTGTTGTGTTAAAAGTCCAATATTTTTAATACTTTGCATTTCTACAGCACCTTCCACTGGAGGATCAAAGCGCTTCCAAGACATTTACTCTCACGACACTCCTTTGAGGTAAGAGAAATTGTTACCCTCATTCCAAAGAGGCGGGAACTCAGGCACAGGGAGGTGAAAATTTATTTGTCCACTATCCAGAGGGCATCAGTTTCATTCTCTCCAGGTTCACATGCCCATCAGCCTGGCGTGTGTAGTAGAGCCAGGAATAAAACCCGTATCTCTTGGGTTCACAGTTCTGTGCATCTCTTCCTCCACTGACCATGATGTAAAAAGTAGTTCAAGGAAAATAAGGGATAATATGGTGACCTTCTATTTATGTCCTACCTTCTCCCCCAAAGGATCTCAAGGCTCTATCACCTAGTCACAAGCATTGCTTCATGCATCACTCATGGAATTATAACTAAGCACTCCCTTACTATCAGAAGCCTGCCCGGACCATTATTTCTTCATGTTAATAATCGTGTTTATTACAGTCGTGCCTAGGGATCACCCAAGAACATATCCCCGTTTTTCGAAAGTTGCTCAGATAGAGAGTAGCAGACAGTCCATACTGCCAAGACCTTACCATCTAATGAGCAAGACAGACAAAGGCCAGAGGAAAGGGATGTAACATAGAAGAAGATCTATTGCCATTTTGCCACTCATGTCACTCTCTTGGGACCTGATTCACAGCCAATTGAAGCCAATGGGGATATTTCCAATGACTGCAATGGGCTTTGGATCAGGCTCTAGGAGTGTTTTCACCATAGGTTTCAGGTATCATAGGCTGGGGAAGGCTGAGCCTCCCCAAACTTCTGCTTAACCTTGTGTTCTATTTTTTAAGCATGTTTGGTAAATGGGAAGCTTACTCTTCATGGCATTGTCTTTTAACTGTGTCTGTTTTTATTCTAATATTTACTTCTAGTGTTGGAAGCTTTTTTCAAGCATGGTCCTGTCCACACTCCACCCCCCTAGTCCTCCTTCCTGTCCCAGCTCTGCCGCTCGTCTTCCCCTGGTGCCGCACCGCCCACCCTCTGGGTGCTCCAGGGCTGAGGCTGCGCCGCCCGCCCTCTGGGCACTCTGGGGCTGGGGCCGTGCTACCTGGCCACCCGGTGCTCCAGAGCTGGGGCCACACTGCTTGCCCTTCTGGGGCTGCAGGAGGGGCTGGGGTTACACTGCCTGCCCTCCCGGCACTCTGGGGCTGGGGCCACTCTGTCCACCCACCCGGTGCTCCGAGGCTGGGGAGCGATCCTGTAGGGGAAGCTGGGGCCGTGCTGCCTGCCCTCCCAATGCTCTGGGGCTGGAGGGGGCTGGGCTGGGGAAGGGGCCAGTGGCCACAGTAGGGAGATGGCTCTGGGCTCCAGCGGTGGGTGTGGAAGGGGTGGGGACTCGGGCAGAAGGGGCAGGACTGGAGGCTAGCCTCTCTGAGCCAGTGGTTCACGCACCACAAATGGTTTTCACCTTTGCCTCTGGATTGGAGTTGAATCCTAAAAAAACCTGTAACATATACGCAAGGGACTAAAGGGCTTCACAAGAGTCCTTTGTTTCCGGGAATCTGACTTATGTAAACCCTGCATTCCCCAAGCATCTCTTGATTTCGGGCTGCACGCCCCAGCCAGCAAACACGGCTCTATTTCTAACTGAAATACAAATGGAATTAGACAACTAGAGCAAACTGGCATAGAGGTACATTTGGACTGGTAAAAACGCCACTCACTGGAGCACTGTATTGCAAAGCAGTCTAGACTCTAACATTTTCCATCTAGATTCTCCTGTTTTAAAACTTTTTCTTTCTTAAAAGCCTCTAATAAAACAATAGCCCAATATGGCAACAACTCCTACTTCTAATCCAATCGTTTCGCTCAGGTAGAGAGATCATAATGCTGGTACACAATACCACTTGCCCATGGACTTGAGTTTAGATCTCTTGGTAAGTGTTTTCTGATAAGAAATCAGACAGAAATACCTAGTACAAAGACGAAGATCAGAACAAGTAACAAAATCATGATTACAGCATAAACTGACAGCCTCCCGAGTGGCAGTTTAATACATCCATCAATTCTAAGGCCAGCAGAAACCAGTACGATCATCTAGTCCAGGGGTAGGCAACCTATGGCTCGCGTGTCAAAGGCGGCACGTGAGCTGATTTTCAGTGGCACTCACACTGCCCGGGTCCTGGCCACTGGTTCGGGGGGCTCTGCATTTTAATTTAAATTTAAATGAAGCTTCTTAAACATTTTTAAAACCTTATTTACTTTACATACAACAATAGTTTAGTTATATATTATAGACATAGAAAGAGACCTTCTAAAAACGTTAAAATGTATTACTGGCACACAAAACCTTAAATTAGAGTGAATAAATGAAGACTCAGCACACCACTTCTGAAAGGTTACCGACCCCTGATCTAGTCCGACCTCCTGTAAAGTTGAAACAAAGTATTCAGAAAATTCTCACCTGGTAACATCCACACTGATTAAGAAGGTTGCTGCTCGTGCTGGGTACCTGTGCCACAGCAGAATAGAAGAACTCGGGAGCAGCAGAGATTTGCTGTCCTCGCTCTGTTGCGATGGGAGATTTGGAAGGCATCTCTCTCTCTCTCCCCCTCTGCAAAGGGAACTTAGCCAATGAGTTTTGTTCTTTGCTGACAGCCCAGCTTTGAAGTGCTAGCTCCCTCTGTTGATTTAGAAATGTATGTGTTCTACTGATAGTTAAGACAAACAGCAGCTGTGCGAAAGAGATATGAAACTATTTGAAGCGCGCTACAAGCTCCTGCACGATGAGTGGCAGATATACTAACACACAAGAAATAAAAATTAAGCTATGGGACCTGATGCTGTGTTCCTTACTGAGGCAAGCCTCCCTTTGGATTCGATGGGGATTTTGCCTAATGTGCATGATCAGGCCCCAGGTATTGGACACATTCCAATTTCACAATCCGCTACTGCCTGGCTATGTATTCAAACTACAGAGAAACCCAAGCTTCAAAGCCTTCATGATTCAGTGTGTATAAAGGGGATTGTTTAGGTAAAGTATCTGTAGGTTTGGGGCCTGAGGAATTGCAAATTATGGGGACTCAGAGCACGAATCCCACTGACTTCTTTTCATCTTCTGACCAAAAACCAGTGCCAGAGGTGGTACTACATCCATAGCAGCGTAATTTAGGCCTTCAGAGCTCAGGCATTATGGCTGCCAACTAACCTGGCAACCCTCATAAATGAACATTACAGCAATTGTAGCTATTCTGTTTCCATATACAGACCCTGCAGTTTTGCACCAGGGAGTGAACTACAGACTTTCAACAGCAAAAAAACACAAGGTTCTGTTATTTGAGCTAACAGGATAACTATGGGAGCGGTTTTTAAGTTGCAAGGTCTTATGCTTTCTGGGACTGGCCATTAGCAGGGGGCAGGACCATTTACACCAGACCATTGCATTACATTCTTCTTCACGACATAAGCCAGCCCTGAATATCTGAAGTCCATGGGTTCGAGTCCAATGGCTGCAAATAGGGTCTGATCCAAACCCACTGAAGTCTGCCAGTTGGTACTTCAATGGGCTTTGGATCAGATCAATGTACAATAAAGGGAGTATCCTCGAACCTTCTAAGGCCACGTTTACACTTACCTGCTGGGTCGACGCGGCGAGTTCGACTGCTCGGAGTTCGAACTATCGCGTCTGATCTAGACGCGATAGTTCGAACCCCGGAAGCGCTAGTTTGAACTCCGGTACTCCACCGCGGCAGGAGGAGTTGCCGGAGTCGACCTTGGAGCCGCGGAGTTCGCTTCCGCGGCGTCTGGACGGGTAAGTAAATCGAACTAGGGTAGTTCGAATTCAGCTACGTTATTCACGTAGCTGAATTCGCGTACCCTAGTTCGACCCCCGACCTTAGTGTAGACCAGGGCTAAGTCAGGCCAATTCAAATACAGTAATGCCACGGTTGTAAATTCAGGTCTAGCAGCTTTTGAGTCATGATAAAAATGTCCTAGGATCTTGTCACTGGTTTAGGAGAGACCTGTGCTGTAGCTTGGGCACAGTGATAGACAGATAGATACTGACTCTCCTTCAGGCTGTTAAAAAAACTGAGGTTTCCTGTTTGCCCTGTCCAAAGATACTGAAGCCAGAGAATCTGAGATGGTTTATTTCACTGGCTTGTTCACTTCTTCCCTTATTTATTCACTGTCTGTTTGTTTATCTGTGCTACTGGTCAGAGCCATAAATAAAGTGGAGATATTCTAGAGCAGTGTTCTCAATCTTCTTGCTACCCAGGACTGGCTTGCTGCCTTCCTAAACTGTGTCAGGGAGATCTCAGGGACCAGTGCCAGTCCAGGGACTGGTCCTTGAGAAACACTGTTCTAGAGCACAGGCTGTCCTGTTATGGAAGTAAAAAGAGACTTTGGAAGCTGGTCTTCAGACATGAGGGTTTCTTTGACTTGTTCTTCTCTTTCTATCCCGGTCTGCTTGAGTTATTCCTTAACTAATCTTATCTCATCCCGGGTCCACACCTGGAAAGGTGTTTGCCATGTTGCCTATATTCTCTGCCATTAGCATCTGCTCTCTTCTTAAAGTCAGCTGCAAGGGACTTAACTCTTAGCAGAATCAAGGTCCATCTCCTGACCACTTATTGGTGAGGCCAGTTGTGTTAACCCTGGTGTCCTGGCCACATTCTCACTGGGGTAATACATCCGACCTCCTCACACACTCCCTTGCGCCTTTCAGTGGAATATGGCACTTTTCTCCACTTCCTTCTGCATAGGGTGGCAGTGTGCTGTTAAGCAGCTGATGCAGGGCTGCGCTTGAGTGGAGAATGAAATTATTCCTACACTGTATATCGTTTATACAGTCCGACCTTGTACAAACAGCATTAGAATCATAGGACTGGAAGGGACCTTGAGGTCATCTGGTCCAGTCCCCTGCACTCATGGCAGGGCTAAGTATTATCTAGACCATCCCTGACACGTGTTTGTCTAACCTGCTCTTAAAAATCTCCAGTGATGGCAATTCTACAACCTCCCTAAGCAATTTATTCCAGTGCTTAACCACCCTGACAGGAAGTTTTTCCTAATGTCCAACCTAAACCACCCTTGCTGCAATTTAACCCCATTGCTTCTTGTCCTATCCTCAGCGGTTAAGAAGTACAATTCTTCTCCCTCCTTGTAACAACATTTTATGTAATTGAAAACTGTTATCGTGTCCCCTCTCAGTCTTCTCTTTTCCAGACTAAACAAACCCAGTTTTTTCAATCTTCCCTCATAGATCATGTTTTCTAGACTTTTCATCATTTTTGTTGCTCTTCTCTGGACTTCTCCAATTTGTCCTAATCTTTCCTGAAATGCGGTGCCCAGAACTGGACACAATACTCCAGTTGAGGCCTAGTCAGTGCAAAGTAGAGCAGAAGAATTATTTCTCGTGTCTTGCTTACAACACTCCTGCTAATACATCCAAGAATGATGTTCGCTTGTTTTGCAACAGTGTTGAACTGTTGACTCATATTTAGCTTGTGATCCACTATGATCCCCAGATCCCTTTCCACAGAACTCCTTCCTAGGCAGTCATTTCCCATTTTGTATGTTACTACAAGCATAATAACGTTCGCAGACTACCATTGTTGTGATGCACAGTGAAAGTACCATAGATTTGGCTGTTACAATGCATGCCCTGGGCTTGATCCAAACCTCACTGAAATCACTGGAAAGATTCCCACCAACTTCAATGGGTAATGGATCAGCCCTAGTTGCTGCTGATGGTGAATGTGAAAAAGAAGCCAACACAAGACAATGAGAACAATCACCCTGGTCCTCTGCACACTGCATGAGTTTCTGGAACCTGAGAATTCAGAAACTGACCCTCATTCTCTGTGATTTCCTCTGTATGACAGCTGCATTCCCCAGACACTGTCCTGGGGTGCAATTTGCATGTCATGGGGAATCAAGCCTTCTTGGCACTGGGTTTGGAACTTCCTTCCTCAAGATGTTAGCGTGGTCATGGGTCTTATACCTCCCGAACCAAATGTGCATTTGCTGACATCCACCAACTCCCTGGAAGATAAGGATGAGGGCTTGGCCTTTTGGTAACTTTGTCAGTGCTCACATTCTATAGCTATGAGCATGTTATACGTTCAAATACACAGTCTGGATAGTAGCTAGAGCTGGTGGGGAAAATGCTGGAAAAATGTTGTGTGCTGTGTTCTTGTAGCCACGTTGGTCCCAAGATATTAGAGAGACGAGGTGGGTTAGGTGATATCTTTTATTGTAGCAACTTCTATTGGTGAGAGAGAGAAGCTTTTGAGCTTACATAGAGCTTTTCAGGTCTGAGAAATGGACTCAGAGTGTCACTGCTAAATACAATGACTCTAAGAGAAACTCTACAACCTCAACCACATGAACACCCTGGGACCTTCTACATGCTTCCCAAGATACACAAACAAGGGAACCCAGACAGACTCACCATATCTGTCCACAGCGATCTTACTGAAGCAATATCAGGACTCATAGAAACCATCCTTAAACCACTCACCACACAGAGAGCCAGCTTCCTCCAGGACACAACCTACTTCCTCCATAAACACCACAACATTAACAACCTTCTTCAGAAAGCCATCCTTGCCACCGTGGGTGTCACCTCCCTACGCACCAACATCCCTCACAATGACAGCACTGCTGCCTGCCTCAACTATCTACAAGACAATAGACAACCCTCAGCTCTCCATCCCAAACACATCACCAAACTCATCCCTTTCATCTTCACCCATAACAATTTTACATTCAACAACAAACACTTTGTCCAAACCATGGGAACAGCCCTGGGTCTTAGGACGGCTCCCCAGTATGTCAGTCTCTTCTTAGGCCACCTCAAGAAAGAATTTATGGATAAATGCACCACGAAAACAATGATACCTGAGATACATCAATGATATTTTCATCCTCCCCCACAACCATCATCCATTCATTAAACTCTCTCTGGAACACTCCCACACTAGCATCAACTTCCTGGACACCACAATCAACTTCAGTAATGGAACGCTACAGACAACTGTATACAAGAAACCCCCGGATCACCACACCAATCTTGCAGATCCAGTAACCACCCAAATACACTATGAAATCTGTTCTCTACAGCCAGGCACTCAGATACCACAGAATATTCTCTGAGGAAAAAGTCCTGGATATACACCTTAACCCACTTAAAACTGCCTTCACCAAACAAGGACACTCAACCGGAGAATGATATCATGGAACAGGCTACCCAAAAGAATTTGTTTCAATCTGGAAATTAACCCCTCTCTGACTGCACACCCCAAGTTATCACCTCCCACCCCACACTGGAACCCCTATGGGATATCATTACTCAATCATAATGCATATTCAATGGGGACCACATCGTAAAAGAAATCTTTCCTGGACCTTCAACCTCCCAATTTCTCTCCAAGCTCATTATCAGAAGCAAGCTCCCCACAGACTAGGACACACCAATTCAAAGTGGCACCAGGCCCTGCCAGAACAACAGATGCAAAACCTGTAAACATATCTCCACTTCTATAATGATCAACACCTTGCCCCAACACACTTTTCATGATCCCTGGGTCCTACACATGCCCATCATAGCATGTGGTTACCTCATCTAGTGCACTAAATGCCCCAACGACAGCTATGTGGGTGAAACCAGACAATCACCACACTCCCATGAACTCACAAGGAAAATGATAAAAGACAAAAACACCCTGTCACCTGTGGGTGAACACTTCTCACAAAGCAATCATTCTAGATCTGACCTCTCAGTCCTCATCCTCAAGGGAAACCTGCACAACACCTCCAAAAGATGAGCCTGGGAGCTTCAATTCATAACCTTGCCAGATACTAAAGTTCATGGACTGAACAGAGACACTGGATTTATGGTTTATTACAACAATCTGTAACCCACTAACCACCCCACCCCAGATGCCTCCCTTTCTTTCTCCCTCTTTTCCTTTCCCCCCTGTGACCAGGTGTGCCAGACCCTTTGAGGCCCCATGCTGGTGGCCTTCCAGTCCTGCCACACCCTGCCCTGGGAAAAGGAGCAGTGAAGGTGGGTCCTCCAGGCCTGCCTAGAAAGGCTGCAGGGAAGCAGCCTATCTGAGCACAGCAGGTTCACTTTACAGGCGCTGCAGGGGTTGAGCAGGTTAGTTGCTGTCTGGGACCAGAAGGGTGAGGAAGGACTGAAGCGCTGTGAGACTCTCCAGGCGAGGAGGCCTGGGAGAGACTCTGCTCAAGCAGGGAGCAGACAGAGAACCCTGCGATGTGAGTGAAGAGGAAAGGGCTAGGTGGGAAGCAACCCAGGGAATAGCAGCAATGATGGAGTTAAAGGAAGCAGCAGGGGGCTGCTATTTGTAGGGTCCCTGGGTCAGGACCTGGAGTAGAGGGCATGCCCAGGTCCCCCCTACCAGCCATTGGCAGGGTGGCCAAAGCCCCAGGAAAGGGACAAGTTTAATTTAGAAGCCCAGGCCTAGGGCTGGAGTTTAAAGGGCTCAGGGAGGGGGCTGAAGACCCTAGAGAGGGCCAATCGTTCACTGAACTTTGTTACCCTCTCCCCCGGAAGGGGACTAAAGTGAAGGAGTGACTCAGGTGGAGAGCTGGGGACATCACAGAGCCACTAAAGGTCCTGGGGACACTGCTCCATTCCAGGGCAGGGATGGACTTAAAGCTGGCCCAGAAGAGGCTGAGAACTGAGCCCAGAGACAGGGCTGCAGGTACCAACCAGGGCGGCCCTGTTGGACTTTTTTTTTTACTGTTTGTTTGTTCATGCATAGAGACTGTGTGTGACTTGGCTGGAGGGCTGGGTCACTGAACACCTGCCTGACGAGGCAAGAGCCGACAGGGGGCACCAGGAAAGTAAAAGAGTGCAGGATTGCACCCAGCCAATGGGAGGCACTCATGAGAGGTGAGTGCACCCCCTCTGACTGAAAGGTGGTAATAGGCTACTTCACCTTGAATGGTCCCTTGAAATATGTGTTAGCTGCTTATGCTAAACAAACTGTTCCACCTTCTGACACTCTGGGTATGTTTACACAGCAAAGAAAAGCCTGCGCTGCATCCTATTCCCTGGGCACTCTCACCTCGCAGAGTCCTAGAGCCCAGGCTCCAGCCCAGACCTCTACACTGCAATTAAACAACCCGAGCCCTTCTCCCCCGAGTCAGCTGGTACGAGCCAGCTGCAGGTTTTTCTTTGCTGTGCAGGCATACCCTTTGAGTACCTTTCCCAGACCTGAAGAACAGCTCTGTGTGGCACAAAAGCTTGTCTCTCTCACTAATGGAAGTTTGTTGACCAGACGTTCTTACCTTACCCACCTTCTTATTCAAAAAATTGTTGACATTTTAGAGTTTTAAAAAAATATTGACCACTCTCCAGTAGACATGTAGTCTGCCAGGAGCCAGCCTGAAGTCATCCTGTGGGTTTTTTCTCTGCATCTCAGAAGAATACTTCCCACATTGAAACTGATCTTAACTAGCCATTTCTTCATATGCTATAAATCTGCTCCAAAATGACCACACGTTCCTTGTTATGTTTCAACAGCCAAAGTAACAACCCCATTGTTGTCATCTCCGTAGTGGTCTTGTTGTTTCCTTGTGCTCCCTGTCCCTCTGTATCCTCTTCTTTTAGATTAATAATAATTCTAGGGGCTGGAGCTCTGCTGTGATCCACAGATGAAACACAGCAGCACTGACCATCACTCCACACTTTCCTGCCAATATAGCTCCTCACTTACTTGGAAAGAAACTGCATAAGGGAGGATGTGGAATTTGGTCTCCATAGTCCATTCAGGTCTTGTCCTCGTTATATGGCCTATACTGCCAGTTATGGTGGTGGTTTTTGGTGTGCCGTAGACCCTAGGCCAGTGGTCCCCAAATTTTTGAGGGTCATGCTGTGATGGTGCCCCCTGTAAGTCTTTACGGAAATATGCTTGTGAATGTATATATAACATAACTAGAATATGTTTTATGCTACGTATGCCATGTAACACATCTCTGTAAAGGTTATAATCTACTGAATCTATTAATCCTACTTGTATGCATGTATCATTTTTGTATTTAAAGTTATTAATATTGGCTGTGTACTGGCTTGATTTTTAAGCAGCCTTTGTAAAGCATTTGGTCAGCTTCTTGAGAAAGGAATGTGCAAATTAAGTGCCCAATTAAGAAGCACTTAAGGGACAATGGATCTTGGAAGGCTCCAATCCACATAAGAAGTCTACATGAGGATGTTCGAGGTAGCAGGTAAGCAATGGCTGCTGCCTGTAAAAACTGAGTGATGCATGGACATGTGACTCCAAAACTCCATCTTGGAGCTGGACTTTGCATAAGAGAGAGGAGGGGGTCTCCATCCACAAGAGAGTTTATTTAAGCCTGTGGGAGAGGTCTCCATTTTGTCTTCAGCTGGCTAAAGAGATAGCCTCTCCACCCCCAAGGATACCTGAAAGAAACTGGAACAAAGGACACTAATTACAGGGTGTGTGAGTGATTGCTGGACCCAGGCTAGAAGGAGACTAGTTTGTAAAAGGAAGCTTACTGGAATTCCTCTAAGGGTGAGGTTTTTATCTGTATTCAGTTTTTCTTACTGTATTAGACTTGCATGTTTTATTTTACTTGATAATTCACTTTGTTCTGTCTGCTATTACTTGGAACCACTTAAATCCTATTTTCGGTATTTAATAAATTCACTTTTTAACTTATTAATTAACCCACAGTATGTATTAATACTTTTTGGGGGGGGAGGGCAAACAGCTGTGCAGCTCTCTCTATCAGTGTTATAGAAGGCGAACAATTTATGAGCTTATCCTGTATAAGCTTTATACAGGGTAAAACGGATTTATGTGGGTTTAGACCCCATTGAGAGTTGGGCATCTGAGCGTTAAAGACAGGAACACTTCTGTAAGCTGCTTTCAGTTAAGCCTGCAGCTTTGGGGCATGTGGTTCAGACCCTGGGTCTTTGTTGGAGCAGATGGGCGTGTCTGGCTCAGCAAGACAGAGTCCTGGAGTCCTGAGCGGGCAGGGAAAACAGGGGCAGAAGTAGTCTTGGCACAGCAGTTGAAAGTTCCCCAGGGGATTTCTGTGATCCAATCCGTCACACATGCCCCCTCATACCTCTGTCCATGCCCCCCACTTCCTGGAGCTGGGACTCGGAGTGGGGCTGCAGCTTGGGGGCGGGAGCGGGGTGACAGAGGCAGGGGTAAGGGTGCCAAGGCTGGGCCCACAGCTGGGGGTGGGTCTCGGGCTGGGAGCAGGCCAGGGATTAAGCTGCAGCCAGGGGCTTAGGCTGTGGACAGGGACAGGAGCAGAGCCGCAGCCGGGCTGTGGTGGGGACCAGCAGCTGGGCCCCAGGCCAGATGCGACTCTGCTCCCGGCCCCACCCCCACTCCTAGCCCTAACTGGGAACAGAGCCATGGCCAGCAGCCGAGGCTGGGAGCTGGTGTGGGGCCAGGAGTGGAGCCGCACCAAGGCTGGGGTGCAGGGCCGGGAGCCAGGGATGCAGCTGAGGGTGGGACTGGAGCAGAGCTGGGGGTGGGGAGGGGATGGATGGTGCTTCCTCCCCACCTCCCATGAGGGCTGGCCCAGCCTTGCTGCACTCCCCTAGCATTCCTCTGAGCCCCCTGGGGGGCACACACCACACTTTGGAGACCTCTGTCCTAGGCAATAGACTAATCGAATGGGAGATATTTCACAGGCAGGGGCGGCTCCAGGCACCAGCATGCCAAGCGCGTGCCTGGGGAGGCAAGCCACAGGGGGCGCTCTGCTGGTCGCTGTGAGGGCGGCAGGCAGGTTGCCTTCGGCGGCATGCCTGCGGAGGGTCCGCTGGTCCCATGGCTTCGGTGGACCTCCCACAGGCGTGCTGCCAAATCTGCGGGACCGGAGACCTCCCGCAGGCAAGCCGCCGAAGGCAGCCTGCCTGCCGTGCTTGGGGCAGCAAAATACCTAGAGCTGCCCCTGTTCACAGGGGCCATATACCATAGCTGGTCAGCTTTCCTTAATTAAAATCAAACAAGATGGCAACGTGGAATCAGTTACCAGCTGCATCCACTACCTTGGCAGTAGAAAACACAGAATATGCTTCAACTGATCATTGCGTGGAATAAAATTGCTCCTGGGGTGGGGGAGGCTTATATACAGCCTAAAGCCAAAGCTCCTATGAAAGCCAATGCTGAGCAAATGAAACAGCTGCCAAACTGTTCTCTCGTTGAAAAGGATCAGATACCTTGTTCCCTGGGGCAGCAGGAGCTTGCCAAGGCCTGCGGTGCTATTCCAGGTCACACCTCTTGTTGGTGATGAAGACCAGGGAACTTATATCCGAGGCCATGTGAGCTTCACAACCTTTTTTCAAACCAAAGCTACACCTGCAACCTCCTCTAGTGGTGTGTGCCCCCTCCTTGGCCTCCTATGAGAAGGGTACGTGCGTCCTCACCTTTCTGGGTAAACAGAGGGGCCTGGCTGTGAGGGGAGGAGAGAAGAGGACCCTGGTCTAAAGAAGGAGCATGTTGGGTCTGGGCTGAGGCCAAGGCTAAAGGAGGAGCATGATGAGCCTGGTCTCCACACCTGAAGGTAGAAGAGACTCTCCATACAATGTAATAGGGGAAGGGCCTCACTTTTGCCTCTGCCTATGATTTGGGCTCCTCGAGCCAGGATCACTTCTCCCATGCCTGGAAGGAAAGGGGGTTGGGCTTTCTGGGTGAGGATCTCCTCTCATTCCAAACTGGAGATGGGCTGATACTGGGGGGCGGGGAGAAAACCCCTAAGAACATTTGTTCAACTAAAAACCTGGAATTTTCCCATGGACATTCATACCAGGGATATTTTGTTTGCTGATAAAGAAAGGAGACTCGTGCAAATGCGATTCTCTGAGAAATGGGAAAGAAATTAAGAGCAAATTATCAAAGCACCAGTTGCAGCAAAAAGTTTGTAGGAAAATGTTTTGGCCTAGGGCCTGATCTAGTGATGTGCCTGGATCCTTAAATGTGTGATCGGCAAGTCCTGGCTCCCAAAACTTCTGTTCAAACCACTGCTAGTCCAGGCTTCCAAGCAGGTTGTTGGAAAGCAAGGGTGGCAAGTCTGCTGCAGTTAGATATGGAGCATATTGGGGAACAATGTTATAGCGTCTGATTGCATCCCAAATCGGCATATTAATATGAGAGGAGCGGCACCAACCCACAACAGCAAAGAACTTCTGAGTCGAGGGTGCTCCACTTTGTTGCTTCTGGCATTGTAGAACATGTGTAATTTCTCCATACTCCACTGGATGCAGGGGGTTGGAACAAATGCGCCAGGCCATGCCAACATTGCTAACATTCAATAGGCTGTCACTGAAACAGAGCAATTGTCTTTAATCAAAATCCTAAATGATTTGTGAGTCCTACCCAAATGCAGCTAGAGCCTTTTATTGTTGACTTTGTTCTGTCTCAGTGAGCATTATTTGGTCAACTCAGCTCTTGCATTGAAGTCAATGGAAAGACTCCTGTTGATGTCGGTGGAGTTGAATAGGGTTCCTAATCTGTCTCCTGGCCCGACCAGTGCAGAATTCTCCCTCAGCATATTCTCCAGGACTTCTGCCAGTGTTATCTAAAATGTACCGAGACTGGTTTGTGGCACTTATCCAGAGCAGTTCTTTGTAATGCTGGGGAAGATCATCCCAGTCATCCAGAGGCTTAGTCCATGTTGGTGACAATACCATAATGCTTCCTGAGTTTTTCATCAGAAATCTCAACACACTTTACAAGGGGGAAAAGTATCATTAGCCCCATTTTGCTAATGAGGAAACTGAGGTACAGAGAGCGGAAATGATGTGCTCAAGGTCACATGGAGTCAGTGGCAGAGACTGCACTAGAACCCCGCTCTTACAACTTCTAGTTCTGTGATTTAACCACTATATGCCGCCACTCCTCCTGTTGCTGTTTTCCCAGTGCTCTGAGACCCTGTGATAATGAACCACGCCATGGGCTTCCTAATGCCTCTGCCATTGCAATCGCAGTAATGCCATGTTAGTGGAACAATGCCAGGTGCTAGCAGAAATAACATGCTCTTATCTATAATTTCTTAGCACTGCTTCCCTCTGCACTCTGAAACCCAAGTTAGTTCAAGTCACCCCCTACTTCAGAAGTAATATCCCGTACAGAGCACTGTGGGTGAAACACTCACAAGTCAGGAAACACCAAAGCTGATATTGCATGCACAGCCTTTTCATAGAGTTTTAGACCTGCTGTCCGCCTTAACGCTGCCCTCTTGTGCACATGCATTAAGATATAGGGCCAGATTCTCTGGCCCACTAAGTCCCCTATGCACTGCTCCGGGGCATAAAGTGGATGCAGACTGGTCAGTGGAGAATTCCCACCTCTTGTGCCAGTTGTCCTGTGCACCCACAGCACAAAGGAAAGGAGGGGTCATGGCAAGGGCACACTGGGTGTGGGTTGGGAGGGGCACGGTGAGCTATGCTATGTCCAATCCACCACTGACATAAGATAATGGAGGGTCCCTACTCTTATACAGCTGTCACTAAACAGCTCTAACTTACAGCAGAGCTGGATGGCATAGGATTAGGTAGCTGCAATCATTGATATTTCTCATATGACTTCTCCTCAAACCAACTAAGTTCCAATATTCCTTTGGCTGGATGGACTTTCTTTTAAATCTGTTTCTTTACTAAGTGAGAATGTGTGTAGAGACTTGTATGTTCCTGGCCTCAAAACTACCGCTATAGTTTGAAATGGACAAGTACAACTAAATAAGCAGATGTAAAACTGTTTCCAGGTGCAGTTGTATTACACTGTGACGGAGTATTTAGAGTTGCATGGATGAACAAAGCACCAGTGTTGTAATTACTGACTGAAATGATGCTGTAATTTGAGTCTAAAGACTGGTCGGCACCAGCCTATTTTTCACTATTGCTATATACGTCGTTACATTTCATCATTAGTATATTGTCTACATGGGGTATTTTTCATAAAGACTTTCATGGAGTTTGTTTGGTTTTGAACTTTGTACCAAACCAGATTATACCATGAGATGCTACACATGTATTTAAGACTGTAGAAAATATGAGATAGCATCTTTTTCCCATAGGTTGGACTTAAAGGTGTGGGCTCGCTCCTGCTTTCTAATACACAACACGTATCCTGGCAAATTTGTTTTGCTTGTGTGCACCTGTACAGAGGACCTGGTTTTCACAGGATATGGGAATAGTGTTCAAAGGATTCTTTGCTGCTTTGTTTCAACCATTCTTCCAATACATCCTTGCATATACTGAAGGAAACATCAAATGAGGGAGATACCACAAAGTATCTAATTATCTATCTGGTTTGTACAATGCCTGCCAACATAGTATCTAAGCCAGGGATTCTCAACCTTTTTCTTTCTGAGGCCCGCCCCTCAATGTGCTATAAAAACTACATGACCCACTTGTGTCACAATAACTGGTTTTCTGCATATAAAATCGGTCTGGTGTTAGGTGGTAGCAAGCAGGGCAATTGCTTGGGTCCCCATGCCACTGGGGCCCCTGCAAAGCTACATTGCTCAGGTTTCACCTGCAGCCCTGGGTGGCAGGGCTCAGGGCTCCGGACTTCAGCCCCATGCAGTGGGGGGTTTGGCTTTCTGACCTGGGCCACAGCAAGTCTAATGCTGGCCCTGCTTGGTGGCCCCCCTGAAACCTGTTCTTGGCCCCCCAGTGGGCTCCAGACCCCTGGAGGAGAACCACTGAGCTAAGGGACTCCCAAGTAAATTAGGTTTGCATACCTAGGTTCTTAGTGAACTTCATGGATTCTTCTACACAACTGTTTATTAACTGCTTAGAAGGAAAAGAGCTTGATGCTTGTGTCTTTATTTAACCCCAGATTTCATCAGAGATGATGTTACCGTAAATGATCTTTGATTAAATCTCAGTCACAAATCTGTACGTAACAAGAGAAGTCACAGCAGAGCATGTGTGAAAAGGGGGACACAAGCCTGTTATTCCTGAAACCACACTGATTCGCTGCTTTCCTCTAAGGGAGTGGTGCTGGGTCTGCTCAACTTGCAAGAAAGCTGCTGAATGAGAAGACCACTTCAAAGCAGTCTTAACCAACTCCGGCAAAGACATTGCAGGGTTCCTGAGGATCACTCTTCCACACCACGCGCATAGAGCAGCTCTTCCTATGGAACAGGGCGATGCAGTTCTCTCGGTCGTAGTTGGTGGGTCTGAAAACGCTGTCAGTGAGGAAGATGAAGATGAGATCAGGATGCAAGATATAGGTCAGGAAAAAAATCATATTTACTGTGCCAAATTCATCCCTGGTACAACTCCAGTGACTTCAGGGGAAGTAACTTCAGGGATGAATTTAGCCCATAGTACTTGCTGGTGGTATTGACTGTTGCTATGGCAACACAGAGCTCTGATATCCAGTCTTAGCAGGTGAGTAAAAAAATTAACTGATTTTTTTTCAATATTTTTTCACTCAAATGTAATTCTCTGTAGTAGCTTTGCTAGGAATTAAACTTATGGAATCATAGAATGTCGGGGTTGGAAGGGACCTCAGGAGGTCATCTAGTCCAACCCCCTGCTCAAAGCAGGACCAATCCCCAGACAGATCTTTACCCCAGTTCCCTAAATGGCCTCCTCAAGGATTGAGCTCATAACCTTGGGTTTAGCAGGCCAATGCTCAAACCACTGAGCTATCCTTCCCCCCACATTCACCCTGGACCTGGTGCAGGGCCAGAGTGGAAACAGCCTCTGCCTGCCCTGTTGAGAGATTGCCAGGGAGTGGTTCAGCTCTGAGGTCTTTGGGCCACCTCAGGGACAGGGAGCTGCCAGCACATAAGAACTGCTCCTGCCCTTGCTAGCTCCCTGCCCCCTCCAGTGGGTGGAAGGTTGGGGGAATTATCTGTAAGGGGGTCCTCACTTACAGCTGGGGAGGAAATGGTTTTCCCATCCAGTGACTATTTTCCAGAGTTCTAAATTTTTCCTGTCTAGAATCAGGACAAAAAGTCGAAATCTCAAAAATATTTGTGCACCAAACCCCCCATTTTTTTCCATTTTGGGTCAATCAAAACATTTTGTTTCAATCATTTTCAAACGTCTTGTTTTGATGCTAATCTTTTTGTCTTTTAACCTTCTTTTCAGTCTTGTTAGCTTAAATTTTTAAAGGTGATTTGAACAGGGCAACTGGAATTTTTTGTTTCTAAATGGCAAAGAGCAACGTTTCAAGGGTTTGGAAACTTTTATTCTCGACCTTGTTTTGAGTTGGGAAATTTGTCAAACTCAACCCTGTTTTGCAAACAGTTTTGGTTGCACTAAATCGGTATTTTTCATTTCATTTTTCAAAACAATTTGTTGAAAAATTCTCAACCAGCTGTGACCTTGGTCAGTATTCCAACCATAAGCCCCCTCCAGGGTTTTTTTCCCACTCACAGGACCTCTGATAGCATCATGAGCCCAGGACATAATCATGATTTAAATTCTGGAAGGCAGGGACTCACAATGGGATCAAGAACATGGGTTCTCAACCTAGGGGCCATAACCACCCTGCCCTTCCTATATTGTGGGGCACAGAGTCTCGGCTACATACTGGCTAGATAGGAAGGTGTTCTGAGTATACGGAAAAGATTGAGAAGAACTGACCTAGAACAATTAGGGGCCTGAGAGATGCAAACAGACAGAACCTTGTGCGGTGCCCCATAGACTACAAGGGGCCGCACTAAATATCTGTGCTTTATTGCATGTTTAGGGCTCTAGAACTGGAGTGATGAGTCATGCATCTCCAGAAATGAGAAAAGCTGCCATAGAGAGGGAGGGCGAAAAATCCGGGGAAAGGGGATCCGAGATCCTGCCGGTGGCAAAGTCAAGAGGAGGGTTAGGAGGAGTAATAGGGAAAAGCTCTGAGCTGTGTGTTTGCAAGTTTGTGGCTGTGTTTTTTTCAAAGAAGTCTGGATAAAAAGAAGATTGTTCTGCTTTGTCAGGGGTAGAGCTGGATGAAAACCTGGAGAGAGGATTTTGCTCCAATTTTGTTGAAATGTCAATGCAAATTTTCACTGAAACTTCCAAATTTAGAAAATTTCAACCCGCCCTTACGCTTGGTACAAAAGTAGCCCTAGTCTGCTTGGACTTACAGGCTGCAGCAGATCATTGCTCGTGGCTGACATTCACATCTGAAACAATCCTTGGTCTTCCACACTACACCGAAGTGATACAGCTTTCTGTTTTCAACACAGCCTGGATACACACAACAAAAACAATGCCCGGTAGATCAATGGTGACATTTAGAGGTAAAATACAGCATTTGGGTTGGGTGCTGTCAGTTAAAGCTCTGACTACTTGGGTAGAATTACGCCAGGGACGAATATGGGCCGTGTTCTGTGATGGGATGCAATGCCGTTGCTCCTAGGATGCGGACTAGCAGGGTGAAATGTTATCTGCTGCACACCCATCTTTAGCAGAGAAATGCTATTCAAAACATGTTGTGAGGCTGAGAAATGCTTTAGTTTATGGCTAGTACTACTTTGAGCATCGTTCTGCTACTATTGATACTCACCTCCTAGGGCTAGATGGTGACTTGGACTGCACATCTGAACTGTGCTGCACAGTCCTAGAAATATAGGAATAAGCAGACCTGGCCACATACCCCTGTGCCCACCAAGCTGCGTGGGGGGATGGACAGATTATTGGCTCTGGGGTGTCATAATTTACTGCTGAAAGCCAGAATCAAATCACTATCTCCCTCCCCTTCCCAGAGCAAAGGAGAAGCAGGGTGGGAATTGGCCTTGGAGGGGTTTCTCCAAGTCACAGCACCTCCCATGGCCACTGTGGGAGTAGTGCAGATTATGCATCCCCCCTTGCTCAGAGCTGTGCCCCAAAGCACAATCTAGCCCATAGTGATTTTAAAGTTCTCAAAGCACTTTAAAGACTTTGGATGAGATACTGGCCCCATTGCAGTCAGTGGGAGTTCTGCTATTGACTTGAGTAAGGCTAGGATTTTACCCACTGGGTAACAGTGGAAAAGCACCTATGTGTGGTAGGCACATAGGCTCAGATGCTTAAAGGTATTTAGGCACCTCTCATCAATGGGAGTTTGGTGCCTACATATTTTGAGAATCTGGGTCTTAAGTCCTACAGCAACTTAATGGGACTTGGACACCTAAGACACTTCAATGTTTTGAAAATCTAATGAATCCTTACAGCAACCCTTGGAAGCAGGTAATACCATGCCCATTTTACAGATGGGGAAACTGAGGCACAGAGCAGTTAAAAGACTCACTCGAGCTATCGCAGCAAGTCAGTAGCAGAGCTAGGAGTAGAAACCAGGTCTCCTGCCACCTAGCCCCCCTTGTTCTGACTACTAGGCCATCCCCCCTCCTGACACAATAAAGCAGGCAAGTAGTTCTTCCATTCTGGTTTCCATGTTTGACAATGAGTAGTAATAGAAACAGTGAGGCCAGGACAGAGAGGTGCCAGCTTTTTAGCATCGCTTCCTCTTTCTCCCATGTGATATTCTATTTGTTTAGGCAACAATCTCATATCCAAGTCCATAGGGAACTCTACCGTGCCTTTCAGTTTGGGAGTATGTAGCTAGCTAGCTGTCTGGCTGGAGACACTCTTATATGACATAGTATCTAACTGCCTATGTATCTTCATCACACTGCAACTGACAGCACAATCCCCACATTTCTAAGCAAGTGCTCCTTTCAATCCAGTAAATGGAAGTCCTGTGCATGCGTGGAGAATTTGCCATTCTTACCGTATTTGTTTGGGGGTCTCATGTAACACTGGGCAGTGCACAGGGACCCCAAGGTGAGAAGGACGAGGAAGAGGAACAGCAGGAACTTCTGGAAGAGAAAGGGAAACTCACTGCAAACTTGGCTGGTTTTTCACTGGTAACGTTGATCAGTTCATTCACACAGATTTAAGGAGGACAAATCTCATTATTCGCAAATAAAGAGGAGAACTGCTCCCAAGCACACAGTCTGCAGTTACACAGTCAGGTACCACCAGCCACTGACTTACCATGGCGTAGGCAAGCTTCATGGGCCGCTGGCGGGTTGCTGTGAGGAGCGGTGTGTATTTATAGTCCATGCAGAAACAATGGTTGCTTAAGGGTAAGCAATGAAAATGTGAGCCTCCTGCTGAGGCCAAATCATGCCAATGGCTGCTCTAACCTGTCCCAATCACTTATCAGAAGGTCTGGCTTTAAGAGGTGTCTTTGGACATGAACTTGAAGGCAAGTGTTACCCATTCACAAATACAGCAGGGGCTCAATTCTGAGCTCCGTTACCGTGGTGTAAATCTGGGGTAACGCCAATGGCTACAACAGAATTACTCTGCAGTGACCCCGGTGTAACCAACAGAACCTGTTCCTGACAACTATGCTCCCAGTCCTGGCCAGCCATCAAGAAACAGAGGGGGGAAAGCACATATTAAGCAAGGTGGTTTATTATTGTTCTGTTGACCTGTCACAGTGAGAGCTCCACCGACCAGCATAGGGAACAGGGCATTCACACGGTGCAGTGGCGTGGAGAGACCTCTGTTCTATGACGGATTTATTGATTACACCTCTCAGGTCTTTTATATATGGCGCTTCAGTGGGGTTGTCTCTGAAAGGCCGGCCACCGCCAGGGCCTGGAAAGGTGGCACCTGGTACCGCTAGGTCACTGATTCAAAGCCAGGCTGGGTTGAGAGCAGCTGACAATTGTTACCAGTTGATGGCTGTGAGATGAGACAGTGAGTCTCAGTTTAGCCCCTCATAGACAGGGGACTACCTCAGTAGAAACAGCTGTCACAATTAGGGTGACCACCCATCCCTAAATGGGTGGGAAGTCACAAAATGTACATTTCAAGTCCCAGTCCCCGGCTGACTGACTCCGGAACACCATTTGTCTTCGATTCCCTCTCGTGCTGCTCCGCACCTACCTGAGGCTCAGGGGTGGTGCCAGCCTCTTCCCAGTGGGGGGAGGGTGCTGAGGTGGGCCTTAACCCCCCCTTGCCATGAGGTTCTGCCCCCTACTCCTCCTCTCCCCCCCGAAGCCCTGCCCCTGGCCAGGCCAGAAGCCAGACCTGAGCAGTAGGAGCCACCCAGCGAGCCCAGGCTGCTGTGGGGAGCCCCAGAGTCCCAGACCCTCCACCTGCCCCGGGCAGTGCATCCTGTGGGGCAGGGACACAGGCCCAGGCTGCTCTTGGGCATTCCAACACCCCACCCAGGGCAGGTGGAGGGTCCAGAGATTCCGACAGCAGCCTGGGCTCCTTGGGCAGCTCTTACCAGGGCCCGGTTCTGGCTTGCCGCCTGGCCAGGGGGCGGGGCCTTGGGGAAGAGGAGGAGCAGGAGATGTGGCCACAGAGGGGGCAGAGCTCCTGCATGTGCCCTGTTTTGCATTTTGAAAAGGTGCTCACCTTAGTCACAATGGGCTCTCTTCCTGCCAATCACAGCAGAGAGGTGGAGCCCAAATTCCCAGCTCTCTCCCATAGAGCTGGTCATTCCAGAAGAAGATACCAGTATGTTAGCAGGACTCTTGTACTGGCTGTGGGATAAAGAGAGGCCTTCACTCTGCAGGGTGAGTGCTCTGCTAGCTGCCCCAACAGACACTCATGTTGAACATTTAATCCCACTCATTTTTGTTTTCTCCCCTGACCTGAGGCGACCCCAGTTCAATTTAGGCACCTCCCGCCTGCATGGGAAAGCATACGGCAGCCATGCTCCAGAAGCTGTGCTGGCTACTCATCACTGCCTGGTAGCGTTGCCAACTTGATAATATTTAAAAACTGCACACTCCAGCAGGAGTGCTGGAACCTCCTCTGACCCACCTCTTCCCCCCCGAGGCCTCACCCTGCCCTGCCTCTTCCCCTGAGGCCCTGCCCCCCATCCACTCCTCTTCCCTCCTCCCGCATCACTTGCTACTTCTCCCCTCCCACCCCGGATCAGAAGGGACTTGCCTGTGGGGCCTGGAGCTGCAGCTGCCTGACGAAGGAAGGAGGTGGCCCCAGCTGAGTAGGGGCTGGTGCAGGTGATGACCCAGTGCCTCCCTGCCTCCCCCACCTGCAGTAACCAGACTTTGGGTGTCTGGTCAGATCCCCTGTTCCCTATGCCAGGGATCTGACCGGACACTGTCAGGTCCCCTTTTCAGCAGGATATTCTGGTCAAAATCCAGGCATCTGGCCACCCTAGTCTCTGGGTGGAGTTGAAGGTGTTGGTTGTAATCTAGAGAGCTCTAAATGGCCTGGTACCAGCCTGGCTGTGAGATCACTATTCTCCCCAGGCCATACTGCCACAGCTGTGGTCAGCAGCGGTGTGTGAGCCAGATCCACCTCTTTATAAAAAAGAAGGAGCAGCTGGCAAGGTATCCGCTGGGAGGGCTCCCCAGTTCTGGAACATAGGATCATAGAATCATAGACTATCAGGGTTGGAAGGGACCTCAGAAGGTCATCTAGTCCAACCCCCTACTCAAAGCAGGACCAATCCCCACATGTTCCCCACCCCTGGGTTTGAAATAGCCTGGATTGGATGGCTTTCTGGGTGCATTGCAGAAGACACTTGTGCTAGAAGGAGGTTGGAGAGGGCCGAGGTGGTAATTCCCAGACAATGAAGAGGTGCAAAGGAGTTTTGTAGGTGGCTGGCTGACTGAGCTTCTTCTGAATTGATCATCTGAATGCTGCTGGTATAGATAATGTATTGATACTGGTGTGTGAGCCTTGGCTAGGCTTTTTATTCATTTTTAAATAGAAATAAAAATTCAGCACTATGTTTATGACATTATTGCCTAAGGGCCAACCAGAGACAGGGCCCCACTCTGCGAGGCACTAGCACCTAGCTCTTATATGGTGCTTTTCACCCATAGCTCTCAAAGAACTCAGTATCGTTACCTTCATTTTGCACATGGGGAAACTGAGGCACAGGGCTGTGACATGACTTTCCCACAGTCACTCAGCAGGCCAGAGGCCTTGAGCCCATGTCTGCTGAGTCCATATGGCTCTAGCTAGTCCCTTCCCCAAGGACCTTGCAGGTTAAATAGACAAGACAGGCAAAGGGGGCAGAGTGATCAGCATATTAGTGCCACCATTTGGGAGCAAAGTTGGAGGGTTTGGGGGGATTTTTGTTTGTTTGCTTTTGGTTTTTAGCTTCTTTGGGCAGAGGTTAGCTCGGAGGAGATTAGCTGAAGACAAGGGAAAGGAGCGGGATGGGGGAAGTGAAGGGGCAGGGCAAGGGAGCAGGGAGGGCACTCAGCACAGGGGAGAGGGACAGCAATGGAGTCTGTGTGGCTGCCAGGGTCAGTCAGCTTGCTGGACTGGGGCTTTGGTGCAATACATTATCCCTGGTACTCAATAGCTCAAGGCAGAATGACCTGCCCTCCTCCCATCAGCCTGCGTTGCCCAGCAGGTCTGGGGGGCTTTGATTGAGACACCTGAGCTCATTAGAACCCATATGACTGACAAGAGATTAGGCCAACCTGTGGTTCAGGGAAGAGGTGAAAGAGCTGTGGTGGAGGTAAGACTTTAGATAAACCTAATGACTGAGGGCAGGTGTATATCTGCTGGTGGACCTGGAGCAGAGAGGAGGACAGAATTGTGATAGGAGCTAGTGGTGAGTGGAGCTTTTGTAAGTCTATCAAGAGGTGGGGAGGATTAAAGCAGGAAACTCTAATTCCTTCATGTTATTTGGTTTTTTATTCTTGCAATGTGTGGTGAGACTAGCAGCTCTTTAGCATGCTGGTGTTTTGTGGCTTGTTCTCTGTGCTTGGCTTTGTTCTGAGAAATAGCTCTTCTGAAGGTCATTGTCAGTTCTTGTCTCTTTGTAGAAACTGTAGAGGGACAACATCAGTTCAACTTGGTGCAAATATTGTGGTGGTTGGTTGGTGGGTTGGTTTTCAAATCAAGCTCTCTATAGAGCCAAATGCTTGGTGAAATGTCTTTACAAACTGTTCTTGAAATGTTCCACTGCAAACAGTCCTCTTTAAGTTAAATCTTTCCTGCAGTGTTTCACACCCTGATGTTGCAGCACTAAGAAATTGGTTACTTATGGACTTGATTACTTAAATGGAGAGAAATGCAGATGGTGACCAAAAGTAATGATAGAGAACTAAACTCCTCCACTGTCAGCAGCCTAACACAACAGCTCATACCACAACTCTGCCTGAAGTTGTCATCCTTTAAAATATAAAAGGCTTGGATAGTTTTTCTTTTGGACTGTGATCCTCTGCGTCTGGGAGCTGGTGTAAGTGGAGGTTCCTTTGACTAACTTCTCCTTTCCCGGTAGTTTCCAGTTCTTGCCAAAACTTGTGGTGCTGTCAGTCACCAAGACATGGGAATCATGCTAGGTAACAGCTGTAATTAAGAGTAACTCTTTTTTGACATAAAACTAGCTTTTGGCATGGTAGGCTTAAGCATGGTGTGTTAAATACCCTAGCTAGAAGAGAGTTAATTGTACCCCATTATCATGATATCTGAGTACCCCAATCTTCACTGCCAACACTCTTGTGAGGTAGGGCAGAGGCGAAGGCTCACTCCTCAAAGGGCCTGAGGCATTGACATCCTTTTAGGCACCTAGAAAATCACAGGAACAACATTGTGATCCACCAGTCCTGAATTAGGCACCTTGGCTCCAATACAGTGACTGGGGGGAGAGAGAAGCCTTGGACTGTGAGCCACCAAAGCAGCATGCTAGATGGGGCACAGGCTGCCTAAGGTAGGCACTGGGAGGTGCTGGTGAGAGACATGTCCTAAGTTCTGCCCCTCTCCTGGAGCTAATCTGCTCTGCAGGGAGGCATCTGAGGCAGCTTGCTCTGTGTAGGGAATGGGAATTCACCCTTTGGGCTTAGGCACCTCCAGCATTTTCTGTGGAAATAAATTAGGAGCCTGCCATGCCCCACACAAAACAGCAGCAGGAGACGGTGGTGGTGCTCCCTTATAAAGCTTATCCCAGTGGTTAGAGCACTCACAGAGGACATGGGAGACCTAGGTTCAAATCATCCGCCCTCCTCAGGGAGATGTGGGAGACCCTTGTTCAGATCCACTCAGGTGGGTGCTCTGGTCAGTGGGCCAGAGAGAAATAGTGACTCTGTATCTCAGTGGTTAGGGTGCTGGGGCAGGAGACCCAGCATCCATGCTCCACGCTTTCATCACACCATAGAGGGCTCTTAGTGCACACTAGCAGGTCTTCTCAGACCAATTAATGGGTGACCCTTAAGAAATCACACCCCCTACAGTGAGCATTCATGCCCTGTGTAGACAAGTCCCTAAATACACCTCTTCAAGACTCACTTCAGAGTAGCAGCTGTGTTAGTCTGTATCTGCAAAAAGAACAGGAGGACTTGTGGCACCTTAGAGACTAACAAATTTATTTGAGCATAAGCTTTGGTGGGCTACAGCCCAGTTCTTCTTTCTGTGTGTTCACTTCTATGCATCTGAAGAAGTGGGCTGTAGCCCACCAAAGCTTATGCTCAAATAAATTTGTTAGTCTCTAAGGTGCCACAAGTACTCCTGTTCTCCTCAAGAGAACAGGAGTACTGACACTGTTAGCTGACACATGATCAATCCACTGTGATCAAGAAACAAGTCAAAACAGGATGCCCTGTGGTACCAGTGTAAATACTCTGCACCTTCTTCCCCTGGGGTACACGAGTGAGCTGGCAATGCACCCTTTGTAGTGCTCATTGTTAATGGAACATGGCTTGAATTAAAATTTGTCTCAACCAACAACTTCTCCTGACACAGCTTGCCTAGCTGCTGTCTGCTGCAAACTGACTGTCATGTGATGGCCAAGCAACCTAAAGCTGCTTCTCCTTTTATTTGTGATATCCCCACCTGCCTGCTGCTACTCTTTTATGCTTGCTGGATGTGTAGTATTGGAATGGCTCCTAATGAATCTCTCTAGATGAACCTTGACTTAAGCTGCCTGCTGCTTCAGTTCTAACAAGCCTGCTAGACGGGGGTGTGAGGGAGAATAGTGGCATTTCTTCAGGTCTGGCTCTAGTTTTCCCCTTACACAGCTACTGTATTTATCAGTGGAGCTGGTAAAACGACTTTTAAAATAGCATAATTAAAATGCTCCTCTTTCCAGCTCAGAGCTGGAGGATTAATTCTCAAATAGGTACAAACTTTGCAAAACTTTTCACTTTGAATTCCAGGGAGGTGAAGTAGAGAGGTGGCTGGTGCTATGCATCCATCTCTTAACCAATGGAGCTTTGTACCTGATCCTCCTTCGACTCCAAACTCCCAAGATTTCAATGGCATTTCGATTCCTAAATATCTCTTGCGGATCTGGGCCCATGACACCGGAAATGAACTCAAGCTGTAGAACTCTGATGTTGGCCTCTAAGGAAATGTCTAGCCTTCAAGCTGGGGATGCAGTTTCCAGCTCCAGAAGGCTACTGGACTTTCTGAGCACCTTGCTACCGTCTGTCCTTAGTCTGGGACCTGCTGTGGGTCAGCTACCTGGCTCCACAGGCATCACAAGCACACCCCTCTAAGCCTATGCAGGCTGCACTGTTACTTTACAGGTTAGCGATGGGCACACCCCAACCTCTGAGTGTCCAGCCCCTGGCGTAGACCCTGGTGGACACTTGTGGCATACACAGATTCACTGCTTCCAAAGAAACCATTCATTGCAGCTTACCATTTTCACCTCAGATCACGACTCCACTTAACACACAGCACTGAGATATGCTTGTAGTGAAATCAAGTATGTTTATTTAGCAAAGCATGCAGATTCAAGTAGAAGTATTGGAAACAAATGGCTACATATCACACAATCCTAAAGCGTTCTAGAGCAATTTAATTGGTTACTTAATGATACTCTGGGTAGAGTATCGCTCACCCAAAAGCCTTGCAGTGCTTTACAGACAGGCTCGCTGGGACCCTCCTTTCATGAGACAGACATGCTGTCTGTTTGCCTCCCAGGCATAGGATTGTGTGTCTTTTTGCACTCCAGAATATACCAGACCAATCCTTCCTCTTCATTCATAAACACAACACACCCACCCCTGCTATTTATTTCTTCTTGTAGATACCATGTCATGGGCTTTGCACTCAATTCACCCCAGCTCTGTATGCAGACACCCTCACAGTGTGAAGTGTACAATACACAAATAGCCAAACATGGAATTAAGTGTCTGTTATCCCCTGCCTGGAAGAGATTTCTCCAAGGTATGTCCCCGCCAGTGACTTGCTTTAACTCCAAGACCTTAAGAGCACTATTTGCAGAATAGTTTTACAACTCTTTGCAAAATGTATTTTTGGATAATAGCTACTATGATTGACAACCAGAAGGCTGCTGGCTCTTGATAGAAACCTCCCATGTCACTCTTTGGTGAATGACTATGCAGATATCTGACCCAGAGATCCCTGTAAACACAATGCACTAAGGGGTCCCTGAGTCAGAGGCATATCCATGTTCTCTCTGATCAAGCCAGTGCACTAAAAACTGAGTATAGATGTGGCAGCATGAGCAGCACAAGGGGCTAGCCATATAGCCACACTCTATGTAATCTCTCTGCTGGATAAGTACTTATGGCAGCTAGCCCCTGCTGCAGTGGCTCAATGTTATTTTTAGCACACTAGCTTAAGCAGCATGGCACCTTGAGCTGGGAATTATGCTCCAAGTATAGATGTCCCCTGACATTCTGAAGTCGTATGTGTTTCAGCTTTGAACAGCACCTCACATTGCTGGTCTGTAAATGCAGACTCGGTCTGCTAGTTGCTTGTCACCGGACTTGGTACTGCTTGATTTCAAACTCTTAGCACACTATTTTAATTAATAGTAAGTACAGTGGTGGGACTCTGCTCTTTGCCTAAAATGCATGAATAAGATCTGACCTGGCACAGAAATGGTTCTGCCAGGTCTAAGCAGAAGATGGAGGAGGATGGGAGGGGAAGTCTAATTCTGTAGCTAGCTTTTTGTCACTGACTGTCTCCGTCCATTTCTAGACCATTCATACAAGGGAGCCTAGGTCCAACACTCCATCTGTCCAGGGCCAAATGTGGGAGGCCTGACATGAAGGATAGATGAGTAACTATTCACTCAGAAAACATAAAATGCGATTGGATTTTTTGCCTCTAGAGTGAATATCTTTCTGCTGTCTTAGCATCAGGAGCATCTGACATAGTTTGCATAAGTGAAAGGGCACCAAATTTCTATGGAATGCAGGGGACTCTGGGACTAAAATGAGCGACAGCGGAGAGTAATGAACAGAACATGCCTTGGAAACATCATCTGCCTATGAGTAAATGACTCTGTTGCTTATGCCTTTATAACTATAGTGAGTCTGTCTGGCAGAACAGGAGTGAAGCCGTTCATCGGCTCTGATGGCTAGATCTCTTCCTGGCCTCCTCAAATGATCCCTTCCAGCGACGTGACTCTATTCTCTCATTTCAGTTGTGAGTCTTGTATCTTCAGCACACAAGGCCGTGGTGCCCCTTGGCACCAGAAGACCGTCGGGAGCCTCCGTAGCAACAATGGACGTCTTCTTGATGATCCGTCGCCACAAAATGACCATCTTTGCTGATGCCAAGGAGACGACTACTGTGCAGGAGCTGAAGAAGATTGTGGAGGGCATCCTGAAGAGGCCTCCGGAGGAGCAGCAGCTATACAAGGATGACTGGTTGCTGGAGGATGGTGAGAGGACCCTGATAGAATGTGGGTTAAGCAGTCAGACTTCCCGTCCCCAGGCACCAGCCATGGTGGGCTTGGCCTTATTCAGAGCCAGCGAGGGCTCCTTTGAGCCATTGCACATCGACCCCTTCTCCAGCACCCCTGAGCTGCCTGATGTCTTGAAGCCTCAAGATTCTGGCAGCAGCTCCAGCGAGCAGCCTATGCAGTGAAACCAGGGTCCACTGCTCCATCCCATAGATTTGACTAATAAAGCTTTTCTGTTAAACTTCTCTGGGGTGCCAACATCTTCTGTCTCAGTCTCTAGAGAGCCAGTTGACAATGATTGTTCACTGGGTTCCTTGCATCTAAACTTTTGTGCAGAGGTGGTGGGGTGTGTGACAGTCTATGAAGCAAACTCTTAAACCTCCTTGTCCAGCCCAATGTCCGTAGACATAACCTCAACATTTACTTTTTCCAAGAACAGTGACATGAATAAACTACAGACAGCCAGCGTGGTCAGCTTTCCTATAGAGTCTTGTTATATTTGGTGTCTTTTCCTAAAGCCTCAGCTTCTGGAATCATGTGACTACATCAGAATCTTGGCTTGCATTATTTGTCTTCTAGACCTCAAATTGTGGAGAGAAGCCTGAAAAAGGTTAACCCTGATGGCTGAAATAATAGGCAAACTGCCACCAGACCTCATGATTATTTTCAAGCCAATCTCCTGACCTTCTGGAAGCTGACTCAGGACTCATGGAACACCCAGGTGGCAATATTGTGCCAGTACAATGTATGTGGCAACAAATAACTCTTCACTCTAAAGGTCTGCTCCTAATTGAGAGGGAGCTGTTTGACAAAATTATTCAACAATTGAAGAGGGAGCAGCTAGCATGTTAATTAACAGGGGATGTTAAACTTAGAGGATAGGAAAAACAATGCACGTGCACCCACCTGCCCTAAAGATATAACAGGAGATGAGCCTCTGACAGAAGTGCAAATATTCTAGCTTGGTGCTGATCTTGGGGAACAAGAAAATACTGGCATTCAATGAGAGAGCTAGGGATGACAGACTGTAACGATAGCAGCAGAAGGGTCAGTACAGCTGGGGGCTCATGGTCATGAGTCATCGCATGGTGTGACGGAGTAAGAGCATCTCCTAAATGACTCTGGTAGAACCACCTCTGGAATGACATTCTTGGTATCTCACTGGCCAAGGGAGGGAGCTCCAAGGAGACAGACAATTCATCAGCAGGTTAGAGGGAATCACTTGTACATGCCTAGCTCTTTACTTGGAGAAGATGTAAAGGAATGCTAGTTGGTAAGTCTACAAGGGGGGGTGGGGAGGGGGAAAGAGATTATCTAAAGTTGTCTGCAAATTTGGATTAAAAGTTGTCTGGAGCCCCCTTCTAATAGAAGGATTTGGGTGTAAAAGCTCTGGGATGAGGGAAGGGACACCTTTTAGCTGGGGCGGGAGGAGAAGGTGACCTAACTAGAAGCAGACTAGCTTTCTTAGAAAGTCCCTGATGGGAGGCTGACTGAACTATGGAACTGTCTCTAAAGGAAGTGGTGACGGCCCTATGACTTGGTACATTCATGCCTAGAGCAGATGGAACACTGGAAACTACACCTCTAGGGGTCTGAATTGGAAGGGGATGACAGAATGGAACCATACCAGCAATAGCTGTGCCCACTTGCTTTAACTAGTATAATGGGATTTTATTATTCTTTTCCATTGACTCAGGTTGTTCTGACATGGTTCTAAAAGCAAATTCCCTGATTCCTCTAATAGTTTTGTTAGGCTGAGTTTTGTGCTAATATTTTAATTCCTGAATTAAGTTTTTTGAAGTGAGATGTTGCTGCTTTATCGTCCTCCTGCTCCGCTCTAAAGTGCAGTTCATCCTGGTCATTCTTCTGGGATAGAACAGTCATCACAATTCCCCCTATATCTGCTTGGAGGCTTTATTAAGTACAGTAAGCTAAAAGTATCTTTAAAAAAAAATGCAGGCCCTGATCCTGCAAGCATTCATCCATGTCAACAGTCTATCTAAATGCAAATAAAACTACCCAAGTGCTCAAGGGTAAGCAAGTGCATGTTTACAGGAGCAAGGCCTGGGTTTGCAAGTAGGGTTTGCAGTACAGAGCTAAGGTGCCATCTAGCGGCTCTGAGGCAAGTAGCTCTCAAACTATGTCTAGGGGTTCGAAAATTCAGGTGGATACAGAGGCCAGTGAGAGGTTTGAAACCTATTGTGTATGACTCATGTTTAATCCTTTCTCAGTCTCCCCTCCTTCCTTGTTTGCTGGGATGAAGCAGTCTCCTCTCTCCTATTTCCCTTATGCACTGAAAGGAGGGGTGGACCACTAGCAATAGACTCCTCTACAAAGGAGGAGGTGAGGAAGCAGGTTCACCCATTAGAAGCAAAATAGTGTCATCCAGGACTGATCTCATCATACATCAAAATTATTATGGCTTAACAGCTATGCATCACTTTGTTACAATACGATTCTCAAGGGTTGACTGTGCTTAAAATTTTAAGGCATGTTTTTGTCACAATAAACATGCCTCAGAAAAGGGACTTGTGGTTAAATCACCCAGCTCTCAACTTCACATTTCTGGAGAGGGTTGACTTTCCCCCTCACCTGGTAGCTGCAGGATTCCACATCGAAAACAGACTCGCATTTCTCTTGGTCGTAGCCAACAGGGGTGAGTGCTCTGCCATGGGGAAAGAGAACAAACAGCAGGGTGAGAGAGCAGCAGAGCACCTGGATCATCAGTCTCCCCCAAAGGCTGAGAGAAAAGCCCCTCAGGCTGCTGCGCTCTCTGTAGTGAGATTTCAATCTTCTTTCTCCCACTCCCAATTCCTTTCCCGCTCCTAATTGTGCCCACCTGATGGTTCTTTTTTTACAACTAAAACTCCTCTAGCATTTGGGGTAGGGTCACTGTATGCTTTTGCAGTTTCTTTGATTCCCCCATCTCCTCTTCTTTGTTCTGCCCTGATCTTCTGCCCCTCTCTCCCTCTCTGTATTTCAGGTGACTATCAACTTCTGCACTGGTGTGTGTGTGTGACCTACAATGTTTGAGGAAAACATTAACTGGAGTCAGAGCAATTAGTGCAGCAGGTTGGGCCCATGCCCAATTTAGGATCAGTCCCAGCTGAGCGGAATAGGGTGCCTGCTAAGGGAAGGACTTTAAGGCAGAAGAAAGGAGGCAAGAGGCCCAGAGGGACAGTAGGCTGTGTGATTCTCCTCCTCCAAGAAAGGGGCTCTGGCAAAGGGCCCGCAGAGCCTTTGGGAAAGGACAGGAGGGGATCCCCTAGATCCTTTTCCGCAGTACTCCTTCCTAGCAGTCATTTCACATTTTGTATACGTGCAACTGAATGCTCCTGCCTCAGTGGAGTACTTTGCATTTGTCCTTATTGGATTTCATCCTATTTACTTCAGACTATTTCTCCAGTTTGTCCAGATCATTTTGAATTTTAATCTTATCCTCCAAAACTCTTGCAATCCCTCCCAGCTTGATATTGTCCGCAAACTTTACAATGTATTCTCTATGCCATTATCTGGGCTGGAACTCACAGTAGGGGCAGGGCCTGGGTTCCCCTACAGGACCCTAGGGATGGTGGTGTGAAAGTGTCCTAATCTAAGTGGGTTAGGGACCAACATGCTCTGAGTTGGGCTGAAGGCCTTGTGGGAGGTCGTTGGACTGTTTTAGTTTTTTTGGGGGGAAAGGGGGCCCTGCTACCTCAGAAGTCATACTCTGTTCCACCACCTGGCTAGAGGCTGAGTCACAAGAAGCAGCCCACTGTTGGCGTGCTGGAGTGGCTGTCAGCAAGGGAAGCCACGATGGGGCGGGCTGGCTGATGAGTCATGCTTCTACTGGGGACCAGAAAAGCATCATTCTTAGAGTGGAAGCACTGGTGGGAAAGAGGGCCTAACACAGTAAGGGCATGTCTACATAGTAATGCAGGTATTTCTTTGCTGAGTCTGAGCCCAGGTCAATTGACTCAGGCTTGCGGGGCTTGGGCTGCAGAGCTAAAAATAGTAATGTAGATGCTCCCACTCGGGCTGGAGGCTGGGCTCTGAAATCCTGCCTCCTTGTCAGCTTGAGTGTAGAGCCTGGACCAGACCCAACAGGGTACTCTCTGGCTCATGGAGTTTCTGTAACTATGCACTGGAGCGGCCTGGCTTTCTCTCCATGCTGTGACTGGGGGACAGCATCACAGAAGAGGGCCCCAGCTGGAGGGCTGTTTGCAACATCTCCCCTCCCGTGACACAGAGGCTATCCTCTGGTTGCAGATTCTGGATGTTGACCCTGCATATGAGAAGCAGGGGGCTATAGATGGAAATCCATGTCTGAGTTGAGATGTGGGAATCTCACTTATGACCATCCTTCCTCAGTCAGCCAGGCCTATGCAGGATGAAGAGCCTAGGGCTTGAAGGTAGCTGAAACCCCTCACAGGTGATCATCCCCCATGAGGGATGAACAAGCCTGGGCAAACTGTGGGATGGCGTTTATTACCAGGGCAATGGGCCACGTGATTATGTATGTACAGCACCTTGTGCAAAGAAGCCTGGTCCTACCAAGGGTCTCTTGGAGCTATGGTAATACAAATACCAAACAATAATGGTTCAGGTCTTGCTGTTCTGACCAGGTTGTGATTCTTGAAGGTGGGGACACAGCCAGAATCACACAGGACTCTGAGCATATTTCAGTCTGCTGGCCCATCATGGCATCTGTTTGAAGTGACTTTCCATATTCTTCACTTGAGATGGGTCTGAGCCATAAAAGCTGGATCTGGACCCAGTTCTGGGGTTTGGACCCCTGATGTTTATGGCTGTTCTGATCCTGGGTTTTGGCTCAGCCTCTTATGAAGAAAAAAGCCAGTTGTGAAATTCTGATCTGGAACTTTGCTTCTGAGTCTGAGCCACTCCTGCATAGTTCAGGGTTGGTTTAGCCTCTTTTTTTTCTATTCTCTGAGGGCAGAGAGGAAGGACAGTCCAGGGGCTAGGGCTAGGATCTGTGACTTTGTCTGTCTGTGCCACCATTCCCCATCTGTAAAATGGGGATAGTAGTATTTTCCTACCTCACTGGGAGCAAAAGGTAGATACACTAAAGATTGTGAGATATTTAGATACTATACTTATCTGGTCCTATTACTGTAGTATGTTAAATAAGCAGTAAAGCTGTATTCTTCGGGGTTTTGTGTGTGCTATGAAGAGTGTTTTGTCCAAACCAAATAACCCAGTAATATTTTTTTTCCACTCACATGTTGCAACAGGACACTACTTCTCGAGTGCAATAACAGCGTAAGCAATCCTTGGTGTACCAGTAGACACCAAAGTCATGCATCTCTCCATCCCTAAAGCAGCCTGGATAGATGAGACATGTGAAAATACAGAATTAAAAATGTATATTAATACGTATATGCCTTGAGCTCGAATTTTGTGCCAAAATCTGGGTGCAGACTGGTGCATTAATAAGAATAACCTACCTGGAAATAATTTCACCCTCTGTCCTAGCCCCAACTACCTTCCTCAAAGGGCTTCCACTGTAGGTGTTGCACACCTCTGACCACTTAGCAGCAAATAAGTTTACTAAAGTGTGATGTGACGTGACATGATGGCATGCCTATGAACCAATGTAAGCAATGTATATTGTGGGAAACATACTAGTCCAAATTCACCCCTACTGGCACAGACCCTTGTTAATTGCCTAATGGAGTCCTCAGCTAGCATAGTGGCTCCTACACCAGCCCCTTCTGGGCCACCAGTTTCCCTGTGTCTAGGGATCCCTTGGCTGCCAGAACAGCAGTTGTAGACAACCTACACAAATTGGGGCGGCCTTCAGGCATAGCCCAGGACAAGTTGACCTCAGATCAGAGGATAGCAGAGGTGGCTAATATCTCACCTTTGCCTCTATCCATCCTGAGCAGTACCAGGAGCTCCATGGATGGACCTGAAGATATTGGGCTTCTGCTTTGTTTCTAAGGTTGCTTTCTGTCTCCAGGAAAATGCAACACAGTGGATTAACTCCAGTTAATATGGAGACTGTTACTGCCAGTGAACCAAAGCTAGGATCCTGAACCAGACCCCCTGAGAGTCTAACATCCTTCATTAAACTGGAGGGGGGAGAAACCTTTCTGAATGCTTGTCCTGATGCTCCCCATTTTTCCCAGGATGAATTTATTACCCCACACTCATTCCATCCTATTGTTTCATGCCCCTTCTTCCCTCCCCACCTACAGTGAATGGACAGTGACTAAAATGGACAAAACCAGTCTGACCTTGTATTCTATTGTAAGTGCCTTCTACAATGCTGAACATGGAATAGTTGAGGGTTTGCGGTTCCTACCTTTTTCGTTGGATACTTGCTTGTCTGGGATGGATTCATAAAAACACTGGGCACTGGACAGGGTCATTGCAATGACAAAGGTAAGAAGGAAGCTCAAGAAGTGCATCTGTATAAGAGAAAGCAGCAGCATCATAACTAGGCAGAAGCTAACTGAATGATAATTAGTAGAGTTGAGTAACTTGCAATGAATAATTTGTCTGCTTAACATAACCTCTTTCTGCCAACAATGTATCCATGACCAGATCTTCATTTCCTCAAATGCACTTGTTATGAAACTATCCAACAATGAGTTTGGTGATTTATTATCTCTAGGAGCTCTCTGAATTTATTCTCTATTTGATCTGCATGGGCTAGTCACGATGGGCTAGATAAGTAACTTGATCTTGTTTCTGGTCCCTGAGCCAGAAAGTATAGCAGAAGAGCAGGTTGCTGTGCACAACTGCATTGGATTTAGCTAATCACTGGAGTAGTGAATCCCACGGTGCTGGGTAAAAGTGATCAGCCAAAATGACAAACTCTGAGTTCAGTGGGTGTAATCCTTTATTTAAAGAACTATGGGTTCCTTTAAAAAAGAAACCTGACATTTAACTTTTTTTTTTTTTTAAAGTTCATTGTGTGGAAAACAAAACCATGATATTGTCCTGAAACCCACTGTTCCTGAATCCTTGTGACTCCATGTAGGGAAAAGGAGCTCCCATCTCTTCCCAGTGACCATCTCTAGTGAGACAAAGCTGAAGACATCTTGGGCAGTCACAGGAGCAAGATGGTTGTAAGACAGCCACTAAAACCCCATTGCTCAGAGCCAGTGTCAGCAGAGACCTCACTGATAGTTACCCCCTCCTCCAACTGATATACAAATGGTACAAATTCCAGGTGAATTATAATCTATTTTCTAGCTGAACAGGTCCTGCTGTCTCAAAAGGTTGCCCCACGCTCTCCAAGGAGGTACAGTCATCTGCTTGGCATGCCTACCAACTTCCCTGCGAGAACTATCTTACTTTGACCCAGTGAAAGTAGGATGGAAAAGATTTCTCCTGATCCGGAAGATCTAACAGGCATCCTACCTGTAACTTGCCAGATTTGGCTTAAGACCAATCACAGAGGCACATAATGCATTTGGTGGCTCTTCACTGCCCAACCAACAGCCTGAGAACTAACCAGCTGACACAGGATCTCAACTGCACTCAGCTGAGTGTGTTCCCTCTCCTGAGCACGTGCATTCTACATGTGCACACTAGTGCAAGGTGTCCCAGTCTGACTAGGCCCTTTTCTACAGCTCAGCGAAGGAAAGGTGTGTGCGATGGAATGGGCCAACACCAGGTTTGGCCAGTGGAATTAATTTCCAGGGGATGTTGTGAAGGCTAAAACTACAAGAGGGATCAAAAAAGACTAGATTAGTTCATGAAGGATAGCCTTTGATGGATCTATTAGTGAAGGTGGTCAGGGGTGCAACCCTATGCGCTGGGTGTCCTCAGCCTCTGACTGCCAGATGCTGGGAATGGATGAATCATTCAACAATTGCCTGTTCTGTTCATTTCTTCTGAAGCACCTGGCATTGGGCACTGCTGGCAGACAAGTTATTGGGCTAGATGGACCATTGGTCTGACCCAATATGGCCAGTCTTGTGTTCAGGAGGAGTTAATGAGTGTCTGAGAACTCAATCTGCCCTGCCCTGCCCTGCTACACATGGGGTCTGGACCGAGGAGTTAAAAGGGATTAACTGGCTCCAGTGGGGGCTGACTGGGAAGGAGAGCAGATGGTTGGCTGTCAGTGCCAAAACAGGGCAAAGTAGGAAGCGATCCAGAGAGGCAGTGGAGCCAGGCCTCAATGGCCTCCACAACAGTCCCTGGATGGGAACCCAGAGGAGAAGGAAGGCCTGGGTTCCTCTATGGGCCCACCAAGGAGGGTGAAGCAGATCCTCTTGGCAAGGGGCATGGTCTATTGGAAACCCCTTATAGAAGGGTAAGGACTAGTGAGTCTACTGTGGACCCAGCCTGAAGCAGGCGGGCTATTTGTTTACCCTGGGAGGGATGGGACACTACCTGTGACCTGGCTGTAAGGCTGAGCGGCAAGAAGAGGTGGGTGACTGCAGGGCTGGAGTGGCTGTCAGCGTGGATGCAAAAGGAGAGCCTACTCTGGTGTGCTCTGCCACAAGGGGGCATGCCCGGCGGGGGCTGCACAAGCACTAGGAATACTTGTGTGTGGCTTTAAAATCCAGTCTGTGTGATTTTGACCTTCCCTCTCTCTGAATGTTCCTGCCAGTTAAACTCAACGGCCCAACTGTTCAGGCCCAGTGAACCCAGGCAGGGTGAGATCACAGCCAAAGTGAGTCCATTTGCAGGCAGGGTGAAGCCTTAGGTGAGATGTGGCATTGCCAACAACTGCACCTTAAACAAAGAAGTGCCCGGTCACAACTGCAGGTCTGGCTCTTCCTGGAAGCGGTCTGGTTACCCAATGGAGCTCCTTCTGATGTGCCCCAGGGTGACTGAGAGCAGATCCAAGTTCAGGGGGCTCAGATTTTGCTTTTCATTTTGCTGGTGCAAATCTGGACTGGCTCTACTGAAGTCAATGTTATGGAGATGAGACTCTGGCCCAATGGAATTACACTGGTGTCAAACTAAGATCAGAAACAGACCCATTTAGTGCAGTCATGGAATCCCAAGTCAGTACAAACACCATTTAAAAAGAAAACCAGGGCATTCAATGATGCTAATGCACTGTTAAGATTGAGGATGTAAATGCATAAGGGACAGGAATTTAAAATTATGGGCACGTAGCAGCCACAGTATTGCATGACAGAACTTTATTAAGGCATAAAGAGAGGAAGGATGGTCTGATGGTGAGGGCTCTACCTTGGAATTTGGGGGACCTGAGTTGAATTTCCTGCTTCACCACAGATGAATAAATGAGCATGTCATTTATTGTTTCTGTGCCTCCATTTCCCATCTGTAAAATGGGAATAATAGCACATCCCTACATCGCAGGGGTGTTGTGTGGATAAATACTTTAAAGGTTGTGAGGTGCTCAGATACTATGGGAATGGTAGTACCTAAGACAGATAAAATTTCATGTCTCAGATTTTCAAATCTAAAGTTAGGCTCCTAAATTTATAGTTGGAGTCCTAAGTCAGTGTTCTGATTTTTCATAAGTGCTGAGTCCCCCTGCAGCTCCTATTGAAATAAATGGAGTTGTTCCTATTTACCGCCAGGGTTGAATTTGGCCCAATATGTGCAAGGTACAGTACTGAATTACTGCTGGTGAAGCTGCTGTGCTTGTAGCTTTGAACTGCCTACCTTTTAGAGTTAAATTCTCAACCTTATTGTTACAGTGATTGTGTGAAAGGTTCCACAGCAGTCAGTACTGTGGAAAAGTTGTCTGCTTGAAAAGTCCTATGGACCATACACTTAATAGCTGTTGTGCATAATAGATGCTTAAAGCAAAAAGGCTGATTTTTGCAGGTGCATGGCATCTGCATTTCCCTTGACTTCCATTACGAATTTTCAGCACCTCTAAATTCAGGCTATAAATGAATGGTGGTGAAAGAAGTAAACCTTAGCCTTGCTGTTGAGACTGCCAATCATGATGGTGTCTTTCAGTTATGTGGATCCTTGTCTACTAAGAAATGGACAGAGATCACCCAACATAGAGACAAACTGCCTATCAAGTGGCGGTGATTTTCATCATACTGCCTCATCTAGGATTGAATTCAAACCAGTAACCAAGAGAGAAGATACCCCACATTTGTTAAATGTGCGCACACACTTGCATTCATATTCAGGGCCAAATTCTCCCCTCACTTGTGTGTACAATTTCCACCAAAGGCGGTGAAAGTTGTACATGTATAATCAAAGGCAGACTTTGACCCTTTGTCTTCCATCAGACCTAGCTGCATTGACTCAGAATGAATATGCTCTAGATCAATATAGGCTAATGTTACAGTAGCCAGCCTGTAATAAGCCCCCTATAGCCTTCTAGATCCTTCTTTTGAGAATCAGAGATAATTTTAGCATCCTAACATCTTCCAAAACCCATCAAGTTGCATACACAATGTATATACTGCAGTAAACACTTTTTAAACTCAGTGGTAAGATATTAAATACATTAGCTTTCACTAATAAATCCATATTGCAACATTAAAATAAATAGCAGCATATGCTTCCCATCATACCTTTAAAATCTGGAGTGCACACTTTGACTTCCCTCTGCAAAGTGCTTCTCTTCCAAAGAGTACACGGTTGTGTTTGCAGAGTCTATTTCAAGGACTTCCCTTCTTCCCACCCCCATCACTCATTTTGAGCCACCTGACTCTTAATCCACACTTGTACAAAATCACTTATCTTTGTGCTAACAGGTGTAGCAACCAGTCACCAGGAACACCACTGTGCTCCAGGAGTCAGGGACAATTTCAGAGTCTCTAGTAACAGTAGTCGGGTGGGGGGGGGGAACCCTTAGAGTTATTGGTTTATTTCTTTCCATACTCTCATCCGCCAAGAACAGCAACCACAAGTCAGAATCAAGGCAGAAAAAAGTCAGAGGTGGCTGTTTCATGGCTTGATACAACATTTAATTAGATGTTAGCTCCCAAACCTAGAGTAAGAGTAGAGATGGGTCACTATTGCCAAATTCAAATGGAGATCTAGAATCTCCCAATGTATAAAGGGTGTTTTGGAGTTGGGGACTCATTGAGCTAGAAAACGCTGTGACTTTCAGATCTTGGCCTGTTTTCTGAACCATCCTCACCTGCACCTTAAGAACATAAGAACATAAGAAAGGCCGTACCGGGTCAGACCAAAGGTCCATCTAGCCCAGTATCTGTCTACCGACAGTGGCCAATGCCAGGTGCCCCTGAGGGAGTGAACCTAAAAGGCAATGATCAAGTGATCTCTCTCCTGCCATCCATCTCCATCCTCTGACGAACAGAGGCTAGGGACACCATTCTTACCCATCCTGGCTAATAGCCATTTATGGACTTAGCCACCATGAATTTATCCAGTCCCCTTTTAAACATTGTTATAGTCCTAGCCTTCACAACCTCCTCAGGTAAGGAGTTCCACAAGTTGACTGTGCGCTGCGTGAAGAAGAACTTCCTTTTATTTGTTTTAAACCTGCTGCCTATTAATTTCATTTGGTGACCCCTAGTTCTTGTATTATGGGAATAAGTAAATAACTTTTCCTTATCCACTTTCTCAACATCACTCATGATTTTATATACCTCTATCATGTTCCCCCTTAGTCTTCTCTTTTCCAAACTGAAGAGTCCTAGCCTCTTTAATCTTTCCTCATATGGGACCCTCTCTACACCCCTAATCATTTTAGTTGCTCTTTTCTGAACCTTTTCTAGTGCTAGAATATCTTTTTTGAGGTGAGGAGACCACATCTGTACACAGTATTCGAGATGTGGGCGTACCATGGATTTATATAAGGGCAATAATATATTCTCAGTCTTATTCTCTATCCCCTTTTTAATGATTCCTAACATCCTGTTTGCTTTTTTGACCGCCTCTGCACACTGCGTGGACATCTTCAGAGAACTATCCACAATAACTCCAAGATCTTTTTCCTGACTCGTTGTAGCTAAATTAGCCCCCATCATGTTGTATGTATAGTTGGGGTTATTTTTTCCAATGTGCATTACTTTACATTTATCCACATTAAATTTCATTTGCCATTTTGTTGCCCAATCACTTAGTTTTGTGAGATCTTTTTGAAGTTCTTCACAATCTGCTTTGGTCTTAACTATCTTGAGTAGTTTAGTATCATCTGCAAACTTCTGGGTTTGAGTCTGGGGCTTTGGTTTAGGCTCTAACAAAAGCCAGTGACTCTCTTATTCATCATTGCTCAACTTTCTGTGCCCCTGATCTTGGGTTTTTGACTGTCACTTCCTATCATTTCACCAAAATCCAACAACCCTCAGTAATGTAAGCAGTAGAGAGGTTCGTACACCTTCTCCCACTTGCTTGCACTTCACACCATCAGTTCATTCATACCCTTTGGAGTAAGAAGAGGGCCTGAAACATAAGGCCTTATACAAGGCCTCTGAAATGAGTCCTGAACTAAAGTAGTGGTCAAAACTTTTCTGAAACAAAGTCAGGTTGTGAGCAAGAGGCAGGCCCTGTTCACAGAATTTGGCAAGCACAGGGTTGATATTGCAAAAACACATATTCCTAAGAGGTGCTGGGCACAGAGCACTCACACAAGCACAGTCCAGAAGGGTGGTACCAGAATGCCTTGATACCAGCACATTCCCCAAAGATAACAGGAACACATTGACCCATCCTAATTATAAGGTCAGGATGACAGCATGATGGATAGAGATGTTTTGATGTATTTGTTGGTTTGATCAGAGAGTGGTACCTAGAGATGTCAGGGGTGATATGTAACTTGTTTGTATTTGCGTATAAAGATGTCTCTCTGAGGGAGTGTCTTTGGCTGGCCTCGGGGATAATGGAAAGTCACACCATTAACTGAGCTAGTCGATTGCAATGGGCATACATGTGTTAGTGTACCTGTCACCATTGAGCCAGGACATTAGGACCGTGCTTCGTTGATGATAAACCTGGCCAAGTTCCTTTGGTACGAACCGAGCCTGTGGATCTACTGGGCAGTACAGTATGCAGAAAAAACACACACAGCCAAACACCTGACCACACACTTCTGTAGCCATAAGGGCAACCCACCATCAGAGCATTTCCTGAACACACAGATCGTAACTGAAGGAGTTTTATGTTCTTTTCCGCCACCCCACGCCTCCCCCAGGCACCAGCCATCAGTTGATCTTGCTGCAAATACCAGAGTGTCCTGTCCTGATCCTGTTGTTTAGCTTGCCATCCTATGACATGTCTCAGGTGGACTGAATATTTTCCCTTTGATGTTTTGTCATCTGGAGCAGTTTTATGCTCTCAGCTTCTCCCATTCTGTAGTAAAGCTAAGCTTCCACTTTTTGGTTTGTGGCAATTATAAACTGGGTTGTCCTTTTAAGAATCTGAATTTTGAGTTTAAAGGGTTCCCTTTAATCAATTTCTTGGCTTTTGTGTCCATTGACACCTAAATTGACCCTTTTCCCTGGGTTCTGGAAGAAGAGTTTTGTTCATACAACCCATTGAAAAGGTCTTTTTGTCTCCCCCTTTAAGGCTGTGCACAGTTAAGGCAAAATTTCTGCTAGACTAAGTTTTCAGCTGTCCGTTTGTTCTCTCTCAATGGACTGATGATCCTGCAGTCTTGTAAGCCTACTTTGAATTCAGAATTGTTTGGCTTTCTAAGAAAAGGTTTAATACTTGCAAATTTATCTGTCTTCCCATCCATCGTCTGTTTGTTTGTCTGCCTGGCAAATGCTTCCATCAACGTGGTAATCAATGTGCCCAAAAAGCATAAGATTTTTTTGTTTTTTAACAAGGAATTTCCTTAACTTTTTCAATAGTTTTGTGTAAGAATTGCTATTACCAGCCCACCAACGTACTTTACAAGTCAGTGGATGCAGAGCTGTAGGTCCAGTAGATCCTCTGAGGCATACCATGCCCTGCAGCATGTCTTTTACCCTGTATATATTAAACAAGTACTTGCTCAATTATTGTTTTATTTAATCAGTTGAGTCTTTTGTTAATTACTTTTCTGCTCTTGGACCAATGACTTTAGCACAGTTAAGGAATGTAGTAACCAGGACTCTTGTGTGTTAGTCTGCCAGACTTAGAGAGACCTTTATAAATGCCATCAGATGTTTGGCGAATTCAATAAGGTTAACCAGACACAACAAAGCACATAACTTTAACCATCAGAGGAGTCCTGTTGACTTCAGCTGTTAATCATGGGCTTAAGAAAACACTTAGTCCTTTTTTGGAGTGGGGCACTGGTGAACTTTGTAAAGTCTGCCAAAACTTGATGGCGCATTCAGAGATTCAGAATGCAGAACTTCTAAACAGGTAATCCAGGCTTGCTAGAGCTAGCCCCATGCACTACATCTCAAAGACTCTTGACTGATACATGTTTGACATTTCTAGGCCTAAGCATTTTTGAGAACTGTAACTGTTTGTTCATGGTGTGGAATGTTGTTGCTGCAACGTTGCTACGGCTGCTCAGTTTCTAGCGCTCCGACGTCAGCTGTGCTAGCAGTGCGTGCAACTGCTGATTCGATGTTGTTCATAAAGAAAGACCACAGGCTCAGTTCAGTAGCAGAGGCACTTGGCCAGGTTTATGGTCTATGAAGCACAGTCCTAGCACCCTAGGTCTGGGGTTAGAGGTAGACTAGGGAAGTGGTTCTCAATCAGGGCACGTGTACTCCTGGGGGCATGCAGAGGTCTTTCAGGGGTTACACCAACTCATCTAGATACTTGCCTAGTTTTACAACAGGCTACTCAAAAAGCACATGCGAAGTCAGTACAAACTACAATTTCAGACACACAAAATGAGTCAGCATTTTTTCAGTAACAATGTACTGTGACACTTTTTTGTATTTTTATGTCGGATTTTTGTAAGCAGGTAGTTTAAGTGAGGTGACACTCGGTGTATGCAAGACACATCAGATTCCTGAAAGGGGTACAATAGTCTGGAAAGATTGAGAAGCACTGCACTAGGGTGACCAGATGTCCTGATTTTTATAGGGATAGTCCTGATATTCAGGGCTTTGTCTTATATAGGTGCCTTACTCCCCACCCACACTCCATCCCCATTTGCTATCTGGTCACCCTAAAGTACATTAACACATGCATCTCAAAGTTGGGCCGCTGCTTGTTCAGAGAAAGCTCCTGGCGGTCCGGGCCAGTTTGTTTACCTGCTGCATCTGCAGGTTTGGCCGATTGCAGCTCCCACTGGCCGCGGTTCACTGCTCCAAGCCAATGGGGGCTGCGGGAAGCGGCACAGGCCAAGGGATGTGCTGGTCACCATTGCCCACAGCCCCCATTGGCCTGGAACAGCGAACCGCAGCCACTGGGAGCTGCAATTGGCCGAACCTGCGGACGCGGCAGGTAAACAAACCGGCCCGGACCACCAGGGACTTTCCCTGAACAAGCGGCGGACTGGCTTTGAGAAGCACTGCAGTAACATATGTATGCCTGCAACAATGGTACCCGCTCAGTCAGCGCACCAGGATGCTGCTCCCCCTCAGTGAGTGCAAAGATACCCCTCTAATGACTTCTCCTTTTATACATCAATACAAGCAAGTTGCATATTACATTCCATATACTTTGTTACTATCCTGTACCTGCTAGTTTGAACAAAACATCCTCATCCCTTATCTAGTCATCCCCTCCTTATCTGTGTGTCCCTGTACCATCTCCTAGGAATGTGTTTACGCAGTTACTTGAGAGCTCTGGGTGTTCCTGTACCATCCTCTCAGCTCAGGAATGTGCTTGCTTGGCTTTAGCTAATACCTGATGAATTGCTACTTTGCCAAAGCCAGGCCTACTTCGGTTCACAGTCTTTGGTTCATACTGTGACTTATGCTTAGGGCTCGAGCAAAACCTCAGTAATAACAAACAAGAATGACAAGAACTTTCATGGAGAATTACACCTATTTTTCCTAAACCTCAGAGGTGGCTTGTCTGCTTGGCCTCCAGATTTGCCCCCAAAGTACTCTGGGGGTTGCAAGCAACACATGAAAACTTTTAAGCACAAATGACATCGGTGAAGAATTAAGAAGAGAACCCAAAAATAGCTTGTAATGGGAAACTAGTTACAACCTTAATGATCAAGTGACTGATACTGGTAGTGACAAATTGTAATTTACTTGTGCCTGTGGCTGTCTATAGTCATTACTGCAAAACAATTAGATCCATCAATGGAGCATAACTGTCCCTGAGGCATGGACAGTCTGTTAGCTCTGGGACAAGCGAGTCTGAAAAGTTCCTAATGTTCTTTTCCTTCATGATTTGGGCATGAAATGTCCTCACTGCAAAGAGATATTGCCATGCTCCAGTCCCAGTCTGGCTGCCTCCCACAGTCTTGGGGTTTAAGGCCTGAAGAGACCATGAGGTCATCTAGTCTGATCTAATATCACAGGCCACCACCACCTACCATCCGCACACTCAACCCAATGACCAAAATTAGATGGAAAATATTACATCCCACAAGAAACTACACTAGAATGAGTCACAGGCAGAGACTAGGTGGGACTGAGGTGTACCAGTGCTTGAGACCCCTGCAATAGCAGGGAAATAATTAAGTGAGACATACCCAGATCATCCTGGCAAGTGACCTATGCCCTGCAGAGGAAGGAGAAATCCCCCCAAGCTCACTGCCAATATGACCTGGACAAAAATTCCCTCTAACCCTACCTATGGTGATCAGTTAGACCTGGGACATGTAAGAAAGAACCAGCCAACCAAGCACCTGAGAGAGAGAATGCTCAGAGCCCCAGCCCACCCCACCCTGTGTCCTATCTCTAGCTGTGGCCATCTCTGGTGCCTCAGAGGAAGTAGAACAAAAAAAACCCCAAAATACAGTAGGGGCAAAAATCCCTTCCTGACCTCTGCATGTGACCAGCTAAAATCCTGAAGCATGAGCTTTGGAAACAAAACATTAATGGGGGGGGACTCCCAGGGCTTTGGAGTCATTTCCCCCCAAAGCACAAGCAACCCCATCATATAATCCCACTCAGACATTTGTCCATCTCTTAAAATAAATCAAGTTCTTTACCCCCACAACTCTTATTGGGAGACTATTCCAGAACCTCACCCCTCTGCTGGTTAGTGACTTAATAATAAGAGATATACCAATCCCCTAGAATGGATCTTGAAAGGTCATTGAGTCCAGCCCCCTGCCTTCACTAGCAGGACCAAGTACTGATTTTTGCCCCAGTTCCCTAAGTGGCCCCCTTGAGGATTGAACTCACAACCCTGGGTTTAGCAGGCCAATGCTCAAACCACAGAGCTATCCTTCCCCCCAGACTTAAAGGACTTAGAACATTCCCAACATATTATCCCTTCCATGACAGAGCCATGCCCTTTGCTCGAGGATGACTGAATGCAGCTGTGGCGTCCATCGGGGTCTCATTTTATTCAGCCAGAGTTACTGCTGCTGGATGGCAAGAAAGGCTCAGGAGTTCCTCACGTTGCTTTAGAAAACCTGACTCCCTTGAGCCAAAGTGAAATAAGAAACACAACCTTGTTTGAAAAATCACAGCCCTGCTGGCATGGGGAATTTTTACAAAATTCCAGTTCCCTTGGCATAAAGGAAGCATGCTGAGCCTATCAGCAGCCAGCACCATAATGGTAAAAGATGGGGTGCAGCTTGGCAGGGGTGCTCATCTATCATCGCAGTGCATTTATTGCATAGGCTTATTTCTATCTGACTTGACAATTTGCAGTGCAATAAAAGTAAAATAAATCAAAAAATACTGAGGCAGCTTGGATCCGGGACTGGCTGCTTGGGCCCAGCTCTGCTAAACCCACAGGAGAACTCAAGTGATCTAATGGAGTAAGCTACACTGGGAAACAGTAGTCACTTAGTACTTAGGCTCGGGTTAATCAGTGATGTATTTACCTCTAGGCTAGGACAGGCCAAGGCCTGGGGAAACAGTAAACAGGAACTAGCATCTAAGGGTCATGACCCAAGTTGGGGGTCTCTTGGATTTTCCAGGCGTTTACAGCCCCAGCCTGTTGTGGCTGGAGGGATTTTTCCCATAGTTCTGACCTCCACCCAGCTGGGGGCTGGGCGGAGAGGACAGGCCTCTGTCAGGCCTTGCTGCTACTGGTCTCGGGAGAGAGATGGGCTAGTTGGGCTCAGAGGGAGTAGCTGCTGCCATGATTCTGGGAAAGACGGCGGAGTCTGTGTGAATCAATGGGGGAAACATGATCTTTGGGGCAATGGAAGAACACCCAGAGTTTGAACAGGGGTTAGGGGCCAGGAGCTTGGAAACACATGTAGAATCAGCCTGGAGGGAGCACACCCAGAATCTGTGGTGAGGATGCCTAGGTTTCATGTGGCAGTGGGGGATGCACTTGGCCGGCATGGGGCAGGGAGGGACATGGAATTTATGTGAAGGGGGCACACAGAATCTATACGGGGGAGCAGAGCAGAACCCAGAGGATGGGGAGGGACACTTTTAATGTGTGTGTGTTTGGGGGGGAACATGGATGATCACACCCGGAATCACCCTTGATTTCTTAGGGATGGGGACTGTGAGACTAGATGGCTAATCAGCAGGGAAGAGAGTGCAATGGGGTGTCCATCCCACACAAGCCCTGAGCAGCTTAGTGGGGCCAGGAGGGGCAACTTAACCTTAGATGCTGCACCTGAAGGGGAACCAGGGCTTGATAAATATTAATGGCAGGTGAAGCCCAGCTGGGCTAGAAGTGTAAAGCCAGGAAGTGAGAGCAGGAAGGGCGCTGTAGTCACTCTTTTATAGCAGTGGTCACCAACCGGTAGATTGCAATCGACTGGTCGATCGTGGAGCTTCTGACAGTCGGTCTCAGTCTCAGTCTAGGGTTGCCAATCCTCCTGCAGACAAACCAGGAGATCGGCCGCTAACAGTCTGGTGGCACAGCAGGACTAAGGCAGGCTCCCTGCCTGCACTGGCCCCGCGCCACTCCTGGAAGCGGCCGGCATGTCCAGCAGCGGCTCTGGGGGGGTGAGGAGCAGGGGGTCTCAGTGTGCTGCCCTCACCTTCAGGCAACCCCCATCCCCACCCGCAGTTCCCATTGGCTAAGAATGGGGAGCTGTGGGGGCAGTGCCTGTGGACGGGGGTAGCACGCAGAGCCACCTGCCCCTCTCCCCGGAACCACTGCCGGATATGCCAGCTGCTTCTGGGAGCGGTGCAGGGCCAGGACAGGCTCCCTTAACCCTGCTGCACCACCACCTGGGAGCTGCCTGAGATAAATAGCACCTAGCCAGAGCCCAAACCCCCTCACACCCCAGCCCTCTGCCCCAGTCATGAGCCCCCCCACACTCCAACCCTTTCCCAGAGCCTGCACCCCCTCCTGCATGAGCCCCCCTCCCAGAGCCAACACCCTATACTTCCTCCTGCACCACAACCTCCTGCCCCAACCTGGAGCCCAGAGCCCCACCCACACTCCAAGCCCCTTGGCCCCAGCCCAGATCCTGCACCCCCTCCTGCACTCCAGCTCCTGTCCCAGCCCCATGAGAGTGAGGGATGGGGAGAGCAAGTGAGGGAGGAGGAATAGGTGAGTGGGGTAGGGGCCTCAGAGAAGGGGTAGGGGTGGGCAGGGCAAGGGTGTTTGAGTTTGTGTGATTACTGTTATTTCTCTGTTTTCTTTGTGGCAGATCCTGGGTTGCACTTAAATTCAAAAAGTGATCTTGTGCTTAAAAAGATTGGAGACCACTGCTTTATAGGTAAAGAGAGTTGAGTAAAGACAAGGGGGAAATGCAGGGGGAGAGTAAGCACTGGGGTCCTATCCTAGGGAAGAATTGGTTGGGGAAGTAGAAGTGGGCAGCAGTGACCATGAGATGGTTGAGTTCAGGATCCTCACAAAAGGAAGAAAGGAGAGTAGCAAAATATGGACCCTGAACTTCAGAAAAGCAGACTTTGACTCCCTTAGGGAACTGATGGGCAGGATCCCCTGGGAGGCTAATATGAGGGGGAAACGAATCCAGGAAAGCTGGCTGTATTTTAAAGAAGCCTTATTGAAAGCACAGGAACAAACTATCCTGATGTGCAGAAAGAATAGCAAATATGGCAGGTGACCAGCTTGGCTTAACAGTGAAATCTTTGGTGAGCTTAAACACACAAAAACGAAGCTTGCAAGAAGTGGAAACTTGGACAGATGACTAGGGAGGAGTATAAAAATATTTCTCAAGCATGCAGGGGTGGGATCAGGAAGGCCAAAACACAACTGGAATTGCAGCTAGCAAGGGATGTGAAGGGTAACAAGAAGGGTTTCTATAGGCATATTAGCAACAAGAAAAAGGTCAGGGAAACTGTGGGACCCTTAATGAATGGGGGAGGCAACCTAGTGACAGATGATGTGGAAAAAGCTGAAGTACTCTATGTTTATTTTGCCTCAGTCTTCACAGACAAGGTCAGCTCCCACACAGCTATCCTGGGCAGCACATTATAGGGAGGAGGAGAGCAGCCCTCAGTGGTGAAAGAACAGGTTAAGGACTATTTAGAAAAGCTGGACATGCACAAGTCCATGGGTCCAGATCTAATGCATCCGAGGGTGCTGAGGGAATTGGCAGATGTGATTGCAGAGCCATTGGCCATTATCTTTGAAAACTTGTGGCAATCAGGGCAGGTCCCAGACGATTGGAAAAAGGCAAATATAGTGCCCATCTTTTTTTTTAAAAAAGGGGGGGGGGAGGAGAACGTGGGGAACTAGAGACTGGTCAGCCTCACCTCAGTCCCTGGAAAAATCATGGAGCAGGTCCTCAAGAAAACCATTTTGAAGCACTTGGAGGAGGGGAAGGTGATCAGGAACAGTCAACATGGATTCACCAAGGGCAAGTCATGCCTGACCAACCTGATTGCCTTCTATGATGAGATAACTGGCTCTGAGGATATGGGGAAAGCTGTGGACAGGATATATCTTGACTTTAGCAAAGCTTTTGATACGATCTCCCACAGTATTCTTGCCAGCAAGTTAAAAAAGTATGGATTGGATTAATGGACTATAATATGGTGCGACAAAGCTCTGTCCTTGTCTCTGTGGGTTCCGCAGTTCCCGGCAGATCTCACTAGCCTGAGAGGCTCACTGTGACCCTCCACATGGCTCTTCTCTCTCTAAAGGCAAGGGTCACAGCCTACTAAGCCATTTTCATCATAAGCCAGCAAGGGAGGTGAGGAGAAGCTATCCTCCCTTGCACAGTTTCTGTTGTCTCCCAGTCTCGGTGATTAATCAGGGGGTAAAGAGGGGACCAGGGCCCATCCTCTACTCCGGGCTCCAGCCCAGGGGCCCTAATAGTATCAGCTATGGTAGGTGACTTTTTAGAAACAGGACACATACAATTCCCTGGGCCATTTCCCCACAGCAGCCCCCACTTCCTCAAGATCTACTTCACCCTTACCTCAGGATCTCCTTCCTTGTGGCTGATATGGTTTGTACTGCTCAGTCTCTCCAACAGCACAGCTCCTCCTACAGCCAGGGCCTCCCAGGAGGGGGGGGAGAGCAAGTGGGGCAATTTGCCCCAGGTCCTGGGCCCCACGAGCCCTGGCCTGGCGGCAGCCCAGGTCTTCGGCAGCATTTCAGCGGCGGGGGGCCCTTCAGTGCTGCTAAAGACGCGGAGTGACTAAAGGACCCCTCCATCGCCAAAATGCTGCCAAAGACCCAGATCGCCACCAGATGAGTACAAAGCACCACATCTCCCCTGCTTTACCCCAGGCCCCCTGAATCCTCTGGGAAGCCCTGCCTACAGCTCCTGACATGCACACCCACCTGACTAACTGGGAGGCTTTTAACTAGTTTCGGAGAGCCCCTAATTGGCTTCAGGTGTCCCAATCAACCTAGCATCCTCCCTGCCTTCTGGAAAGATTTTAATTGGCCCCAAGTGTCTAAATTGACCTGGAGCAGCTGCCATTTCCTTATCCTGGTAACAGGGATTTGTTTAGCCTGTTTCCCATTACTTTACTATAGCCATCTGGCCTTGCCCCGTCACAGTGGATAGAAAGCTGGCTAGATTGTCGGGCTCAACAGGTAGTGATCAATGTCTCAGTGTCTAGTTGGCAGCCAGTATCAAGCAGAGTACCCCAGGGGTCGGTCCTTGGGCCAGTTTTGTTCAACATCTTTATTAATGATCTGGATGATGAGATGAATTGCATCCTCAGCAAGTATCAGAGGGGTAGCCGTGTTAGTCTGGTTCTGTAGAAGCAGCAAAGAATCCTGTGGCACCTTATAGACTAACAGTCTATAAGGTCTATAAGGTGCCACAGGATTCTTTGCTGCATCCTCAGCAAGTTCACAGATGACACTAAGCTGGAGGGAGAGGCAGATACGCCGGAGGGTAGGGATAGGGTCCAGGGTAACCTAGAGAAATTGGAGGATTCGGTCAAAAGAAATGTGATGAGGTTCAACAAAGACAAGTGCAGAGTCCTGCACTTAGGACAGAAGAATCCCATGCACCGCTACAGGCTGGGGACTGACTGGCTAATCAGCAGCTCTGCAGAAAAGGACAGAGGATTACAGTGGACGAGAACCTAGATATGAGTCAGCAGTGTTCCCTTGTTGCCAAGAAGGCTAATGGCATATTGGGCTGCATTAGTAGGAGCATTGTCAGCAGATCGAGGGAAGTGATTATTCCCCTCTATTCAGCACTGGTGAGGTCACATCTGGAGTACTGCATCCAGTTTTGGGCCCCCCACTACAGAAAGGATGTGGACAAATTGGAGAGAGTCCAGCAGATGGGCAACAAAAATGATTAGGGTGCTGGGGCACATGACTTACGAGGAGAGGCTGAGGGAACTGGGCTTATTTAGTCTGCGGAAGAGAAGAGTGAGGGGGGATTTGATAGCAGCCTTCAACTACCTGAAAGAAGGTTCCAAAGAGGATGGAGCTAGACTGTTCTTAGTGGTGTCAGATGAGAGAACAAGTAGCAATGGTCTCAAGTTGCAGTGGGGGAGGTCTAGGTTGGATATTGGGAAACACTATTTCACTAGGAGGGTGTCGATGCACTGGAATGGTTTACCTAGGGAGGTGGTGGACTCTCCATCCTTAAAAGTTTTTAAGACCCAGCTTGACAAAGCCCTGGCTGGGATGATTTAGTTGTGGTTGGTCCTGCTTTGAGCAGGGGATTGGACTAGATGACCTCCTGAGGTCTCTTCCAACCCTAATCTTCTATGATCCTGAACTAGGGACTCTTATCAGAGGTTTAGAGGGGTGAAGTAGCCACAGGGAGTGGAGAAAGTTCCCAGAGACGGGCCAAGAGATAGAGAGGTGGGGTAGCAAGGAGCTCAGGGAGACAGCAACAGGCTCTGAGACTGAGCAGCCCTAGGGTGCTAGTCTCAGGGTCCCTGGGCTGGAACCTGGAGTAGCCGATGGGCCTGGGTTCCCCTACCAGCCCCTAGCAAAGTGGCACTGCACCTAGATTTGAAACAGAAGACTGCCTGAGATGACATATGGATGGCTTGTTACTCTGGCTGTGGGGGGCTATACAGTGACCAGGCTGGACGGCAAAGTCATGAACATGGAGCCCTCTGAGTCCTGGAGAGAGAATGGGGCCACAGCATGAGCAAACAGACAGAATGGGGTGCTAAACAGAGGCTCAGCCACGAGGAGGTGCACTTGTGGTGAGCAGAGCCTCTTTAGAAGGGGACCCTTGTGTGCTCGTGGTCTAACTCCCTGTCCTCACTACAGTTCCACTGGGAAAATGCAGCCATTCGCTATCCCAATTAGTGTGCAGAGTGATGCTACAGAGAAGCTGATGGCATCAGGCATAGCACAAGCCCCTGAGAATCTAACAGAGAGAGATGTCAAAGGAACAGTCTTGAAACATTTAAAAAGAGGCTGTGATGTCACCTCCTGGTCACCAGAGATGTATCTGTGAGGTATGAATGATGTAGAAAGAAACCTCTATGGGAATTGTTGCTGCTGATCAGGGCAGGAGTCTTGCTAGTGCTTTTTGTCCTTGCAGGGTTGGGTTTATAATTTCTGCAAAATCATATACAACTAGATGACCATGAGATTCCTGCCCTGAAAGAAGGGAACAGTCACATCTCAAAACAGGGTTGGAGGTGTCACTCAGCCATGTCTCACTGAGATTTCAGTGGCCATCCTAGAATGCTCAGAGATTAGTGTGCACATGAGACCTCATGTAGCTCTGACATTCCCCAAATCCCTATTGAACAAGTTTATAATTGGCCAGCCAGTCTTCCCTAAAGTTTCAGCCAGCCCTTGAATGAACCATAGTTGGGGCTTCTGGGCCATGATGTGTTTGAGATTTGAGGTTCTGAAAGAAAATCTTCCAACAATCTTATGAAATTGAAAGGGCAGTTTGAAAATTTGAGGTTCTATCCAAAGAATGCTGAGTCCAAACAAACTCTGCCCCGCAGTGGACCACACATGCTGAACATCAGGTCAATTGATTCAGGCCGATGTAGAATGTCAACTCACATGTGCAACAAAGTTCGCTTAAAAACATCAGTGTTTTCTCCCTTCTTATGTGTTTCACAAACCCACGCAATTTCTTGCTTTTTAGTGTTTTGAGGATGGATTTTCTTATGGACTCTTACAGCATTTTAAAACATACAGCATTATTGTATCTGAACTTCAACACTTTGAGCAGCTAGGCAAGGGTACGAGGCACTTTAAGATTTTTTTTAATGGTTATTACCCCCCTTTGAGTGTCAAATGGAAGCATATTGTTTGAAGATGTGGTGAGCTTTCTGTACGCCAAAGACCTGTGGCAGGCTAGGAGATGTATAGACGCCAGTGCTCAGCAAGGAAAGGGTCTATTTAATCCTCTTAGAGCTGTGAAAATTACCCAGTCTGCCCTCCGTGAAGTAATGGAGCAGTGAAGTAGTGAATTACCTGATTTCCCGGCTAGGGTGAATTATTTGATCCCTCATAAGATGGGTACACTCTACTGCCACAAGCCTTCTATGTGAGAAAGGGGAAACTGGCTAGTAGGCAGGCAGGGAAAGCTCTCGCTTGTGCATGCTCTTTCTCACCCCACTAGAATTGTTTTTGCTGGGCAAATCTCTTCTGTTTTAATAAGTTGAGTGGGCTGAAAGAAGCACTTCCTGAGTGACTGAATTTGTGCTTCAGCTGCATAAAATCTTGGAAAAGCCCTTTCTCTTTGTGAGACAAGATGGAGGAGGTGATATCTTTTATTGGACCAACTTCTGTTGGTGAGAGAAGCAAGCCTTCGAGCTTACATAGAGCTCTTCTTCAGACCCACCTTGTCTGAAGCCGATGACATGACTCCAACACCACCATTTTTGGTGTGTCTGGTCAGCTGGAAGATTGGCTCTAAGAGAGATTTCTTTTCTCTCCACGGTGTGGAGCTGGCGTCACAGCAAGCTGCATCAGTCACGGCTTGATATGGAAACTCATATAAGAGGCTGATGCAGACATCAGCACCAACAAAGTTGCAGCTGTTTATATCGTAGTCCATTACATGCTGCCAATATTTTAACAAATTGCCTCCATTATCTTCTGATAAGACCCCTGGCCTGGGTCTGTATGTGCTTACACGGAGTAGGAGGTGAAGGAGTGGGGAATCTCTAATTTCTTTTGTTTGCCCATTTTAACATATTCCTCTTCTAGCTATAGGAAGAAAGTCAGCACTATTTGGGAACCCTATCTATGAAGGGCCACTATTGGAGAAACAGAGTCCAGCACAGTGTTCTGGGAGGGTGAGCAAAGGGAATTGAAGACCTTGTGAGAAGAGAGAGGCTGTTATGGGTTTTGTTTTTAATGGTATTAAATCTGATATTTGTTGCACGATCTGATGTACTGAACAGGCAAACAAACATTTTAATGACTCCCAAGGCATCCTACTGTCTGACAAGGATTATTTAGAAGAGGGGGTGGCTCCTTATGCCAGGAGAACCCCCCAACTTTTGCTTCCTAGTGGTAGAATTCTGAAGAGAGTCAATAGCTGAAATCATGAAATTTACTATTTTTAAAATCCTATGACTGTGAAATTGACCAAAATAGACTGTGAATTTGGTGGTGCCCTAGAAATAAAGAAACCAGTTGCAAAAGAGATTGAGGGCATAAGCCTAAAATAGGGGATAGGAGTGTATTAAATGCCATGGGATACACACTGCTTGTAGTGTCCAGGTTATCCATCCAACTATATCTTCAAATAATGGTACAACGATATGGAATCTCCTTCGCTGGAGGTTTTCAAAAGAAGACTGAATAATCATTTGTCTTGAAGGGTTTAGACACAACAAATCCTTCATCTTGGCAGGAGGTTAGACTAGACGACCCTTGTGGTCCCTTCTAACCCTATGGTTCTGTGATTCTAACCTTGCCTAGTACTTGTTGAAAATAGATATGACTTTTAACCAGTCACTCGACCGTGTACTGCCAACACTTTCTTAAACCTGCCTCAGGTACCTGAAGTATTTAATTTGCAATATATTCTGATTTCCCAGAGCAGATGCATACTTAAGATCTATAAATGCTGCACAAGGCTTATGTATAAAGCAGAGATTTGGTATGGAATTCCCTTCCCTAGCCCTGTCTTGGGCTTTGCTAATAAATGATTTTGCACAGTGCTACTTCTGTCGGTCACTTAATAATATCTCTACTTTTTATTAGAAATAGCTTTAGTTAAAGTAGTGGTTCTTACCCTGTTTATCATTGTGAGCCAGCAAAAGGAGGTCTCATAACACAGTCTCCTTTATTTTGGTGACAGCCTGGAGTCTACGCAGGTTGAACAGTTTCCCATCAGTCCTGTATCTCAGGCTGATTCCCAAGGAACTGTTCTGAAAGGCGTCTGACAGCATGGCTGAGAACATTATGCTGAACAGGGTCGGTGCCAACACACATCCTTGCTTGATGCCATTTGTGACGGGAAAGGCCTCTGAAGCTTCTCCGTTGTCCAGAACACGAGCCGTCATGCCGTCGTGGAACTGACGTACCATCAGGATGAATCTGTCAGGGCACCCAAACTTCGACATGATGCGCCACAGACCTTCACGACTGACAGTGTCAAAAGCCTTGGTAAGATCCACGAAGATGGTGTACAGTTCACGATTCTGCTCTTGACACTTCTCTTGGAGCTGTCGGACTGCGAAGACTGTGCCCTGAATGCTGGATCAGAGCAGGAAATGCAAGCTAGCATGGATAAATTCGCAGCAGCATGCGATAACTTCGGCCTCCTTATCAACATAAAGAAAACCGAAGTGATGCACCAGCCAGCTCCGAAAGCCCAACACCAAGAGCCCACCATCATAGTGAAGGGACAAAAGCTGCAAGCAGTGGACCAATTTACATACCTTGGCAGCACAGTGACAATTGACATCGAGGTCAACTGCAGAATCGCCAAGGCAAGTTCTGCATTTGGCGGACTGCTGACCAACGTGTGGGACCGCCGTGGAATAAGCCTTGCTACAAAGCTTAAAGTCTATCGAGCAGTAGTGCTAACTACCCTGATGTATGCCAGTGAGACTTGGACTGTATACAGGAGGCACGCTAGGCAACTGAACCATTTCCACATGACTTGCCTCCGCAGACTTCTGAGGATCCGGTGGCAGGATAAGGTGCCAGATACAGAAGTCCTCTCTAGAGCAGGCCTACCGTCAGTTTACACTCTGCTTATGAAAGCCCAGACACGTTGGGCAGGCCACGTTGTAAGGATGCCAGACCACCGCATCCCCAAACAGCTCTTTTATGGTGAGCTGTCTCAAGGAAAGCGATCGCACGGGGGACAAAAGAAGCGATACAAAGACACGCTGAAAGCCTCTCTTAAGTCCCTGGATATTGACATCACCTCCTGGGAAACCCTGGCACAAGACCGATCGACATGGCGTACGCTGATCCACCAAGGCTGCCAGACATCTGAAGCCAGAAGGATAACCATAGCACAAGAGAAGCGAGCACTCCGTAAAGCCAGAGCTGTAAATGCTGTAACAGTGGTGCCCACACATGTCTGCCCGACATGTGGCAGAACATTCCGTGCCCGTATTGGCCTTACCAGCCACCTGCGGACGCACTGTGGACAGCTCACAACCTGCTAGATGTCAAGGTCTTCTTCGAATATGATGGACGAACATCATCATTGTGAGCCACATATGCGGCCCACAGAGTGTTACCTGGGCCACAGGCTGAGAGCCACAGTGTCCTCCACCTAACTCCCCCTGCAAAGGTGTGCAGACTCACCCGGCGGCACCTCCTGCTGGTCGTCCGTGGGAATTAGCTCTCCAGCCATCAAAGCGCCCCTTGTTGGCCGGTGATCTGCTACTGCTGGGCCCCTGTGTCCTTCCCAGACCCCAGTGCCCCTTCCTCTGGGTTGCTGCCCCCTGGCAATACCCTCACCCTCTCAGGTTCTGGGTCTCCCCACTCAGGGGAACCCTCACCCACTAACCCCACCTCACCTCAGTCTGGGCTACTGCCAGTCACCATCTAGCCCCACTCCCTGGGGCAGACTGCAGTATAAGCGACTCATCACAGGCAAGGGGGTTCGGACCTGCTGCCTTCCTCTACCACCCAGTACCATTTTAGGCCTTAAACCAGGCCTTGCAGCCTGGGGAGTTGTCAGCCAGGAGCTCCCCTAATCCTCTGGCTTTCCCCAGCCCTGCTTCATTCCTAGTATCCTTTCTGCTAGGCAGCCAGGCCCTGCTCCCGGGCCCTTTAAATCTGATTCATCTTAGCTCATGGCTCCTCATCCCAGCCCTACCAGGTTGGACTTGCATTTACATCATAATCAGGGGATCAAGAGAAGGGAAAAATCACACCCCTTTATTTCACCTTGTGTGCAGCTCCCTCTTCCACTGTCTTGGCCAGCCTTGCATTTGTCATCTCCCACTGGGTTCTTAGAGTTCGTCATCCACCATTCTGAAGCACCATGTTGTACATCACAAGGTTGTCATCCTTGAGTCCACATCTGTCCTCTCACAAAACATCTTTGCACAAAGAGAACCATCTCTCTTGCTGTTGACATTTTTTCACCCCAATTTAACTGCAGTGGCCAGAGGGTGCTGAAAGGTGAGGTGGAAGGAGGCAGATGGGCCAAATCTGAGTGGTGCTGTGATTCTGCACGTCAGGTCGCAGTGCCACTCGGTTTCACAGACTTTTAAATTCACAATTTGCATGATCTCTGTTACAAAATCACAGCCCTATTCATAGCGAACCCTAAACAACACTCCCTGCTCTGTGAAATCTGTATGTTGATTTCATCCTTCCAAAGCCCAGCATCCTTATTACTTTGCTGATGAGAGTGTGGCCTGGGCACAGGCTTAGGGCTCCTGGCCTCCCAGATTGGCCCAGCATCTGCATTGTGTCCTGCAGGTGGGAGGCAGCTGTGAAGCCCAGTGCTACAACAGTGGCCTATAACAGAGTCGGGCACATCCTGTCCAGACTCCTCTAAATACCCCTCTGGGCCTCCACAGCTCCACCCTCTGGCTCAGCATCATGTCCGTGGAGCTATTCTACTCACAGCAGCTGAAAGAAGGGGGTTTTAATTCTCTGGGACTCCCGCCCCAGCCACGGAGCTATAAATCCCATCTTCAAAGGAATCCTAATCACCAGCATCGCTGTGAGAGTCCATCATGGACTTGTCTCATCAAACCCTACATGCAGGAGATAGGAAAAACCCTTGATATTCCTTCGGCCATCACCTCTACCCTCTCTCTGGACAGGCCCAGGGCCGGATTAACCATTAGGCTAATAAGGCTATAGCCTTAGGCCCTAATATTTTTTAGGCCCTACTGGTGAAGCGGGGGCACAGCTGGGGCAGGGTGAGGTGGGGAGCGAGCTTGCTCACACAGCCCTGCTGGAGCGCTCCTGCCAGCAGGAAAGGCAAAGCAGCCCCCTGTAGCCTGGTAGGAGCTCAGCTGGCAGCCAGCTGCTTCCGCTCCCTGCGCTGCAGGAACACACTACCAGGTATCTGGTTCACACTGGTGACCGGACTCTAAAAATCCGGTTACCATGGGAACTTGTGCCACCCGTGGGTGTAGTTTGAGCAGGTACTGTCATCCCTTCCTCCCCCAATTTCTCCAGGGCTCTGTTTAGCTGTCAGGGAGGGAAGAGGCTCCCACTGTCCCACTCCTGGGCTGAGGCTGGCAGGCAGCTCCAGGACACTGCCTCCTGGTTACTAGTGACTGTCACCGTTCTCTTCTATGTGTGCTGGGTCCCATTTCTGGACAACTGGTAAGTACCTGTGGGGGGCAGGGCAAGGGAGTTGTGGTGGGAAGAGGCAGTACCAGAGCGGTAGGGTGGGAAGCTTGCACAGAACCTGCACACACACTATGCAGCTCCAGCCAGAACTACTGCCCCTCCCATGTATACAGAACGAATTCCCACACATTTGTAGGAAAAACAAAACAAAACATCCCATTCTGGATACCAGTACTTTAAAAGTTAAAGTATCTTTCATCAAAGGGCTTCAGATTTATGATACACTGTGTTCAATACATGAACCCACTGGCCAAGCTTTGGCAGCTGAGAGCAGACATTGCCCCTTCTTTATGCAGTCTTTTGAAGTGTTTTAAAACTCCTGTGCAATGCCAATGTAAGGGCGAGGAGCATGCTGTCTCCTGCTGTTTACTTAAGTTCCACTGTGATACAATACTGTGCATATACCCCCACGAGCCTCTAACAGTGAGCCTGTGAAGCAGCTCAGATTGTGGAAGGTGGCTGAATAGATGAAAGGTCACTCTTCGTGTTGGAATGGGGACCAAGCAGCTACAGATCTAAACAGAGAGCTGCAGGCTACAACTACTGGTGGGCTCTGGTGTCTGTTCGTGTTTCTGGGGCTGTTTGTAGCACAAGAATGTAATTGTTCAATACAAAGTCTCTCTGCTTTGAGAAGAACAATAGAAGGAGAATTTTGAGGCATAGAAGCTGACTCCGTGGGTGCTCTGGGGCTGGAGCACCCACGGGGAAAAATTAGTGGATACTCTACACCCACCAGAAACCAAGCTCCCTTCCCCTCCCAATTTGACAGGAAACCATTGATAACTATTCTGAGTATGATCTTTCAACCAGTTGTGCACCCACTGTTAGTAACTTCATTTAGACCGCATTTCCCTAGTTTGCTTATGAGAATGTCAGATGGGACTGCCAAAAGTCTTAATAAAATCAAGATATGCCACATCAACTGCTTTCTTCCTATCCACTAGGCCGGTAACCCTGTCAAAGGAGGAAATTAGGACATGATTTGTTCTTGACAAATCCATACTGGCTATTCTTAATAACCCTATTGTCCTCTACAAATTAATTAATAATTTGTTCCAGTATCTTTCTAGCATCAAAGTTAGGCTGACTGGTCTATAATTCCTCAGGTTCACGTTGTTCCCCTGTTCAAAAATAGGTATGTTTCCCCCATTCTCCAGTCCTCTGAAACTTTACTTGTCCTCCAGGAGTTCTAAAAGATAATTGCTAGCAGCTCCAAGATTGCTTCAGCTAGTTCCTTAAATACCCTAGGGTGAATTTTATCAGGCCCTATTGACTTGAATACATCCAACTTATCTTAAACCTGTTCTTTCCCTACTTTTGGCATGCATTCCTTTCCCCTTGTTAATAACGTGTTGAATATCAGGTCACCTTTAAGCTTTTTAATGAAGAGTGAAGCAAAATAGGCATTAATGATGCTTTGATACATAAACCTTCTTATTCTTCATGTTCCATTTCAGAACAACTCCATTTCTGCCTTCTGCTGTATATTAAAAGAACATGCAAATTACTGGAGTTCATAGATTTAAAAGCCATGTGACAAGGTGGCATCCTGCTCTTGTCTTTTCTAGCCACAAACCGCTCAGCAACCTCACTCTGATCAAACACCTTGTGCAATTTATTTAGTGTTGTCCCTACCACCTTTACAAAGTTGTGCAGCTCTGTCGTTGCACTAGCATACACTCCTTAGTTCATTCAGCTGAGGAGAGGGGAGCCAGAAGGTATCTTCCCCTGAGAGATCTTTCCTGGCGCTGACTCTGAAGAGCCTCCCAGCCTCTCTCTTCCCCCAACCGCTTCCTTCCTGTGCCTTTTCTACTTTCTAGGCTAATGGGTTGACTAGCCTGGCAGCGCTCTTCTGCCTGTCCCCAGGCACCAGTCGAGCAAGCTCGTGCTTGGGGCGGCAGATTCTAAGGGGCGCCAGTCCCTCGAATCCTTTTTTTTTTTTTGCTTCACCACTTTGGCCACCCGCAGGTTTTTTTCTTTTTGGTTCGCCAGCTGGGAGCGGGCTGCACTCTCTGTCTGCACCAGCTGGTGCCAGGTCTGTAGCAAGCCCAGCAGGCAGCCCACAACCTTCCCTCCCCGCCGACTGGAGCGGTGCGGAGCCCTCCCGGCAGGCAGCACGGTGGAAGCCCTGGCCGACCCCCTTCTCTCTCCCCCCTGCTCCTTCCAGGGCCGCCCAGAGGGGGGGGCAAGAGGGGCAATTTGCCCCAGGCCCCGAGCCCCACAGGGGCCCCCACCAGAGTTTTTCGGGGCCCCTGGAGCGGGGTCCTTCACTCGCTCCAGGGGGCCCGGAAAACTCTTGCGGGGCTGGGCGCAGGAGCTTCTTCTGCTCCGGGTCGTCGCCGGCGGCGGGTCCTTCCGCTCCGGGGCGGAAGGACCCCCCGCTGGCGAATTACCGCCAAAGACGGAGCGGGACCCGCCGCCGAGTTCAGCTCGGTCTTCGGCGGTAATTCGGCGGCGGCGGGTGGGGGGGCCCTTCCGTTCCGGGACCCGCCGCCGAAGTGCCCCGAAGACCCGTGGCGGGGGCCCCCCTCCACCGAATTACCGCCGAAGACCGGGCTGCACTTCGGCGGCAGATCCCGCTTTGGTGGTAATTCGGCGGCCGGGGGGGGCCCGCCGCGGGTCTTCGGGGCACTTCGGCGGGTCCCGGAACGGAAGGGCCCCCCCGCCGCCGAAGACCCCGGGCCCCTGGAATCCTCTGGGCGGCCCTGGCTCCTTCCCCCTGCTGCCTGGGGCACGTCTGCAGCGCCGGGAGTCCCCCTGCACTCGCGCTCCAGCCGCCCTGCACAGGTTTGCTTTTTTTTTTTTTTTTTTGTTTTTTTTTTTTTTGCTTGGGTTGGCAAAAAAGCCAGAGCCGGCTCTGCCCCTAGCTATCAGTTAGGCCCAGCTTGCCCCGCAGATTTAATTGGTGAGCCAGTGATCAGAGTGCTGATACAGCTGCTGTTGCCCAGAACTCTGCCATGGGCCAGAAAGGACCATTGCAAGCAGGCCATAGAAAGACACCCAGAAATTCCTGCAGTGTTAAACAAAACCTCCCCTCTTCCTGCCTTGTTTAAACCAGGCCTAACAACTCTGAGCTCCTGTATCCCCAGTTACTGCAGAGCTACCGGTGATGAAGGTGTGGCTCAGGGAGTGCTGGGGGGAGAGACTCGGCTTCATTTCCTGGCTCCAGCCATGTGAGAGCAGGTGTGGGAGGCTTCTGTCAGCATTGCGCTGTGTCTTGGACATAGCAATGGGCTGCTGCTACTTAGTCATTGGCTGAGTCTCTTCTAAAGAGTGCATTAGACAACACCAGCCCACGGAAAGGACAGACATGTCCATAAAATATCCCCTCTTCAGGCCTGAACGGGCAGCAGCAGCTCAGAGGTGTTGTAATAAATGGGTCTATTTTAATTGTTAGCCTAACTAGTGAAAAGTGAGTGAAGGTTTGTGAATTGTCCCAATGATCTGTAATAGAAAACTGTTTAGGAAAGAAGGACAATGGGGACAGAAGGACTACATTAATTTAAATAGTAAGCATTGACTGATACCACTCAAGGGCCATGTTAAGATTATGGCTGGTAAACAAGAGGAGTAGAAGACTGGAAATTAGACCTAATTGTTTGCCATAAGCTGGGAGTGGGTGACAGGGGATGGCTCACTCAATGCTTGCCTGTTCTGTTCATTCACTCTGAAGCACCTGGCATTGGCCACTGTCGGAAAACAGGATACTGGGCTAGATGGACCATTAGTCTGCCCCAGTGTGGCCATTCTTATGGCAGACAATGAGTGGCTGGATCATTCCACCCATTGCCTTGTTGAGGCCTTTAAAAAGAGATTTTGGAGGAGGAAATAGTACGGTTGTGGCAGAAGGATTGTTTCCATGAGACCAGACCATGATATTCCAGTGGGGATGCTTGACTATAATCACTGCACGCACCAGCAAGGACCCAGCCTGATACATGTGAAATCCTGCTCTGTCTTCCTCTCTTTCATGTGCTCCTTTCTGTCCCCCACAATCTTCCTCGTATCCTCTCTCCTGGCTTTTCACCTGATTCCAAAACCAACTGTACTGCATAGCACCAGCACAGCAAGATGAGACTGTCCACCCAGCTTGGCCTCTGAAGGACCAGTGTTGGAGAAGGATCTGACCAGATCAACCAGATGATGTCCCTGAGCAGGGAGGTGACCTGGGGTCCAGAGCCACAGATGTTGTGGTCCTGCCAGCCCAAAGCATCAGTCCATAACTAACCAGATGCCCTGTATCCCTGAGAACATCAACAAAACTGTATTTCCTCATCTTTACTATCCTATCTCTTCTCTCCCTTCAGTGCCTGTCTGTTTTGTCTAAACAGAAAAGTGACTCCGATTCCCAGATCAACAATGCTAACCCCTTTCTTCCCTACCAAGAAGGACTGTTTGACCCAATAAGAGATTTTAACCAGTATTCAGTGTCTCCAAAAAGAAAAGAGACTTTTAATAGGCTTTGATTCAATTCCAGTTTTAGGGTTGTTTACCTCATTTTGATTCTTTTCCTTTTATATATTTGTCAATACATTTCTAACCTTTGTTAGAAATGCCCTCGTGTGTTTGCCATGGCACTAAGAAGGCTAAGCTCCCTGTAGCTCAAACCCTGAACCTTGTTGAAAACGGATTAATGTTGGGTTATGTTAATATATATGGTCCCAAAGAGTCAAAGCTTCCATCTCAATTATTACAACAGTCCCTGCTGTTCTTGTAGAGCAATGGTTCTCAAACTTTTATATTGGTGACCCCTTTCACACAGCAAGCCCCTGAGTGTGACCCCCCCCCTTATAAATTAAAAACACCTTTTAATATATTTAATACCATTATAAATGCTGGAGGCAAAGCAGGGCTTGGGGTGGAGGCTGATAGCTCATGACCCCCCATGTAATAACCTTGTGACCCCCTGAGGGGCCCTGACCCCCATTTTCAGAACCCCATTTGTAGAGTTCTTTACTGTAGGTGTGTTCCCATCATGTGGGCCGTGGGCTCTTAGTGACAGTGATGGCATAGAAGGCAGGAGAAGGCGCCTCACCACTTTTTTAGATTAAAAAACACAGATTTTTATTATGATGCCTCATATCTGAGTTTATTTTGATCAACTGATCATCAGAAAAGAATTTACCAGATCTGTGCTCCTAGCTGGACAATGCTGACAGATAGTAATAGAAACACTCTTGAATCCAACCCAACACAGGCCTGGTATTCTCCTACATTCAGTTGCTACACAATTAACATGGAGAGGAAAGGGAGGAAGCTGGAGTAAAATGCTGCTTGAAACGTCACCACGAATGTGTGTAATCCAAAAGAAATCACGCAGAGGTTGATCACGTTTCTGAAAGGAGGAGAGCTCAGCAGGGCACCGATTCTGAATGGGTTGGCTGTTAAGCCACCCAACCCTGGACCTTACAGGATTTGGAGGGGTTAGCCTTCTCCACCACAGTGTAGCGGCAGGTCTTCACATGGAAAATGCGTTTACACTTCTGTTGATCGTAGGAAGTGGGTATAGCTAAACTGTCACTGGGAAAGACAAACCAAACACAGGAGCGTGAGATTAGTCATGGTAACATAGACAGAAGACAAATATAGAGCCTGGCTCTCAACTCAGTTGCTCTGGATTTGTGCCAGTGTCGATTCATTGACATCAACGAGTCGGGGAACTATGCAGGGGTGAGCTGGAGCCGGTTCGCACGGGTTCACGCAAACCCGTTGTTAAATTTAGAAGCGGTTTTAGAACCGCTTGTTAACTAGCTTCCCTGCGAGGGAAGCTTTGATGGGCTCTGCCTGGGAAGCCTGTAATTCCTCCTCCCGGCCGCCGGGGGGCGCTGCGCTGTGCTGCGAGAGCCATGTGAGCTGCCTCCTGGCCCTGTTGCTGCTCCTGCTCTTTGGACCTCTGGCCCTGGGGCTCCGGCTGCGTCCTGCTGCTCCCACCATGTGAGTATCTGCGCCCCTCCCCCGCCTTGCCTGCCCGCAGCCACCCCCTGACCCCAGCCAGCCCCCTGCCTGCAGCCGCCCCCAGCCACCCCCCTGCCTGCAGCCAGCCCCTGCCCACAGCCCCTGCCCCCAGCCCCAGCCAGCCCCTGCCCCCAGCCCCAGCCAGCCCCTGCCCACAGCCAGCCCCTGCCCACAGCCACCCTCTGCCCGCAGCCAGCCCTTGCCACAGACACCCTCTGCCCGCAGCCAGCCTCTGCCTGCAGCCCCTGCCACAGCCACCCCCTGCCTGCAGCCACCCCCTGCCCACAGCCGCCCGCAGCCACCCCCTGCCCACAGCCACCCGCAGCCCGTCCGTCTGCATCACCTGCCCACAGCCAGCCCGTGTCACTCCCTGCCTCCAGCTAGCCCTGCCCCACGCCCCTATCTGCAGCCAGCCCCACATCCACTGGTGCCCTGCAGTTCCCAGGGCAATAACCCTGCACACCTGCTTTAATGGGGGGGGGGGCAGGGAGCAGCTGGGACCCACACATGTGCACACCCTAGAGTGACCAGACAGCAAGTGTGAAAAATCGGGACGGGGGTGAGGGGTAATAGGAGCCTATATAAGAAAAAATCCAAAAATTGAGACTGTCCCTGATCACCACCCACACATGTGAAACGGAGCTCATTTCTAGTTCAGCCCCATCTTTTTAAAAAAGAACTTTAGGTAGGGTTAAAATACATCTGTATTTTCCTGGACATGTCAGGCTTTTCGGTTCTTAATCACCTCCTGGGAAAATATGGACGTATGGTAACCCTATTGGTACAAAAAATACATGCTGTCGCACATCCCTTAAATCAGAACTTTTTATAGGGAACCCGTTGTTAAATCAGAACTTTTTATAGGGAACCCGTTGTTAAGATTTTGGCAGCTCATCACTGGAACTATGCATATGGAAAACTCATGTAACAGAGTGGAGAATCAGGCCCTTAACAGTGTAACGGTTTGCAGACCAAATGAGTTAATGGTTAACACAACAAGAATTCTAATCACTTCCTCTTATATCCTGTCCCCGCTACCAGCTTGAGCAAGGGCAAAGATAGATCTTTAGTTGATGATCCTAGTTTGTATGCCTTGCTGAGTGTTAGGCTCCTTTAAGTCTCTAACGATCAGAGCATCTAGAATGCTTCCCTTCCAGGTCTGTGGGTCTCACAACTATCAGGGATGCCAAGCTCAGAATGGATGACAAGGGATGGATCACTCCATCACTGCCCTGTTTTGTTCATTCTCTCTGAAGCACATGGCACTGGCCACCGTCGGAAGACAGGATTCAGGACTAGATGAACCATTGGTCTGACCCAGTATAGCCATTCTTATGTAAATTCCTGCACACCGCTGATCATGTGCTTTCATCGGGAAGGTGGCTAATTACAATAGTGACTTACATCTCATATTTCACTTGGGTGCTGTGTGGGTTAATAGGCATTTTATAAGTAGGAGCCATTATTATTATAACTAGATACCCACTGAAATGAATGTGAGGTGTGCTTCTAAAAAACAACCTGCATTGAAATGTATATTTACACATATGCATCTGTGTGATTAGATGTTTAAAACATTTCATTGATGCACTATGTCTGAGAAGTCCTGCTCATGCCAGATGTTTGTCTGTTATCAAGAGTGTTCCCAAGGGATGCCTAAAGAAATGACCTTTGAAAATATGGCTTGCACATGGGGCAGCTTCACCTACAAACATAGGGCTCCTCCTGGTTCCCTGAAGATATGAGCAAATTTTTTCATGCAAATAGGTTTTTTTTTCCTTTGGGTTTTTGGGGGGGATATTTTACTGAAATATGCAGACTCAGATCAACCAAAGCTATTTGTAAATTCCAGTCAAATTTGGCAAATAGTTTCAGCTGAAAAAAAAAAAGATTGGGGGAAGAAAAATTGGAAATGTCAAAATCTTCTGTTTCAGAAAGATCTTTTCATTTTGGGATTTGCCTAAATTTAATTTAGAAGACTGCTAAACCCAAAAAAGAAGTGAAATGAAAAAGTAAAAAACTTCATTTCCAAAATGTTTTGTTCAATCCCGAACAAATGTCTTTTTTGGTTTGACACCAAACTGAAAAAATCAGTTATTTGCCCAGCCCTGATTCCATAATTCAAAGATGGCTGGAATAGCAGAAATTAAATTTGGGCTCAGACCAAGCAAACAATACTTCACTCCACTACCAAAAGGAAAAGTATTTTAAAGAACTCTAGCAACTAAAAAAATTATGTATGGAGGGGAGGAGGGAAATGGAGGTGCATTCTCTACCTCAGCTATTGCTACCATGAACTGCAACTACCATATAGTGTAAATTAGAGCATTATAGATAAGGTAGGATAATCTAATGTTTTGAAGCAAGAGACTATTTAAATCAGGGTGTTTCGAATCTGATTCTTGATCCAAATTTTTCAGTTAGTGCTATCTTTGAACCAAAATCCCAGAGGTAAATACCTCATGAAGTTTGGAGGGTTATAAATCTGGGTCTGGTTCCAAAGTTCATTGTTTAAAAACCCGTTTAAATTTGTTTCTTCATTGATCTCTTCTGGCCTTGGAATCTTTGATCATCTAGTCTGACCTCTGTAAAATACAGAACTTCATAGAACTTCCCCCAAATGATTCCTAGAGCAGTTCTTTTAGAAAAACATCCCATCTTGATTTAAACATTGTCAATGATAAAGACTCCACTATGACCCTTGGTAAACTGTTGGCTAATGGCTAATTACCCTCTCCCTTAAAAATTTACGTCTTATTTCCAGTCCGAATTTGTCTAGCTTCAACTTCCAGCGATTGGATTGTGTCATACCTTTCTCTGCTGCACTGAAGAGCCCATTAATAAATATTACAGATTGTAATCGAGTCATCCCTTAGCCTTCTCTTTGAGTCTATCACTACAAAGCAAGTTTTCTAATTCTTTAGTCATTTTCATGGCTCTTCTTTTAGCCCTCTCGAATTTATTAACATCCTTCTTGAATTGTGGGCACCAGAACTGGACACAATTCCAGCAGCAGTTGCACCAGTGCCAAATACAGAGGTAAAATAACCTCTCTCCTCTTACTCGAGATTCCCCTTTCAATGCATCCCGGGATCACATTAACTCTTTTGCCCACAGCACTGCACTGGGAGCTCATGTTCATCTGATTATCAGTTATGACCCCCAAATCTTTTAGTGTTTAGTTTAGGGTTAAAGATCTGTAGATCATCTACCAGGATAGTAGTGAAAATGTCTCTTGAAACAGTTGTGTTTTCAGGGAATTATCTGGGTTTTTCCAAAGAAATCTAACATTGTGGTTTTGAATCCTGCAAAAAAACATTCTGTGTATTTAGTTTGTACTCACAAGCTGCAGCACCCTATTGTTTGCTTGCTACAGGTACAGCGGAAGCAATCCTTGGTCTTCCATCTCATATTAAATTTATGAAAGGCTCCATCCCTATCAATGCAGCCTATAAGCACATAAGCAATGTTGAGTTAAATGCCCTAAACCTCTGACTGCCAGAAGCCAGGAGTGGAAGCCGGGGGTGGAACACTCCAGAATTGTTCTGTTCTATACACCTTTACAGAAACTCTTGTATGGGCCACTGTCAGAAACTGGGCAAGATGGACCATGATCTGACCCAGTGTGGCAGCTGGTATGCTTTAAGGATCTGGGCCTTAGCCTCTCAGTGCCTCAGTTCCCCACTGTACAGAATAGCCCCGCCCTACCTCACACAGGTGTTGTGAAGCTAAATCCATCAATGACCATGTGGGACTCATATTTTTATCATTGCGAAAAGATCTGTTCAGAGCCAGAGTTTAGTGCCTTATAAACCCCACCATTTGGTTCTGCTTCTCAAAAATCACCCACAGGATTTTCTTACCTTTTGCCTTTGGATCAATCATTTCTGCATAGCATTGTGCATCACATAATGTCGTGGAGAGGACAAAGGCCAGGAGGAAACTCAAGATGTACTTCTATGAAACATGGAGAAGACTCATCATGGTAACTAAAGGGTTAATAGCTAAAATAGTTGACTTGTATAAAAATAATCAAGAAAAATCTTGTTACTCGTGAATAAATTCAAACGGGAAATCTGTTCCCCAGCATGCCAAATACCCAGTCATGGAGTCAGCTGCCTTTTCCACAGTAATCATGTTGAATGCTGTGCACCACTGGAAACAATCTAGAGTGTGGACAGATTGGATATTAAAGGCATGCTGCTAGAGGATCAAGCACTTAGCATGACAGATTTCCCTAGCGTAAACAAGGCCAAAAAGGTGTCCTTAGCTCTGGAGTTAAAAGGCAACTTTTACACATGCACAACCACCTCAGGTGCCTAGGCTAGCAGTGAGTAAAGGGCCATATGCTATTGTTTCTTTGACCTTCCACACCAAGTTCTCTCCAACCCGAATGCAAGTACAAGTCATTCATACAGTGCAGCAGGGTGGAGAGTTCGCAGACTGATTTATTATTCTAGAATCAGGTGCTTAATCCATCTTTTGAGGAACACTCACATGGTGCTGGCTTTCAGAATGTCACCGAGATGGACGTAAAGAGGAACACAGCAATTTGGCACATCAGTGGGCCTTAGAAGGTTCTAATGTGACTAGCGAGACAAGGTGAGGGAGGTAATATCTTTTATTAGACCAGCTTCTGTTGGTGAGAGAGACAAGCGTTTGAGCTATACAGAACTCTTCCTCGGGTCTGGGAAAGGTACCCAGAGTGTCCCAGCTAAATATAAGTTTGAACAGATAGTTTAGCGCAAGTAGTTGGCACATATTCTAAGGAACTATTCAAGGTAAAGCGGCCTGTTAATACACCTGTAGTCATAGGATAAAAAGGGGAGTTAGTGGGTTGCAAGTTGTTGTATTAAACCATAAATCCAGTATCTTTTATTAAGCCTGTGATTTTTAGTGTCTAGCAAAGTTATGAATTGAAGCACCCAGGTTCATCTTTTGTTGTGCAGGTTTCCTTTGAGGATGAGGACTGATTGGTCAGATATAGAGTGATTGCTTTGTGAAAAGTTCTGACTGCTACCCACCTCCCCAAATGAAATGGCAATGTAAGAAATAGTTACAGAGCAAAAGGAGAGGCACTCAAAATGAAAACAGGGTGGAGATAATTATAAATTCAGAGCAAAATCAGGCACCTGACAGAAAATAATTTCATGTAAAAGTGATTTGGAATTGCAGTAAATTATCATTTTTTCCTTGTCTGGGTTTCCTCTGCTGTTCCTGTAAATACAGGAACTTGGATTCTGCTTTTATTTACTAACCTATTTATTAAAAAAAAAATCACTTAAAATAGTGACACATCTTTTTCTTAGCATAGTAATCTGAAATGTCAAAAGGTAAGAGCTACCTCTGCATGAACAATCGGTGAATTATATTTGAAAAGACCTCTCTAAGTTACAGTTGGAGTTTCTCGCCTTATTGCTAGTGCTAATTTGCCGAACAAGAAATATTACAGGTGACATTAGCAATGTGTGGTTCCCAGAGTCTGCAGAGCTTAGCTCGGTATGCTTTAATACTAGGTTACAGAATAGCTGACCATTCACAGGAACTTTTAATAACTTCCTAGGTTAGACGGAACTCTGCTGACAGAGCATTGGCGATAGCGATGCTGCAGCTAAAGTTGATATGGCCCTTCCATTCTAAGGCTTCTCTTTTTATTTGTTCATAGCTTTTCAAAGTATTTTTGAACCAGCCGGTACGCAGCTAAACCAAGGCTTGCTCTTGCTCCCTTATTCCATTACCATCTTCACCACCCCAGCTGTTGGTAGCTGGTCTGCCCATCAGGTTTGAAACACTTAGATTTGTTGTGCACAGGCCTGAGCTTTAGGTTGTCCAAGGGAACAAAAAACCAACTCAGCCTGTTGCATCAAATTATTCATAAAAGTTATCGGAAGTTGAAGGCAAATAGACCGGGACAACCTGAATTATTTAGGTTAAAGAACTGTGCTAAGGGAGCTTTTAGGATCTGGGTGAAGTTATGGGTTGGCATGACAATGAGCTAAAAGATTCTAGAAACCAGAAGAAATGTGTATCCTTGAACTCACCAAAATGTGTTGCGATTGGCTAATGTTGATGGAATGAGAGAGCCACCTGTTCTTGAATACTGTTGATCTGGGGGTCACGAAATCAGAGCATTGGGGTGGATGAACTGATCCATTAGAACCCTTTACATCAGTCCATAGAGAGTGATTCTAAATTTCTCTAGAATCAGAGACACTTTTATAGTGCTGGCACCTCCCAGCAGTAAAAGATCACTTGGCAAAACACCCACTAAGTTGTATACACGCACAGTGCGAGAGAGAACCTAGCAACCTTCTTTTAATTTCATAGTCATGATATAATTAAATTAACATGCATAGACTCTTATTCTCCTTAGACTCCTCTCAGTATTTGGTAAGAAATATACAAGTTGCACAAGTAGTTCTGTAGCAGCTGGTAAGCTTTCACTAAGAAAATCTAAATCTATATTTTTAAAAGAGCAATGTGTACCTCCTATTTTTACCAGTGGAAAAATGTGTATTGACTTACCATTTCTACAAAGTGTGTCCCTCCAGCGTATGTATCCAGCCTATAGGAAGCAGCTTTTGGCTCCAGTGAATTTTTATATAGTGCAGAGGCAAATGTGTTACAAAGCCAAACCTTGAGCAAACAGACCACATGGAAGCAGTTCAGTTACCTATTAAGACAGACTGAGCTCACATATATAGGTGCTACTAAGATTTGGACAATTAATAACTGCGTAGCAGTCCCAGCTCTGTGCCCTGTGGTGATTGCTCATCACACCAGGAAATGAGTCGTCCTCTCCTGTATGCAGAAGCAGAACAGGCTCTTCCTGCCTCCGCCTCTGCCCGACCTCTGCTTCTTACCTCTTCCTATATATAAGCTGGGTCATTCTTAATTATTGCACACAGCATCAGTCCTATGGAGGTGGAGTTGCTGCCAGGGGGGTTTCAGACCACCCAAAGTTCTCAGCAGCAAGTATGGCAGCCTTCAAGGGAAATGGGGGGTGGCAAACCATTTCCCCTCTCTCCTCCATAACCGCTGGCAGAACAACTGCTCATCTCACAGTGAGGGCACCATCACCCAAGGATTCAGTGCTGCTGCCAGTCACACCCTGTTCCCCTGCCCACAGCTAGCATGGGACCATAAAATCCAATTAAGTCCTCCTGGGGCTGCATGGTTCTGTCCACATATCTGAAACTAAATGCTTTCTCATTCCTTACCAGAGCTATTTTGTGTAACTGTCCTGTCACCTAGCTGATGATCTCACATTACCAAGCCTCATCTGGCCAGATAATGCAAGCCTAATATTAACTATCAGGATACCTCTTGGGATTGCCTCTTCTCACCTTGTAGGGCAGGCTGTGTTTTGATGCTTTTCACTCTGTGGTGCGCAAATCATTTTCCAGGTAACATTCTGGTGTGATTCCAGTCTCTGGTGCACAGCACGTTTTTCACACACCTTTTCCTAAATGGAGAGTCCCGTTGCTAAGAAAGTTGAATCACTTCTTTTTCACAAGGCAAGCAGTCCCATTCTATCAGAGAACTAATACAAATGTAGGACTGGAGGGGACTCAAGAGATCATCTACTCCATCCCCACTCCCTGTGCTGAGACAGGACTAAGTATACTAGACCACCCCAGATGGATGGCTAACCTGTTCTTAAAAACCTGCAATGACAGAGATGCCACAGTCTCCCCAGGTAACCTGTTCCAGTGCTTAACTAGCCTTAGAAAGGTTTTCCTAATATCTACTCTGAATCTCCCTTGCTGCTAACTAAGCCAATTACTTCTTGTCCTACCTTCAGTGGACATGAACACTTGAGCTGTCCTCTTTATAACAACCTTTTATATATCTGAAGACTGTTGTCAGGTCCCTCCTTGGCTTTCTCTTCTCTAGACTAAGCATGCCCAGTTCTTTTCTCATAGGTCATGTTTCCTACACCCGTTTATCATTTTTGTTGCTCTTCTCTGGACTCTCTCCAATTTATCCACATCTTTCCTAAAACCCCAGTACTCCAGCTGAGGTCTCAACAATGCCAAGTAAAGTGGGATAGTTACCTCCCATGTCCTCTGTCCTCTTAATACACCCCAGAATGAGATTAGCCTTTTTTGCAACAGCATCACACTGACTGATGTTCAATTTGTGATCCACTATAACACCCAGATCCTTTTCTGCAGTTCTACTGCCTAGCCGCATTTCCCCATTTTTTAGTTGTGTATGATGTGACCTTTACCTGCCAATGAACAGTTGAACTTTTAGCTGCAGGTTGGCAGGCCAGCTCTGAGAGCAGGGTTCAGGAGAACATCACCAACATCTACTTGCAGCTGTACATGCCTCCCTCCAGCTCCTGGGATGATGTCTAAGTTAGGTGTACAGTTAGGATAATGGTTTGGCATCTTGCTGCTGTGGCAGTGCATGACTTGTTCATTTAGAATCTACCTACTATCCCAGGTACTTTTGTCACTAGTACTTAGGGACAGATCTGACCATGGCCCACCACTTGGGACAGGGACATAGACTCATAGACTTTAAGGTCAGAAGGGACAATTATGATCTTCTAGTCTGACCTCCTGCAGGGACAGCTGCCTACACCATGCATGGATGGATTTTCTGGAACCCCACAGAGTGCTTTGCTTGGGGCTGCTGAAGGTGTCATGAGCACATTCTGCTGGCCAAAGTCACCCAGGCATCCAGACGCTGCTGGAGGCCCTGGGAGCTGGGAACATGTATCTGTTGCCTCCAGGGCCGTCCTTAGGATTTCTGGTGCCCTAGGCGAGATTATTAAACTGGTGCCCCTGTGCCTGATCTGCTCTTAGCAACACAAATATAAGCATACAGTATTGGAAAACTTGCCACATTCACGTTATTAAAAGCAGTTTAACTTAATTAAGCACACTGTAATGCTGATGCACTAGCACTAAAGAAGTAGCACTATAGAAAAAATTCTGATTTGACAGAATGATGCAAATAATATAATTTTTTTAATTTGTCAAAATTTTATTGGAAATTTATATGAAGAGGTATTGAAACAAAGATTTGTTTTTAATTAAAAGCAATCTTTCTGGCTTTTTTGGCTGCAAAATCAGTTTAATAAGCTGGGTTTCCAAACAGTGGGAAAATATAACCCTAGTTTTACTGCTAGGTAAAGCACAAAGTGACCAAAATGAAGTCAGCACAGAATCATCTCATCTAGATTAAGGTAGCACAGAAATGTTACAGAAGTCTTATTGTACCTTATTTTTGTTTGGAAAGACATTAGCAATAGCAGCACATTCACATGATAAAATACATGATAAATCACTGACTCTAAAGTTCCATCAAAAACTGACATTTTCACAGCTCTAGCATGATCTGCTGTACAGATTCTTCACAAGGAAGTGTCCCTGGCCCTTTTAACTCATATTAACTATGTATTTACTTTATGAAAGTTGAAGAAAACATTGTGAAAACGTAAAACATTGGCTGCCCAACTTCTGGGCTGGCAAAAGCTATACTGACTCACAGGAAAAAAAAAAGCAGGAGAATCTTAGTACAACATATGGTCAGTCTATACCAGGGGTCGGCAACCTTTCAGAAGTGGTGTGCCAAGTTCACTGTAATTTAAGGTTTCTCGTGCCAGTAATACATTTTAATGTTTGTAGAAGGTCTCTATGTCTATATTAAATAAATAAACTATTGTTATTATCTGAGGTCCTGGCCACTGGTCCTGCTCAGGCCACTGCCAGCTGAGTAAATGAAACCCCAGACCGGCAGCGGGCTGAGCGGGGCTGGTGGCTGGAACCCTAGACAAGGATCCCAGGCCCTGCTCAGCCCGCTGCTGGTCTGGGGTTCTGACCACCAACTCCTGCCAGCCAGGATTCCAGCTGCCAACCCCCCTCAGTCCGCTACCAGCCTGGGATTCTGCTCACCCAGGCTGGCAGGAGGCAGAGTGGGGCCGGCGGCTGGGCTCCTGACTGGCAAGGGGCCGGCAGCCGGAACCCCGGAGTAGCAGTAGGCTGAGTGCTGCCGGCACCCCAGACTGGCAGCAGACTGAGCCACTCAACCCTCCACCGGCCCTGCTCAGCCCGCCACCAGCCCACTCAGCCCGCTGCCGGCTGAGTGAATGGAACTCCAGGCTGACAGCAGGTTGAGTGGTTCAGCTGGCCTGCTCAGCCCGCTGCCAGCCTGGGGTTCCTTGGGGGTCCCCAGGCCACCAGCGGGTGCTGAGTGGGGCTGGTGGCCGATATCCCAGCTGGCAATAGGGCAGCAGCCGGAACCCCAGAGCAGTGATGGGCTGAGCCGCTCAGCCTGCTGCTGCGTACCATCAAAAATCAGCTCACCTGCCACTTTTGGCACGTGTGCCGTAGGTTGCCGACCCCTGCTTTATACACTAGTAAGGAGATGAGCATATTACAGTTGTTGGAGGGCTCTTATCAGGAGTAACAGGCTATAGGAAAGTCAGTCAACATTTTTTGTTTCTCTGATGAAAACTGGCCCACTCCCTGCCTCAAACCAAACCTGTCACTAATAATTGTCAACAACTTAATTTTCTGTTTTTGGCTAAGATATTGATTTAAAAAAAATATTGAAATTGGATTCAGGATTGTTAGCAAGAATTTTTGGCAAACAAAGTTGTTAAATGACAATCTAAATGGCACCACAGCACTGCTTTCATGCTTGGCTCACCCCCAAGCCTGCTGGTCCAACAGCTGCAGTAGACCCCAAAATCCACCTCTTGGGGTGCAGAGTGGCAACAGCAGCAGCAAACCCTCAGGTCCAATCACACACCAATGGGCACCACCACCAGCCTTACGGACCATGGTGAAGTTAGCGCAGCATCTGATCTCAGGGACAGGTCACCCATGGAGCCACAGCAGCTCATCCTGCCTGTGTAGCTCCCCCCGGATGAGGTGGATCGCTGGCAGCTGCCAGCCCGGGGGAGAGGCGCTCCCCAGATAGGGTGCCCAGATCCAGATGTCCTGATTTTATAGGGCCAGTCCCGATATTTGGGGCTTTGTCTTATATAGGCACCAATTACCCCCACCTAGAGTGACCAGACAGCAAGTGTGAAAAATCAGGAGGGGGGGGGTAAAAGGAGCCTATATAAGAGAAAGACCCCAAAATTGGGACTGGCCCTATAGAATAGGGACATCTGCTCACCCTACCCCAACCCCCTGTCCTGATTTTTTACACATCTGGCTAACCCCAGCCCAGCCCTGTGTGACATTCCAATCCTGGCTCACTGCCCAGGAAGTGAGTTACTTTCACTTTCATTCCTCAGCAGGCAGGCAGCCTCTCCTCCCCCCACCTACCCCCCAGCACCTCACCCAACCCAGCCCTGACGGAGGGGAGGGAGGAGAGAGAGAGGGATGCTTCTGGGGGGGAGGGAGAAAGGAGGGGGTGCTCCATGGGGCAGGGGGGGAGAAGAATGGATGTTATGGGGGACAACAAAGGATACTGGTTCCAGAGCCGCAGAGCCTGCCTCACCTCACCTCAGCGGGGGGGGGGGGGGGAGGGAGGAAGAGTCACACTCACAGGTGAGATCCTTCCCCAACCCCTACCCCCTCCCCTTCCCAGAGACCCCAGCAGCCAATCCCCTCCCTCAGCCTGTGCTGCATTCGGCTCTCTCTAGGACCCAGCAGCCTGCTCTTACATGCTCCACTGCTTCCCTTCTGTCTGGGCTCCCGGCAGAGTGGTGCCCCCAGACCTTGTGGTGCCCTAGGCGGCTGCCTATTCTGCCTATGCCTAAGGACGGCCCTGGTTGCCTCTGTCCTTCACTGTTTCTGGATTGGAGCCATGATGCAAACTCAGTTGTTGTACCAGCCGAGACATGGAGGCTGCCCTCCTGGCATGCCAAGGATCAGTGTGATCTCTTGGTGTGCAGCACTCTGCCTGCATTGAACACGCTCCTCTGCTACCTCTTCATCCTGCACCTGCACACATCTGCTGCAGCACTGTAGAACTGAGCTGCGGTGCCTAGGTTCCTGGATGTATGACATCCTCTTATTGGACACTTACCCAGATGAATGTGACAGCAGGTGTGGGAGGCTTCCATCAGCATTGTGCTGTGTTTTGGATATTGTAATGGGCTGCTGCTACTTACAGACCATTCACTGAGTCTGATCCAAAGGGTGCTATAGCATGGGACAACACCAGACCATGCGTTCAAGGAGGGTTTGGGAAGGACAAACTTGTACATCAAATATCCCCTGATCACTTGTGAACCTGCAGCAGCTTGAGTTCCCTGCTGGAAAGAAAGCAAAGGCTCTTTCAGAGTCCTTTATAGCATGCATGCTTCCTCCGCATTTGTCCAGTGGTTCCAACAACAGTGATGGCAAGGGAAAAGATTTAAAAGATTCTCTGACAAATCTTTGATGCTGTATCAGAGTTTATTTTAATCAAATGATCATCAGAAAAGAATTTACAAGACTTGTGCTCATAGCTCGATTATGCCACCGCAGATAGTAACAAACACCCTAGAATCAAATACAGGACTGGTATTCTCACACACTGAATTGCTTAAAGATGCTTAAAAACAACTGTGATCCAAAAGGATTTGCCCAGATGCCAATCTTGATTCTGAATGGGTTGTTTGTTAGCCCACAGCACCATGGACCTCACAGAGCTTAGAGGGGTCAGCCTTTTCCACCACTTTGTAGCTACAGGTCTCCTCGTAGAATATACTTTCACATTTCTCTTTGTCGTAGACAACAGGGGTGATAACGCTGTCAGTGGGAAAGACAAAGCAAACACGAGTGTGTGAGATATGTCAGGATACCACAGAAAGACAGCAAATGTGGGGTCTGACTCTCCACTTGGTTACTCTGGGTTTATGCCAGCATCAATTCACTGAAGTCAGGGAACACTTACCCTGGAGTAGTGGAGTGGAGAATCAGGCCCTTAATATCTGTTGTGTACCAGTGTGCAGGCCAAGAGCTTTATCTGTTGGTAAGTGGCAGTTATTAGAATCGTCACTGTGCTATGTGTCCTAGCCTAATGCTATTTCACGTTGCTTAGTGGAACTCAAATGGAGCTGCTCTACGTTCTAATTGACATTTGTCTTTTTATCGTCTCTCTGGCAAACCAAGAGCAAAAGTCCATTTTATTTTATGACCCCTGCGTACGAGTGTCATGTCTGGGCAAACCCACCCAATGTTAGGTTCTGACATTTGGAGCACCTACAGTGCTTCCTTTGGAGGTTTGTGGGCAGTTGTCATTGCTATGAACACTGCCAAATGTCTGTGCCCCCTAAACAGGGGAAGGGAGCTAGTTACATGTATATACTGTACTTCACTGGGACTGTGTGAGGGTTAATCAGCAATTTAAAAATAAATCATAATAGGTGGTTATTATTATTAGAGGTAGAACTGCAACTCTATGTGCCAGCACACTGAAATGAATTTAAGAGGGGCTTTTAGAAATGCCCTGTGTGGAAATGTATATTGGGTATGATTAGACGTTTCAAATGGTTCATTTAGTGCAGTGTATTTTCTTGCTCCAAATTCTCATATGTTGTTAAGAGTGTCCCCAAGGTGTATTGAAACAGGTGACCTGCAAAAACACTTCTCCTTAAAACATTCACAGCTTCTCTGACAGCAGATTCTCCTACAGACAAGCGTCTCTAGGGGAACTTCATTAGCTCCCAGTGAGACATGGACTACTGAAGCTTTTTACTTTGAAAGGGTTACTGACCTAGAGGATGGGGGAAAGCAGTAGATGTGATATACCTTCATTTTAGTGAGGCTTTTGATACAGTCCCATGTGATTCTCAAAAGCAAACTAGGGAAATGTAGTCTAGATGAAATTACTATAAGTTGCGTGCACAACTGGTTGAAACACCATACTCCAAAGAGTAGTTATCAATAGTTTGCTGTCAAATGGGGAGGGCATGTCTACTGCGGTCCCACAGGGGTCAGTCCTGGGTCCAGTACTATTCAGTATTTTCATTAATGACTTGGATAATGGAGTGGAGAGTATGCTTATAAAACTTGCAGATGACACCAACCTGGGAGTGGCTGCAAGCACTTTGAAGGACAGTTTTGGAATTCAAAAAGACTTCGACAAATTAGAGAATTGGTCTAAAATCAACAAAAGGAAATTCAATAAAGAAAAATGCAAAGTACTACACTTTAGAAGGAAAAATTCAATGCACAGCTACAAAATGGGGAATAACTGGGTAGGTGGTAGTAAGGCTGAAAAAGATCTGGGAGTTATAGTAGATCACAAATTGAATATGAGCCACCAATATGATGGAAAAAAGACTAATATTCTGGCCTGTATTAAGAAGAGTGTTGTATGTAAGTTATCAAAGATAACTGTCCCTCTGTAGTCAGCACCAGAGAGGCCTCAGCAGAAGTATTGTGTCCAGTTCTTGGTGCCACATTTTACAAAAGATATAAGCAAATTGGAGAGAGTTCAGAAGAGAGCAACAAAAATGATAAAAGGTTTAGGAAACCCGATCTATGAGGAAAGGATAAAAAAACTGGGCATGTCTAGACTTGAGAAAGGAAGGCTGGGGGAGAGGGTGACCTGATAGTCTTCAGATACGTTAAGGGCTGTTAGTAAGAGGACATAGATCAATTGTTTTCCATGTCCACTGAACGTAGGACAAGAAGTAATGGGCTTATTCTGCAGAAAGGGAGCTTTAGGTTAGGTATTAAGAAAAGCTTTCTAACTATATGGATAGTTAAGCTCTGGAATAGGCTTCCAAAGGAAGTTGTGGAAACCCTATCATTGGAAGTTGTTAAGAACAGGTTGGACAAACACATGCCAGCGATAATCTAGGTTTACTTGGTCCTGCCTCATCATCAAATCCAGCCGTCTTTGCTATCTCAAGATCCCTTTCTAGCCCTGCATAGAGGTTTTTAAGGCCTGGCTTGACAAAGCCCTGGCAGGGATGATTTAGTTGGGGTGGTCCTGCTTTGAGCATAGGGTTGGACTAGACCTCCTGAGGTCTCTTCCAACCCTAGCCTTCTATGATTCTATGCCCATAACTCAAAAAGTTCTGGAGCAAATTAGCTCAGATTAAATTTTACCTTTTGGGCTGAGACCAAGCAAAGAATGTTACATGCACATGCACACACACAAGGAACATATTTCAAACGTGGGCAGTTAAAAATGGGTGGTGTGTGGAGTTAGAATGGCAGTGCCTTCTCTATCTCAGCTTCAACTACTGTGAACTCTACCATAGGATGTAAATTACTGTATGATGAGTAAGTTAGGGTGGTCTAGTAGTTGGAGCAGGGGACTGTTCACGTTCAGAGTGTTTGAAATCACAATTGATGTACATTTTACACATGGGTCCATCTTTGAACCCAAATCTGAGATCTGAATCCCCCTCAAATTTGGGGGAGGGGAGGAGGTTATAGATCTTACTCTCAATCCAAATTGTTGTGTCTAAAACCCACATTTCATTTATTTATTCTTTAGTATAATGATTTGTTGAGTCGATGTAACCGCAAAAATTTCTCTCGGGAGAGCTGTGCCTTTGGAGTATTTGAATTGAGTGTATAAAACCCATCCTACCATAGCCACTAAGGAGTTAACAGGTAGGCTAGCTACCTCCTCCGCTGCAGCTAATTGCTGGGACATTGACAGCTGGAATAAGAAGGCAGCAGATAAAACAAGGGGTGGCTGCTAGAAAGGCTGGGAACTCTGGAGAGGAGACTTCTCAGCAAGCAGACTGGCAAGATGCTGCAGCAGGAATTGGACTTCCAGAATGAGACAGAGGAGTCTGGAGGGTGTAATCCTGTGGACAGGTGGAGCAGGTAGGAAGTAGCCCAGGACAACAGCAAGGGATTGTAAGGAGCAGGTCCTAGCCGCTTAAACACAGAGTTCCTGGGCAGGATCCCTGAGACAGGGCTGGGCCTGAGTTCCCTCGAAATGGAGATAGTAAAGCCTTCCTGATGAAGAGGGTATAGGGCTGGGGCTGATGACCTTATACAGGGACACTGGACTGTCAGCCGGTGGGACTCTATTACCCTGGAAGGGATGTGAGCTGGCTGGAGGGCTGGCGTGGTGAGGTGAGGCGGACAGTTGCAGGGCCAAACAGCTGTCTGGTGGGGGAAACCTGAGGCAGAGTTGCTGCAAAGGCACACAGGGCCACGAGGTGATGGACTGGCTGTAACGTCATCCACGACAGCTTTGCATTCCCCCGCCCCCCCGAGGAATCTGAGCGTGTGGCCTGAACCCTGCAGGAAAAATTACTGTGCATTTATTTTATACTCACAGGCTGCAGCACTGCATCGTTTCCTTGCTACAGCTACAGCTCTGGCAATCCTTCGTTTTCCATTTGGAGTTGAATTCATGTAGCACTCCGTTCCTATCAGTGCAGCCTGAAAGGACATAACCAACTTGCTGGTACATGCCAATCATACAACTAACTTAAAATTGTTTATCAAATCTGGGTTTGAGCTTGGTATATTTAATATGAGGCTGCAGTGTAATTTCTTTGTTCTAAGTCTTATAAACTCTAAGCCTGCTAAGACCCATTCCCTGTCCAAAGGACATAACAATCTAAACAAGAAGAGAAGACCAATGTAAGACCTTGGACAATTCAGGGGACAGAGAGGATTGCAGTTGAGGAGGGATTGCTTGGAAAGCTAATTCTCCTCTCAGATCCCACTGAATCAAATTATTGGCACACATTTTTAAGGCCTGATCTAAAGCCCATTGAAGTCAATGGACAAACTCCTGTTGACTTCAATGGCCTTTGGTTCAATCCCTAGTACATTTCAAATTCTTGTGACTAAGGCCCTGGCTTGGGACTCAGGAGACAAGAGTTCAATTTCCAGCTCTTCCAGAGATTCCTTGTGTGACCCAAGGTAGGTCAAATAATCTCTCTCTGCCTCTGTTCCTTATTTGGAAAATGGGAATTACTTCATCACCAGGGAGGTAATGTTTCATTTTTGGATCAGTTTCCTTATCTTACAGGGGAGTTGTGAAGATAAATAGTGTTTGCAAAGCACTGAAATACTAGAATAATAGGAGCCAGCTAGTAGAAATTTTTCTAACAAATGTGTCAATGTGTTTTTTGGATGGGGAAAAAAAAACCCACAAAAAAATCAAAACTTTCCATGGGAAAAATTTCAACTTTGCCAAAAAAAACAACAAACCCACTGACTTTATTCCTCACCAAGCTGGGCAAAGCCAAATAGAAATGTTTTAGTTTTCCAAACCAAAATGTTTCATTAATGTCAAACTGACCCAAATCTGTGTCAGCCTTGAGCTTCTGCGGTGCCTCATGGGAGTTGTAGTTTGGATGTTCCTTTGAGCCAGGTACCCCAGATGGACTACATCTCCCATGCTGTACCATTGTGTTCCCATTGTTTGAACTGATGCAGTGGCTCATGGCCATGATGCATCGTGGGAGATGTAATCCAGCTGGGGAGACTGTACTACAGATAGAGGTTTGAGGCTCAGCAGCATCTCAGGAGGACACAGATTAAGGCTGAACAAGATGAACTGAAGCGTTTTGATGTTTCTGAATCATTTTCAACCAAATTTGTAATCTCAAACCTGAGTTTATCTGATAAGACCTATTTTCCAAAAAACAATGTTGAGCGGCATTAATTATATTTCTGTCCTCTAATTCTTTTTTGATGGAATCCCACATCAGCTTTGTTGTTTTCCCTAGCACTTATGTCAGGGTAACTCTGCCTATAATTAAGAGTCATCTCACTTGCACTTTATGCATATTAGCACAGCACTTACACTCTTCCTGTCCTCTGGAATTTCCCCAGTATTCCAAGATTTATTAAAAATGGCTCAGATCTTCTCAGCCAACTCTCCTACAGCTCTTGGGTGCCTGTTATCTGGGCCTGCTGATCTTAAAACTTTTATCCCTAGCAGATGCTGTTTAACATTATCCTAGTTGTTGCTGTTTATCATTTGTATTACCATGGTGCTTACGCCATTGTGCTAGGTGCTGTACAAACACAGAACAAAAAGTCTGCCTCTGCCCCAAAGAGCTGACAATCTAAGACAAGAGACAGCAGAAACAGACAGCCGTATAAGGGGGGAGGGATAGCTCAGTGGTTTGAGCATTGGCCTGCTAAACCCAGGGTTGTGAGTTCAATCCTTGATGGGGCCACTTAGGGATCTGGGCCAAAAATTGGTCCTGCTAGTGAAGGCAGGGGGCTGGACTCAATGACTTTTCAAGGTCCCTTCCAGTTCTAGGAGATTGGTATATCTCCAATTATAAGGAAACAATGAGACAATATTGGTCAGCATGATAGGCAGTGGTCTCAGCACCCTAACCCAATGTCAAGTTTTTTCTAAGCATCATGGGAAAGGAGAGTTAGGAGGAGGGATTTGCAGGTGGATAATGAGGTAGCATTGTGGATGGTTTCAGGGAGCTCCTCCAAAGTGCGTGGGGCAGCATGGGAGTAAGCACAAAGGGGCTTGTTTGCAAATTTAACAAGTGAGCAATAGAAGTTGACATAATGGACCAGTTGGAGGTGGGAGTTGACATATTAATAAATTAATGAGAGATGAGAGGTAGGGTGGGGACAAATCATGAATGACCTTGAAAGTAGTTCTTCCTCCTAGTAATACACCGTCCTGCTCCTTTCCAAATACAGAACAGAAATATGTATTTAACACCTTCTTTGTATCATTATCAGCAACTTTACCATTTCATCTATTAATGAACCTGCACAATTGTTAGGATTTCTTTTGTTCCAGATATACTTAAAAAAAAACAAAACACACACACACACCTCCTTGTTGCCAATGGCCCTGCCAGCCATGGACGCTTCCCTGATGTGTTTAGCTTTCCATATCAACTTTCTACAATACTTCCAATTTATTCTGCTCGCTAACTACTTCCCCTTTTTTCCAATTAGTTATATGTATATTTCTAATTGCTGCCTTCAGTTCTCCTTTTGACCAGGATTGGCTTTTTAATTAAAGTTATTACTTTTCACAATAATGAAAGTGTGGCTTATAGGCCATCCAATAAACCCTTCTTAAAACAATTCCTAATTTTCATTCAAATTTTTCCTCAGAATCAATTTTGTCCATAATTTTCCTCAGCCCTAGGAAATTAAGCCTTAGTTCTCATTGCTGTGTATCTCCCCCCCCTACACATACACACAGGGCCGGCACTTCCATTAGATGACCCTAGGCAGTCGCCTAGGGCGCCAGGATTCAGGGGGCGGCATTTTGTGCACTCCCCACAGGACGCACGGGAGCTTCCGGTTCCACTTCCGTCGCGCTGCCAAAGAAGGACCTTCTGCCGACGTGCCGCGGAAAACAGCGGCCGGCAATTGAGCAGCTCAATGACTGCCGCTGTCGCCTGTGGCATTTTGGCGGAGGGTCCTTCTTCGGCGGTGTGATGGGAGCAGAACTGGAAGCTCCCGTGCGCCCTGTGGGGAGCGCACAAAATGCTGCCTCCCGAATTCTGCCTAAGGCGCCAGAAATCCTGGCACCGCTCCTGCACACACAGACACACCCCATACAAAAAACCCTTGAAACTATCCAACCACTGTTCTGGAAGCTCTCTCCCCATCACTTTGCAATGCAGCATGAATTGTCTTCTCCTTTTGTGGGTCTAAATATGTTCCTCTTGACCCAGATAACATAAAATAAAAGGGTAAATGCCAATTAAAATGGACTCTGACTGCATGCAATCAGATAAATGAACTCTAAGCTTGTTTACCAAATCAGATCCATTGGGGGCCAGGTTTCAAAGGTCCCGTTAGGACGTCCATTGACACCTTTATCCATGCATTTTCCTGCTACCTTAGAATGATACCTACTTTCAGTAAGCCCGTGGACCTGCACAGGCAAGCTGAAAATTATGCCTGACAAGAGCATGTTCAAGGCATGGCCATATGCACAGCGGAGGGGCTTTTTAAAAGGGGGCTTCAGAATGCGGTGCTGTCTCTGTATGTGTTCAGGTGCACTGCTCAACCTGGTCCTGGTAGTCATGAAAGCAGCCAGCTTGCAACGTGGCAGGTCTTGGCACTGCTGGTATGCACCCCTACACAGGCTTTTAGAACAGTGTTCACCACCAGTACACTGGGCAAGAGGTTTGTGCATGCTACACCCTGGCTGATTCCGTGATGTCCCCAGTGCTCCTGCATCTCTCATCTTCTCCTGCCTCTTCTCCATTACCCGCCAGGGTGCAAACACTTGTCGAACTGATGCTTGTTCTTGGTTGTCCCCCAAGAAATGTGCTAGCCTTCATCTCCCACGTCCCCCCACCCACCAAAGTCCTTGTGTCAGAGACTGCCTCTTCTGAACTGCAGTGGAAGCCCTCCATTGGCTGTTGGGCCCTGAACCTTCTTGGCGCCATGACTGGCTTGTGTTTGGGTAAATTACCATAATCTCATCCCATCCAGTTCTGAAAATAAGAGCTGCACAACTCCCAGGAGCCAGCCCCTGACAGTCTTTGCCCACTTGTGCCTTTTATGAACACATGTCCAGCTGTTCCTTTGAAAATCTCTGTACAAACACCACTTGTGCCCCAAAATCCATATGTGTAAGGGCTCTTTTGGCGGTGCAAACTTTCAGAAAACTATCCTGGAATGTGTAGTATCACTAACACTTCCCCAGTCCCCCTTTCTCTCATGGCCTCAGTTTACCACCTTCTCCAACAGTAAATCTGTATTCATGACTCACCAGCCCCGCCACATCCCTCCCCATCTTCCCTGGTTTCTTGTCCCTGGTTAGGTTTCAACAGACAGGTGCTAAATTTGGCAAACAACTCTGTTCTCAGTGATGCGCATAGAGAAGACTGAGATCTGCCGAGGTAGTGCAAAGGGGCCAGAAATGGGCTGCATACAGCCAACAGGGAAGTCCCCTGGAATACGGGAACTTTTTGCTGGCTTGCACCAGCCTCCTCCCTCCCCAAGGGACTGTGACACCTCTCCTCCAGTGGCTACACTAGTGGGTTAGAGCAGCATCTCAGTTGCTCTGAGCTTTATTGGGGCAGTGGCCAATGAGCTCTCAGGATCCGTGATGTTCCCTCGGAAGAGCTTAGGCACAGATGAGAGTCCAGCCAGCAGGATTTCTTACCTTGTGCATCAGATTCAATTCTTTTCAGCCAGCATTGTGCATCGCATAATGTCACTGAGACGACAATGATAAGGAAGCCCAACATGTGCCTCTGTAAATGACAGATGAAGATTCATAGCTAAAAAATTGCTTACTGGCATAGAAATAATCAGGACAAATCTCCTTATTGATTAATAAATTCACAGAGGGAAGCTACTCCTCAGCAAAGCACTTAAGCATGTGCTTAATTTTAATTTAGCTTAATTAACCTGTTTAAGCCTATGGTTACTTGCTCTGCTGGATCAAAGCCTTAGAATCAGGTGGAGGCTTTTTCTACAGGGGTAGAAATCCCTGGGAGCAATTGTGGGTATGAACCTTATCTTCATATAATTAGTCCATTTATTATAGTGACATCCCATTCTGCCCAGTTGGAGAATTTAACTCCACGCACACTATTTCTTTGTTTAGTTATGCCCGACCTTTCCTGACACCTACACCACAACATCAACTTTCTGTGCTCTTCATTTCCACCTATTAATATTCCAGCAGTTGGCAACACTTCAGAATTCCCCATGGGATAGCACTTGACCATCTAATAAAAAGTATCAGACTGTACTGTTGCACTGTAGTCATTATTTATACCGCATTAGGGTCAGAGAGCGCTCATTGCAGCCGGTCAAAGGACTAATAGCACATTGACACCTTGCCTAAAGGGTGTGTTCTTGCCATTTCTTTTCAGCCTGCCTATGCTGAGAGCATCATAGTCTGATGTCTTTCAGTTTAGTCCCAGGGCTAGATACATCTTTTGGTCTGTCTATATTAGAGAAATTTAGCCCATTAGTCTTTGTTTTGCCCAGTCCCTGTATCAGCATTTTGCTTCCTATACAATCACAGTGAATCACGCCACCCTTGTACAAAAGCCGCCTGATTCTAAGCCTCTTTGCATCACTGAAGGTGGTGCAAAGGGGCCAGAAACTGGCTGTATATGGACAGGAGAGAATTCCCGTGGCAACAGGCAAACTTTCTGCTGGGGAAAAGATGCTGCAGCCAATTCCTGCAGGAGTTTCCTCCCAACCCCAGTATAGGGCAAATATCTATACTGGGGTTGATGGTCACACCTGTCCTCCACTAGCATGGATTTGACACCAGTGTCATAACCTGAGCAGCCCCTCAGTTGCTCTGAGCTTTGAGACTGATCCAAATCAGGGAGCCATAACTCATTTCCTAGTGCTCCCTCTCCAGAGCTTGGGCACAGAGAAGACTCTGACCCTGAGGCAGGATCTCTTATCCTGTGTGTCTGCATGAATTTAGAATGGCAATAGCTATTGTTTTTCCCCCTTGTGTCTTTAATTACGAAGGCTGAATTTGATGGCCATTTTAGGCTGAGCTCCTCCTGGTTCCATTTTAGAAGTGGAAGGCTGGAGGCTGGGTCACCTCGCATCACCTGAGTGAATTTAGTGCTGGTCAAACAAGGAATACATGACCTCTGCTGAAATTGCAGAGTGACAATCAATGGTGGTTGTAGTGCAGACATTCTTCCACTAGGAAATGCATTGAGACTAGACCTGGCCTCATAATTCACTGCAAAGAATATTCTGCACAAATGTGGGCATTTTCCCCCACACAAACAGGGTTGTTTTTAATTATTCCAGTGGAGACTCCCAGTTCAGTTCACACAGACAGCAAACAGCCTTCAGGTGGTATTAGCCATTTGTGATTCCTGGCTGCCCTGGGAGGGAGCGAAATCAGCGACCTGGAGAAGACTCCACCCGAGTCTTCACCACGTCTTTATGTAGCGCTGAACAAATGCACGTCTCTGATGTGACATGTCAGCTGCTGCATTAGAGCCCAATGGTAACTTTTGTAAGTGAGCCTTATTTTAATATGTCTAGTCTGCTAGGCGCGTTTCGGGGAATCCTCAGTTGAATCACTGTAACTACAGGCTGTGTCAACTAAAATTCTCACTGGAAGTCTGCGAGCGTATAGAAGCATGTCAAGGCTGCAGAGTTTGGCTCTTTGCTTTCATTTATAATATGAGCTAATCTCCCAGGAGCCTGCCTTTTAGATCCCTTTACGTGAGACAGAAAAGAAGGATTCTAAATATTCCTACAATCAGACAGACTTTTACAGTGGTGGCAAAAAAAACCCTGAACACTGAGTCTCTCTCTGTGTCTCTCACTCACAGCACCTGTCAGTTTTCTTTTAAATTCATTGTCATTTTATAATTGAGTTAAACTTGAAATCTCCTCCGATAAGGAAATATACAAGTCAGACAAGAAGTTCTGTAGCAACTGGGAAGCTTTCCCTAAGAAAATCCAAAATCTGCACTTTACAATTGCGAGGTGTCCCTCCTGTTCTTACAGGAGGAAAGATGTGTTGACTCACCATTCTTCCAGAGTGTGTTCCTTCCAAAGCACACGTCCAGCCTGAGTAACGCCTTCGTTTGCAGTGAATTATCGTATAGCACGGAGAGTCTAGAGACAGGTGTCTTACAAAGCCAAGCCCTGCACAAACAAACCACACGGAAGCAGCTCAGTTGCCTATTATGCAAAGACCTCACATATATAGGCATCACTAAGATTTGGCCAATGTTTAACAAGAAGGTTTGGTTCAGAGTAGCACCAGTGGACTGGTCCTGCCCCTTCTTGGTGGCTGCAGAGCCCAGATGTAGTGGAATTGATGCAGATGGCAACAATAGCTACGGGTTCCTCTTGACAATACAAAACAGAACGAGCTTGAGCCTCCACCCAGCAATCTGGGAAAACTAAACCCACCCCTGGGCGCCTCTAAGAGGCAATGCATCCCACTGGCGAGCACTGAACCTGTGTATAACAAAAGAAAACATTTACTACAATGGAAAGGGAATCCAGCATTAATGTGGGTAAACACCCCAACCGTGACTCAACAACGTGTAACCATAAGCAAACACCCACCCTACAGTACGTTGGGCAGTGTCCTTTGCCTCAGTTTCCCACCTTGCACTGTGAAAGTCTCTTCAACCCGGCACACCCCTTTCCCTGCGGTGCTCTCCACCCACAGCTGATTGTCCTTGATCAGTGAATCCCGAGTGCAGAGGTAGGTTCACTCCACTACCCTGGAAAAAGCAGGGAAAGCTCATTAAGCAGTGATTCCACTGCTACCACCACCTCTGCAAGTGGCTCTCTTTTGCTGCTACTCAGCTCCGCTACTATCTCGACCACCGCTGTGATGCCAGGCTCTGAGGTTTCACTGCTTAGCCCAGCTATTAATGATTTCCTGGGTAGTATGGAACCTCACTGCTAGTGCAGCCTCTGCATTGTCTTTCACTGCAACACTGTCCTCCCTCCCACCGGACCAAAGGCTTAATGCCTAGACCTGCTTGTCAGTGATTTCAGCTCTGGTAACAGCTGAACAGAAACAAGGATCTCAGGTGAGTCCAATCAGCTCCATCTATAAGCACTGGAGAGGGGAGGGTCAAAGGATGTCTAGGACTCTTTAAGCAGAATCTCCACTTGCTATGCAAGAAAATCTGTCCCCATCCCCTTGACTTTCACTGGGTTTTGGCACCTCTACCTCCTTCTTAGCAAGTGAGGTTCAGTTGAGGTTGCACCCATGCAAATATGGGCTGCTCCTGAAGTCTCTTCCCCCAGTTCATCACTAGATGTCAGGGGAAAGTTCATTTGGTCCCTGCTAATAACTGCTGTATTCGCGTCCCATTACCCATGAACATGATGCCAAGCCAATGTCATGCCAGCCAATGAACAGAGGCCACTGAGTTACAACTTCTAGCACCGCGGTACAGGAGTTACAAAGTGTGGCTGTGCTGTGTCCCCATCTAACAGGGCTGATCCTGAAACCCAAGTGCTGGGATTTGATAGGGAGGTACCGACCTGAGCTGGACTGATCATGCCTGCCCTGCCTGTCTGTGCACGCAGCGTTGATTTAAACTCCAAAGCCCTTTCCCAGCATGCAATGGGCACAGTCTGAACGCAGGGATGGATTCTCTTGGGGCAGATGCTTCTTTGGTTGGTTTTTTTTTTTGGGAGGTAGGGAACGTGAGAGGGAAGGTGGTGGCCCCACCCTGGTCATTGACTGCTGAGAATAGGAAAGAAAGCCCCCCAGTGTCACCTGAATACCCTGGGGATGAGGGAACAGGGTTCCATGCACAGTGGGTGCTGGTAAGGCACGCCTCTGCTCCCTGCCCCTGTACAACCACCTCTGAAGATGACTCAGGTAATGCTGGGGAGGAAGACTTACGTTCCCAGATGGGCTGGTTGCGCATGGGTTTGGCTAGGATCTGCCCTGGTTTGGGCTAGGTTTGGGGTCCTAGCCGAGCTGTTCACACTGCTGACATTGGGCCAGCTTGCTGGTTTGGTTTCTCACTGGTGAATGAGAATAAAATTGCCATTAATTTTTCAAAGCCAGCTCTGTCACATGCTCTGGGTGCACAGAGAGGATAATGCCAGGTCCTGGTCCTGGCAGTTCTTGCAGTTAGTTGAATGGAAGTGGTTTTAGAGGGAAGCATGATTGCTTTGCAAACTGAGAAGGATGGGTGTGAGTCCTTCATGAACCAATATTATCCTGAACAAAGGGCACAGAGGTGGTTCAAGAAATACAGGCTGGTTCTTATTGTTTTCCTGACCTGGTTCACCCATCCCAGTTAGACAAACTGCAGAAAACTGTGTGCTCTCAAAGCAAGGTGAAAGGACCCATTGTTATTTGGGTATAAAACGTGCTTTTATTAAGACACCGAAGGACTTTTGTCTGAGTTTATTTTATTCAACTGATTATATTCAGTTATATTAATGCAGAGAATAACAGAAACAATATAGACTCAGATACAGGGTAGTCTCACAAATTGAATTGCTACTCAGCAAGGCAAAGGAAAGCCAGCTATTAGTAGTGATGCTTAAAACACCACTCTCTGATCAAAGAACAGACTCATTCCATGGGTGATCATCTTAGAGAAGGGAAAGAGGAGGTACTACGCTGAGAAATTCTGAGTGGGTTGGTTGTTAACCCACTCAAGTATGAACCTTGCCGACTTTCGAGGGGTCGGCCTTCTCCATCGAAGCTGCAGGTGTCCATGTTGAAAATGCTTTCACATTTTTCTCTGTCATACTCAACAGGCATAGGAAAAAAGCAAATATCAGGCCATGACAGTGGGAAGCAAACAATCTCCAGTAAAGATGGTATCTGCATTTTTGGCAGGAAAAGATGGTGTTGAGTGATTCGAGCTGGCTGAGCTATTTGAAGTTAATAGTTTGATTAATTGAGCCCCTTTTATTGCTCATGAACAAAGTCTGACATTTGCAGGTTGTTTCATTCTTTGTCGTTCGACAAACAATCTGCAAACTAATTTTACTCAATGGGTTGTTCTTGAAACGTGCCTGTTTTGTTTATTTAGTATAAGATTTTCATTCTCACCATTGTCTGGTCACTTGAGTCACATGATGCTGTTTCTGTTCTGTTCTGGAACTGCACTTCAGGGTGGGAGTATAGTCAAACCACTGGGCCCTGTTTCTCTCTTTTGGAAAGATGGGCAGTGCCGTCTGTGGAGAAAGGAGGACTTAGGCCAGAAGCTTTAGGCAGTGTTAGAACATTATATCTTCCTCTTTCCAGATCACTTGTGTCAGTCCTTATCTGAGACATCACTGCTAGGAAAATGGAAATCAAACTCCAGAAGTCTTAACTCATCTCCTAAATCTTAAAGCTGTGATTTTTGAACGAGCTAATTTTTGGCAAAAAAAAAAAATTGCATTCCTTTTGAAAACTTTTGGCTCTGAGAAGATAGTAGGGTATGTAGATTCCACTTTAAATGGACATCATCAATGCACACAATTGGACAAATCAACCCAAGCTGCTACTTTGAACCAAATCGAATTGCAGTTTGGCGTGAGTGACGCTTCCTCCTCCCCTCACTGCTCCACCTTGCCAGCTCTCTCCTGCTTTAAACTACAAATCCACAACTCTCCAAATATCCCACTTTCCTCTCACTTGTTTTTTCACCTAAATCCATTCCTGGCTCATGTCAGCATAAATCCCTTAAAATGGGTCAAACCAGGTTGATCTGTTCTCAGGGGCATACACCAAACTGAAGAGAGACAGGATTTCTTGCCTGCAGAGTGATCACCTGGTTCCAATAGTTTCATTGGCTGCATGTAGCAATCTGCATTGCATAATGTCACATTTATGACATAACCAAGAAAGCAGACCAAGAAATACTTCTGCATGAGAGAGAGGAGACTTTAAATCTGTCCCTGTAAGTGATCTTTAAGGTGAATAAAAAGTAGTCGCTTGTGCTCAGCTAAATCCAAACCAGCTGTGTTTTGAAAACTCAAAACTTATCATAGATCCGTCTACTTTTTTATCCCAGGTCCATCTCTGTGCATGTGCATGAGAGACAAGTCCTCTATCCGCACAAGATGAGAGTCTGTTTCATCAGTGCCTAGAGTGGCTTAGCTCAAGATGCAGCAGATCATGCTTTTAGCTCTAGAGCAGTGGTTCTCAAACTTGGGCCACCGCATGTTCAGGAAAAGCCCGTGGCAGGCCTGGCCAGTTTGTTTACTTGCCGCGTCCACAGGTGCAGCCGAACGCGGCTCCCACTGGCCGTGGCTCCAGGCCAATCGGGGCTGCAGGAAGCGGCGCAGGCCAAGGGATGTGCTGGCCGCCGCCGCTTGCTGCAGCCCCCATTGGCCTGGAGTGGTGAACCATGGCCAGTGGGAGCTGCGATCAACCAAACCTGCAGACACGGCAGGTAAACAAACCAGCCCAGTCCACCAGCGGCTTTCTCTGAACAAGCGGTGGCCAAGTTTGAGAACCACTGCAGAACACCGATTCAGTCCCTGTTCTGTTGGTCAAGATGGCAACCATCACATAAGTGTGTTACACATGTATGTAGTCCTCAAGGATGAAAGCAATCCTCCTTTTCTAAAGACATTGTTCATTACAAATAGCTCTAATTAAAACACAATCTAATGGATGGATTTAGCCCTTCTTTCTGTGTGCCCCGGCTTTGATTTTTACAAGTTTTTAGATAACAAATTTCATCTTAGTAACTTTTTCTAACATCGGGATGGATGACACTGTCAAGCAGATGGGAAATCAAAATTTTAAGCATGCATCACTCAAGGATTTTGTTTCCTTTAATAAGAAAAAAAAAAGGCAGGAGGGAGAGTCTAGTTCTGAATGACACTGAAAATGTCCAGAGATAAAGTTCAGCTATATTTGAGCTGAGGGTGACTGAAAAAAGCAGAGTAACATTTACTTAAATTGGGAAAATTTCTCCTCACACTCAGGAGCCACTGCTGGACATGCTGGGCACTTCCGTGAGCAGCACAGGGCCAGGGCAGGCAGGGAGCCTGCCTTAGCCCCACTGCATGCTGCTGCCACCCCGGAGCCACTCGAGGTAAGCGGCGCTGGGCTAGAGCCTGCAATCCGAACCCCTCCTGCACCCCAACCCCCTGCCCTGATCCCCCTAACCTCCTACCTTGAGCCCCCTGCAGCACCCCTCCTGCACCCCAACCCCTTGCCCTTAGTCCCTTCCTGCACACCTGCACCCCCTCCCACACCTCGCACTCCCTCCCACACCCCAACCCCCTGCCACAGCCCTACATTCATGGCCCTGCATACAATTTCCCCACCCAGATGTGACCCTCGGGCCAAAAAGTTTGCCCATCCCTGTTCTGTTTAGAGCTGTGAACTCCCAGCACATATGCAAGTCAGGCCCCTAATATTTACTTTAAAATCAGTAGCAATATACCTTCTGCAATAGGAAACACAGGAACTTATCATTCTTGCAAAGCATCTGGCTTCCAAGGAGCGGACTTTATGCAGGAAACTTGTTTGTTTGCAGTGTGCTTATTTTATGCTGTGTAGTTTGCTCAAGAATTGGTATTATACATAGAATGAATGCAAATAGCTCTGATACAGGATTCTGCAGAATGATCTTATATGGGTGAAAACAATGAGGAGTCTCACAGGCTGAATTGAAAGCCCTGACCCCCCACTAGGTAAGGCAACTCCCATCTTTTCATATACTATGTATATATACCTGCTACTGTATTTTCCATTCTATGCACCTGATGAAGTGGGTATTAGCCCACGAAAGCTTATGCCCAAATAAATGTGTTAGTCTCTAAGGTGCCACAAGGATTTCTCATTGTTTGTGTTGATACAGACTAACACAGCTACCACTCTGAAGCTTATATGGGTGGGCGCCATAAATATGTTTAGTCAATTACCAGCAGGAAGGTTTTGTTCAGAAATGAAAGGGCAAGACTTCTGTGTGCCCGACACGGAGCTATACAGCAGCTGTGTGGGGGTTTGAGTCAAGTGTTATCAGGATTGGCAAGTGCGGATAAGGATTCATATCAGACTTTATTGCCAACACTTCCTGGGCCTCAAGGCTTGTATGAAACACTAACCTTTCAGCCCAAGCAGCAGCAGTCATGCAGAAATCCAGTCATACAGCGACTATGCGCAAACTGGGCTGAATGGTTAACCCTAGGAAAAGCCTCTGGGGGGGGATATTAAGTGGAAAGAAAGATAACCCCGCTCTGCAGGGATCACCCCAAACTTCCCTCCTCCTGGGCCGCACATTCGCAAGGCTGGTACTTCTCAGAGCGCCAGAACCTGGCACACAGGGAACAGATTCACCTGTGGGCCCAGTGTGGGTATTTCTGTCTCTGGGCTGGTATCAGTGAGAGCGAGAGCCACTGGAGGAATCCGGCTTTTAATGGCAGGGGTATCGTTTGGAAGTGTCTAGCACTGCAAAAGCCAGGGACCGTCTCAGCACTTGAGAAAAACTACGGCTACTGGGGACTTGTTATCACTAGAGCTGAGAAGCCCTGCAGAGTTGGGCATTAGAGTGGATTCCGCAGGCTCAGTTCACAGGGATTGGCCCTACACCCTCTTCTGTGGCAGAGACCTTCAGCCACCACAGAAGCCAAACTTCCAAGAAATCACCCCCCCCACCTTCCTTCCCTGTAACAGCTCCCCCTAAGAGGAGGGTGGGTCCTTGTGGAAAAAGCAAGGCCCTTGCGGATGGGGTGGTTCCTTGGAAGCCTGGATTCTGTGTATGAAACCTAGCTGGATCCTTCCTCAAATTACTCAGAGGGGGACAAGTGGCCACATTCCCAGGTTTATAGCTTTGGTAGGCCGTCATGTAGAGCCTCTATCCATCAGGGTCTTCTACAGGGAGTAAAAAGGGCCTGACACCCTCCCCGCCCTTTCGTAGGCAGATGAAGAGAAAGAGTCCATCTTTTGCTGCAGCCCAATATGACAGGGACAGATTCTGCTGCACAAAGCTAAGCACAGTAGCTAAGGAGCCAAGTCATGTACAAGGTAACTGTCACCCAAGGCAGTGCAGTACAATGGACCCTGCATGGGACTCGGATCCTGCTCACAAGAGCAAAAGTCCAGATAGTGCCAGGGAGGCAGTGTGGCCTAGGGTGTAGGGCACTGGCCTGGGAGTCAGGACACCTGGCTTCTGGCCTGCTGGAGAGCTTGGGCAAATTGTGGTGCTTCTTATGCCTCCATTTGCATTCCCGGCCTGTGTCTGTGTGGGGTGTAAGCTCTTTGAGGCAAGGCCTGGCTCTTGCTATATCTTTGCACAGAGTCTGGCCCATCTTAGCTGCGGCCTGTACCATACAATGACATCACATACTACTGTTGGATTCCTGCATATAGAAGCTAACCTGGAGATGCTCCCTTGCCTTTCCTGGGGGAGGGACTGCTCCTGAGGTACTGTTTATAACTTGGCAGAGCTCAGGGCAGGATCGTGCCCCTCTGGTGCTGGGAGCAAACACTGAGGGAGGAACGGCCACTGCTGCAAAGAGCTGACTGCCTAAGAAGACAAAGCCGGACCCAGGGTGTGGCATTGGGTTACAGCATAGCAGCGGGGAGAGTGGGTTGATGGCAGCACGGGGGAGGGCACTGCCATGTCTCTGTTGGTGCAGACAGATGTTGGTTTGTATTTATCTGTCAAGGACATTGGGGTTTTGCCAGGTGGAGGAGGTTGGGGAGGACTGTTGGGGTAAGAGGAGGGGTACAGGAAGAGGCAGGTAGAGAGAGTAGTGGGGTGAGAGAGGCTAAGCACAGTGGGGAGCGTGGGGTGGGGTGGCAGTGGGACGAGAGGGTGAGGTGAACAGCAGCCCAACAGCCAATTCCAGGGAACTGCCAGCGCCCCTCCCAAGCAGTGGCTGCTCCTTCTCCTTTGGATGGGAGTTTCCTAGACCTGGTGACCCAGGAGTTCCCTCTGGGTTCAGCAGAGGGATTTGGGAGTTGGCAGGCCCTTATAAATGCCCTCTACCCAGTGCTGTAGCTCGTGGGTGTTTGTTCCGTGTATCTGTAGGGAGAGCGTCAGCAGATGCATACAGGCATTATACTTTCCCACAAAGGAACAGAGTAAGGAAGTCTACGGACAGGAGGGGTCTGACTGGAGAGTCCGTGGGGAGGTTCTGTCACCTGGAGACCAAGCATGGATCAAAAACATACAATTGCTGATGGACTGAACCCAGTTCTTATACATGGAGGTACAACATCTTATACCTGACTCCAAAATCAGCACACAGCAAGGACAAGGCAAGGACTAGCGGGGACTTCTCACCAGCCCCCATCTCACCCCTCGGGCTGTTGGTGGAGACTCCCTGTAAATCAGCACCCACCTGTCCTATCAGTGTTCCTGACCGGCCCTTGCTTGTGCAGACCATGGCAAAAAATCAGCACTAAACTGAATGTCAGAAAACAAATTCAGGTGCAACTTTGGCAATTTAGGATTTGGAGGAGCATTTTTGCATCCAAAATATATTTTCCACTCCTATCTCCACAGTGTAACTTGTATCTGTGTATTCGTTAAAGGTGTGCAGACAGGCTCGGAATTCAGGCAGTGGAAACTCAGATAAGAGAGACCGGGACTCAATAAAAACTTGCAAAATGTTTCATGGATCTTTATTGGAAATGAGTTTCTGCCCCCTTGCTCCCCACTAGTGAGAATGAAGGGCCAGATCCTCAGCACGATGCTGAGCTAGTCTATACCAGCTGGGGATCAGACCCCAAGACTTTCAGCCTTAGGATCTTTCAACCTCTTCTTACCCCTTGGGCAGATTTGGGCTATTGTTTAACTCGGTCGCTGTCACAGTGCTGTACTTCCAGGACTGGCTCCAGGTACCAGTGCAGCAAGCAGGTGCTTGGCGCAGCCAATGGGAAGGGGTGGCACGTCCGGCTCTTCGGCAGCAATTCAGCAGCAGGTCCCTCAGTCCCTCTCGGAGGGAAGGACATAAATATAGGGTATATGTAAGGGCCTGTGTAACGGGGTTCGGACTCACCCCTGCGGCGCCTCCTGCTGGTGACTCTGGGAATTAGCTCTGTTCCAGCGTTCGGAGCGCCCACTGCAGGCTGGTGATCCACCTGTCTTCAGGCCCCCCCGTGTCCCTCCCTGGACCCGGTGCCCTCTTACATGGGGTGCTGCCCCCTAGCAGTAACCCCTTTCTCTCTGGGTCTCCCATCCTTGGGGAACCCCACTCTCTAGCCCCACCTTGCCTCAGTATGTGGCTACTGTCAGTCATTGTCTAGCCCCACACTCTGGGGCAGACTGCAGTATCAGCCTATTCATCACAGGCAAGGAGGGTTTGGACCTGCTGCTTTGTCCTACCCCTGGGCTGCCCTCTGCAACCCCCAGTACCTTTGGCCCACTGCTAGGCCGCAGCCTGGGGCTTTCTAGGCTGGAGCTCCCCAGCTCCTCAGCCTTTTCCCCAGCCCTGCTTCACTCAGGTATTCAGCCTCAAGCTAAGCAGCCAGGCCCATCCCTCTCTGAAGGCAGAGAGAGACTGTCTGGGCTTCTGGCTTCCCTGCCTTTTATAAGGCCCTGGGCTCAGTTTGGGGTGTGGCCCCCAGCTGCAGCCATTTCCCCAATCAGCCCAGCCAAAAAGCCCCTTCCCAGGGCTGTTTTTAACCCCTTCAGGGCCGGAGCAGGGTCCACCCTGCTACAGCCTGCCAACTTTTTTTTTTCCCCCCACCCTTGGGGCAGCAAAAACCCTGGAGCCAGCCCTGCGTACTTCTGCCAACGTAAGGCCAAAAGAACCACAGGATGTACTGTGACAAAGTTCCTCCTCTACCTTGGTGGGTCCTGCGCTTATTGGCGGATTTGCTCGTCTCACAGATTTACCCTGTGGGTCAGGAAACAGCTCAGAGACCTTTCCCTCTGGTAGAAGCCACAGTCCAGGTCAATTCCTCCTGTGTCTGATCAGCAGTTGGGAGGTTTGGGGGGAACCCAGGCCCTGTGGACTGCAGCTGTCTAGAGCACCTCCTGGTACAGCTGCACGACAGCTACAGCTCCCTGGGCTACTTCCCCATGGCCTCCTCCCAACACCACCTTTGTCCTCACCACCGGACCTTCTGCCTGATGTCTGATAACACTTGTACCTCTCAGTCCTCCAGCACTTTGCCTATTCACGCTCAGCTTCTTGAACGCCTCTTGCTCCCAGCTGCTCGCACACACTTCATCTCCTCTGGCTCCCCCTTGTCCTGGCTGGTGTGAGACCTTTTATAGCATCAGGGGGCCTTAATTAGAGTCAGGTGCTTAACAGCCTCACCTGACTCTTAACAGGTTAATTGGAGTCAGGAGTGCTCATTAGCCTGCAGCAGACCCTGCTCTGGTCACTCACGGAACAGAAAACTGCTTATCCAGTGGCCAGTATATCTCCCTTCTACTACTCTGCTGTTCCCAACTGGCCTGAGTCTATCACAGTACATGTAGCTCTGCTAGGAACCATAGGGTCACTTGTAAGGTATGAGGGACTTTGGGATCTCGAAAGGCCAGCCAGGAACCAGGGAATTCTGGGAACCGTCTGTCTCATTCTGTGTTCTGTAAAATGTCGGATCTGTTTGCCTTATTGATAATTCCACTCCCCCCATTCTTCCCCTTCCTCAATAAACTTCAGCCTTGTCCTTTACCCAAGCAGCTGTTCTCTATTCTGAATGCTGTCTGGAAACAATAAACCCCTACGGAGGCAATACTGCATATGCCAGTTGCATGTGGTACACACCCACTGTGTACACACTGGAGGGAATGTGCAAGATACAGTCCTGATTCATGCCCTCTGGATGTGTGGTCCCTGGTAACAGACCCTGAGGCTAGGTAACACTAACCCATGCATCCAGCCTTATCACACACAGCAGGGTTGCCAGAGATGAAGATGCAGAAGGATCCTTTTGTACAGAGATCGCTAAGGGCTGTAGGCTGGGACCTTTCTGTTTTATTTTAACTACATCACAACAGAGTGGGGGACAAACTCCCACTGACTGAACAGGAAGTAAAGGAGAAGTGGGGTATAGCTCCATTCCTTAATACTCTGGATAACCCAGTTAACCCTGTCATGACCGACCGCTTTCCTACAGTTCTCTCTCACACACCCTGCTGGTGATAGGAAAGTCAGACTATTCTCTGAGCCCCAGGAGACTTGGAAAAGCACCGGCTGTATGTGTCTGCTGCTGCCACCCTTTGCAAGGCTCTGCGAGATGGGGGAGCAGCCACCTGGACGCGCTAGGAAATGCACCACTGAGTCCCCTACAGACTGGGTGTTGAGGCTACCGGGCCCTCCTCCTCAGAAGACAATTAAGGTAACCTTAGTATGTGAGTGCAGTAAGGGAGAGGGGCTCAGGGAGTCTGGTTGGAGAAGTGGGAAAGGGCCATGCAAACCCCTGAGCCCTGCTCTGCAAACATTCATGGACCTTCTGATCTTTTCTGCCTGTTGTGGCATTTCTGTTCTATGCCCAGTTTGGTTTGTGCCTTGTGTTTATCTTTGTTCTGTATGTTGTGTGTGTCACTGTGCACATTGTGATTTGCATTACAGGCATTTCACAGGCTTTGCTATCCTCTTCCACTGCTACAAACCTTGAGGAATCTGTTTTGGGTGATTGTCGGGGGGAAAGGGACTGAAACTTGGTGAACTTGCTAGTTTATGTTTGTGGAGGTAGAATGGGTTTGTTAGTCACTGTCCCAAAAAAAAAAAAAAAAAAAAAACCTAATCAGGCATCATCTTCCTCCGCTAGCATTCCAGACCAAGCACCTGCCCCAGCTACCTCCACTGTAGATTCCTTCAGATGTTCTAGGTTCAAGTGGCAACCAGCGCTGGGTCTGGAGAGGTGCAGCTCTTGCAAGCAGCTGTGCAGGATTTGACTTTGGGGGGCTGCAAGGAGTCGTCTGACCCTGCCATTGTAGTGTACAGGAATAGGGCAGTATAACGAGATAGGCATCTTCCCAGTCCACGAAGGACCCGCGGCCATGCCCAAAGCCTCTTCTAGGCAGCTTTGCTGTCCCAGTCTTAAGCAAGTTCCTCAGACAGTTCCTCAGCTCAGTCTGACCTACAGGCCCTGGAGGATTATTCTCATCCCAGGGATCTCTGGCATTCCTGCTTCCCTGGCTCTGACTCAGTGTCTTATAAAACCTAATCTGGGTCAGCTGATGCAGCACATGAGCACTGGCCCTGCTCTCTCATAGAGGCCGTGTCACCATGTGACAAGAACTATCCCTTTAAATTGTTTGAGCCCTCTCATTGCGCCTACTGTGTTCCGGTTTAGAAGCTGCCAGACCCCAATCTGAGCAGTGTGTATCTAGCTGGGCCTTGCACGTTTTTGTATGGTTAGTAAACATGGTTCCTTGGGACCCAAGTGGGCCGAGGTGGGTTCCTCGTATTGTCCTTTTGTGGGGTAAGCAGCAGTAGTCACAACGGTTACATCAGGAGCCCATGTCTCTGGGCTGAAACCCTGGCCCTGTTGAAATCAATGGACGTTTTGCATTGGCGTCACCGGAGGCTGGGTTTCACCTCTGGTTCTTTTACAGTCGGAGCTGAACCTGACAAACAGTGCAGATGATACTGTCTGGGGAATTCCAAAGCAGCTCACCAATTATTAAAAGTGTTCCAGGAATGCTGGTGCTCCCCTTGTCACTCCCTGGCCGTCTAATAGGAAGAGGGAGAAGAAGGGACCCCATCATTTCTTAAGAAGGAAAAAACTCAGACTTTTTTGATGCTTTACCTGGCTGTTTTATTTAATCATTCATCAGCCAAGATCTCTGGCAGAATTCAGTTACGATGACAGACCTAGAATTATATAGAAACAATGCTGATCTCCAAGATACGAGAATGAAGAAAGGTTACACAGTTGATAGGGAAAGTACAGCATGCCGGTGGCAAATCTTAAAACACATCTACAATTACTAGGATCCAAGAAAGGAATTATTCCATGAGTGACTTAAACCTGGAAGGTAGGTTCTTCCAAGGAGGTTACTCCTCAACCAACCATGCTCGTGAACGGACAAGTTTTAGAGGGATTGGCCTTCTGCACCAACAAGTAGCTGCAGGACTCCTTATGGAAGATGAGTTTACATTTCTTTTCATCAAAGCCAGTAGGACGACCAAAGCTAGCATTGGGAAGGAAAATAAGCATTGGTGTGAGACATGTCAGGCTAACTCTGACAATAGCTAAACACAATCAATCACCAGGTCATGGGACAGCTTTCCAGGTGTGTCCTTGCTAGCTTTGAACTGGCAATTTGTTTTAAACCAAAACGCTCTGTAAATAGAGAGAGCCCCTGCCTCAGAGAGTTTACAAGCTCAGTGTGAGGCTACAGATAAACAAGGGATAAAACAAATAGAACAAGGAAGTGATCTTAGTCAGCAAGATAGACAATGATCCCAGCAAACCAGCTGTCTAGCGAGTGTTGAGCGTTTTGTAGACATTGCTGCAGAGAAGAGATTTACTTCAGTGGGAACTCTAGATGTCCCCCATCACCATGACATCTGAAAACTTCACAACCGCTAACAACTGGATCTTCCCAGCACCCCTGAGAGCTGGGGAAGTGCTACTAGCCTCATCTTATGGCTAGAGAAATGGGGCTCGCAGACCCTCAAGGGTATTTAGGCTCCTAACATCCGTTATTTCAACGGAACTTAGGTGCCTTCTTGAGGATCTGGGCCCAAGCAACTTTGTCCAAGGTTACACTTGAAATTTGTGTCAGAGCAGGGTATTGAACGTGGGTTTCCCAAAGTGCTACACGAGAGTGCTAACTACTGGACCATCCTGCCTCTCTGAAAAATTGAGGTATTACATCCCCTCTGATCATCAAAAATCCGCTGGGCATTTTTCACAAAGGGAGCAGTACTAGACCCAATTTCCATTAACTCCATTCTTCAAGCTTAAACGCTCCATATCATTTCAGCTGGACAAATTATTTCTCATTACCTCCTGTGTGGTTTTAGCCAACTGTGACTATCTTCTACCCCAATGTAAACCAGGGATTTGCCACTGTCACAAGAATTTCTAAAGAAGCCATGCAACATACAGCCATGCAACAAGATGAGTGTCCAGCGAGGCTGCCTCCAACACCAGGGGGTAAGATGTAAGCTAAGGAGAATGCAGCCATAGGCCTAATGGGTGGTAAAGCCAACACTCAAGACAAGATTAGGAGTGATCAAGTGACTTTCTCCAAGGCTATGATGAAGACCAGGAAAACAGCCCTTGGTGGAGTTGTGACTTGGGGAGTTTGTTCATTCAAAGTATGGATGGCAAGAGGGTCACTGTGGTTTTCACACTGAAAACATTGCTACTGGGTTCTGTTGAACTTACATGGAGCAACAGCCTATTCCGCCCTGGTTGCAGTTGCAACGGTAGCAGTCCTTAATCCAAGTGGCACCATATCGATATAGTTTTCCATCTTGAATACAACCTGCAATACACAAATAAAACAAAATAAAAGCTGACCTTTCACTTAAACTTCAACATTGGACTAAAAACTTCACCGTGTCTGTACATGTTGCAAATAAACTTCAGGTTTCTGCAGGCAGAGTGCCATTAATTCCGCTCTTATGCCCACCTGAATGACATTTCAGTCTCATTTATTACTTAGAACATAAGAACAGCCATATTGGGTCAGATCAAAGGTCCATCTAGCCCAGTATCCTGTCTTCTGACTGTGTCCAATGCCAAGTGCCCCAGAAGGAATGAACAGAACCGGTAATCATCAACTAATCCATCCCCTGTCACCCATTCCTAGCCTCTGGCAAACAGAGGCTAGGAACACCATCCCTGCCCATCCTGGCTAATAGCCATTGATGGACCTATCCTCTGTGTTTTATCTATCTTTAAGAGCATGAGCTTCTTTTCTCCTTTCTGCACTTCTGGGATGAATCTTTTGTGACAATAAGCAGTAAACTAGCTAGGATCATATCCTGCCATTGTGGTGCATTCAAAACTACCATCAATTCCGATGGGAGTTGGCACATGCAAACTGATGACAGCATCACTTCGTCTCTTCCAAAATCAGCAGAACCCCTCTGGAGACCCACAGCTTTGGAAGGAGCACACTCTGGGGTCGTGTCTTTGATTCCTTGGAGATAGAACACAGTTGGGAGACTCCAGCTAGAATGGATGGTGTCACTACGCAGAATCAGAATGCACACAAGCTACTTGCTTGAGCTAAATCCATTAGAAATTGGCCATGTGTGATGCCTTTGTGTACTCCTCTTGCCAGCTACCTAGGATAACCAGACAGCAAGTGTGAAAAATCAGGACGGGGGGTGGAGGGTAAGAGAAGCCTATATAAGAAAAAGACCCCAAAATTGAGACTGTCCCTATAAAATTGGGAAATCTGGTCACCCTACAGCTACCTGTCACTCTAAAAACATAATTTTGTTTGGTACCCTACATTCCCCTCTTTCATATGCTTCCCGGCTATTCACAGTGGCAGTCAGCTAATATAGAGCAATCCAGAGAGCTGTTGTGGTTCTCACCTATAGTAGGTTTCTGTGGGCCAGCTGGTAGAAAATAACAGTCTGCGTCACATAGTGTCACCAAGATGCCAATGGCAAGAAGGAAACCCAGGAAACACTTCTGTAAGAGGGAAATAAGGCCCGTGACAAGGATTATGTGGCTTTTCGATAGTTACCAGCTAAAGCTTGTTCATTTCTATAGAAACAAACAGGAAAAATCTTGGTACAAAACAAAATTCAAAAAGGAGACAGTTCCAAAGAGGACACACAAATAAAAAATAATAATATAAACCTGGGCAGCTCATAGCAAACAAACAGAATTCATAAAATTATAGCCAGTGTCTTAATCTCGTGATGGATTCCTGCAGGCATTCAATAAATATACCCACATTTAGTCAGGTGGTTCTCTCGAATGCACCCAGATAGCAAGTTTAAAACAAATACTTCAAGATAGGGCTACCAGCTTGGGAAACCTGAATCTTTGATTTACTGTTGTAAAATGTGAGCTTTCAAAGGGCTCAGAACCTGTGGGAAATTTTTGCAGTGAAATTATACACTGTGTGAAAACAAGTATTTTGCAAGGCCTACTACTGAGCAATTTTAATATATATAAGTCTGTTCTGGAGAGATTTTTGAAGAAGTTCCTGAAATTTGTCCAGTCGGTAAGAGGAAGTTTTGGCTCGGCAAGGCACTAAATAAAGTTTCACTTTGTGTGGCTGGATTGGAAGCTTTCTGACAGTCTCCCTCCTAGAGCTGGTTGGGAATGTTCTGATCGAACTGCCAATTGTTGACCCCAACATTTTCTGGGGAAACGTATCAGGTTTGCTCACTGCTTAATTTGTAATGAAAGAGGTGCTGGGGCTCAGCAATGGAGTGCTGGGGCTCAAGTAATGTTTATGTTTGTAGCTGATGCAGCGAGCCCAGAGGTGTTGGGATTATAAACTGCCACGCCTAGAGCGCCAAGGCTCAGCCCTGGCAAGCCCCAGCACAAATTAAGCGCTGAGTTTGGATAAACCACAGGCACAGTTCCGACAGAAAATGGTTTGGTTTCCTACCACACTGGTGGATTGCATGGAATTCCAGGGTCTTTGGCTCTGGAGTATCCCCATCATGTAGATTGCCCCAGGGCTGTGGAATCTCAGGGTGAAGTAGGAAGCCCTGAGAGCTCTGACTCAAGCTGGGATCCTCTGTGCTTCCAGGATCTCTGCCACGGAGCTGGGAGCGAGAAACCCTAGGGGCTCTCTAGTCACTGATGTGCAGCAGGGAAACTGATGAGAATCATGCTTAGGCCTGGGGAACATGTTTCATTTCAGAAACTTCACCTGCCAGTATTTCCAAAATGAATATTTTATGGAATTTCTGGTTTGCAGGAAATGTTTTAATTTGGTTTTGTTCAAATTAAGAATGAAGCCAAATTTTAGCACAATGAAATGTCCCCCGAATCAGAAATTCTGAGTTTTGGTCAGTGCTGCTCACACCGGCAATCAGCAAACATCATTTCTGCTGATGTGCTAGCAGTGCGAGGCCTTCAAGACAAGCTTACATATATTAGAGATGGAGACAGATGCGGTATAATGACAAGAAAAGTGGCAGAATTCCACTCCTTCGGCTGCTGTGCTGTCTCAAAGACCTAGAAGATTTCACGAGACATCAGTGCTAGGCATTGCCCTCTTTCACAGGGTTGCTGTTGAGTTAAGGGATGGATTGTAGCCTACTGGTTAGAGCAAGAAACGGGGGGTGAGGCATTCTGAAATCCATTGCCAGCTCTTCAACTGAACCATGTTGGTGCTTAGATGCTACAGCAACGAGAGCTATATGTAAGCGGGGGAATGGTCCCACTATTGTGGGGAACTTTCCTGGCTTCTGCACTACTCCGGGGAAGTGGGCTAGCGAAAGGATCTGAGTCCTCGCTCCCACTTCCTTTACCCAGAGGCCTCCCTGCCCTCGAGGACTCCCCTTCCATTCTCCTGTCTGGCAGAGTCCTCGTAACCTCAACAAGGCTGGGCCCAGGATTCCTGGGGGGCTCGACCCCCAACCCTGCTGTCACTTAGGACAGGGGCTAGGGTGTCCCCACTCCAGAGTACTCTCTCTGCACTGGGCACCTCCCTGACCCACTGATCATTTCATACAATTTAAAGCAAATACAAGTTGTTTAATTAACAATTAATTTTAAAAAAAGAATAAGGAAAAATGGGAAAGGTTAAAGGAAAACACATCACCCCACTCTGTGGCAGGGAACATCACAAACAGTGTCTCTGGGATCTCAGGGCCATTCACAGTCTGTTCCTTGTAGGTCCCAGGCCTCCTTCTCAGGCCCTGGCTGTGCTGCAGGGACGCTGCGGGTTGGACACTTGCTCTGGTGGTGGCCATAGGCTCTAGGTGGCAGGACCCTTCTTCCCCGCGTCGCCCCCGCCCTGTCAGGGTTACAATCCCCCTCCAAGTCCGGCCTGCAGAGCCTCTTAGCTGAGGTGTCTACCTGTGCTGGGCCCACTGCCCAGGGTCCCCCTTGCTCTCCCCAGCTGCTCACCGCACCCAGCTCTGGACTGCTCCAGCTCCAGCTCCACTCTGCCTCAGCACGGCTGCTGCTGCTCTGCCTTCAGCTCCCTGGGCTGCTTCTCTGGCCCTTCTGGCTCTGGTTGCTGTAGCTCTGCTCCCAGGGCAGGTCTGCTTTGCAGGCTGCTTCTGTGACTCTGCTCACAGCTCTGACCTGCATCCTGGGCTGCTTCTCTGGCTCCTCTGGCTCTGGTTGCTGCAGCTTGCTAAATGTCTGAGTGGAATTGTACAATGGGGCTCCTTGAAATGGTGGCGGGCAGGGCTCAGCAACCCAAGGGGTCCTTTCCAGTACATGCTTAATGTTCCTAAAATTTCATGCTTCAGGGCTTCAGCTGGTCACCTGCAGGAAGGGAATCTCCCCACCCTCCCCCTGCAGTGTATTATGGTGGGGTGGAGGAGAGGTGTTTTTACTGTGGTTTCTCTTTCCTTCCTTTGAAGCACCAGGGATGGCCATGGCTAAAGATGGGACACTGGACAGGGATGGCCCAGAGCTCTGACTATTCTCTCAGGTGCTTGGCTGACTGGTTCTTGCTCATATGCTCAGGGTCTAACAGTTCCCGAAATCTGCGGTGAGGAAGTAATTTTCCTTAGGTCAGAACCTTGGGGTTCTTTTCACCTTCCTCTACAGTATGGGGGATGGGTCCCTCCTTGGATTATCTGGGTGTATTTCATATAATATGGGTCCTCAGGCACTGGACACCTAGGTTTCTTCTGTTCTCTGCCTCTGGCACACAATAGTTTTAGTCTTCGGAGGATTATGATATTTTCCTCTGATTCTGGTTGTGGCACTAGGATTTGGGGGGCGCCATTTTCTTCAGCAGTGACTGCGGCAGCCGGATCTTTGGCTGCCCCAGTCACCGCCGGCATTTAGGCGGAGGGAGCTGGGGCAGGGGAGCACGGGGAGGGCTGCCTGCAGCAAGTAAGGGAGGGGGTGGCACGCAGGAGAACTCCCCGCTCCAGCTCACTCCTGCCCCGCCTCCTCCTCCCTGAACACACCGTGGCTGCTTCACTTCTCCTGCCTCCCAGGCTTGCAGCGCCTAAGCTGATTGGTGTTGCAAGCCTTAGAGGCAGGAGAAGTGAAGCAGCACCAGCGTGCACGGAGCAGAGGTGAGCTGGGGCAGGGGAGGGTGCCTTAGGGCAGAGGGTGGGGGGTGGGGAGCTGCTGCAAGGGGGGCGCCTCAGGGCGGAGGGGGGGAGCTGCCACGGGGGGGGCACCTCAGGGCGGGGGAGGGGCACAAGGTGGAAGTTTCACCTAGGGCGCAAAACATCCTTGCACCGGCCCTGTTTGTAAATGCAGCAAAAAAGCTAGGCAAACATTCATTGCAGCGTAATGCCCACTGGCAGGAACAAAACAAACCATATGCACAACCCATGTGATGGAATGCATCCCTGTGTTCACACCCTACATGCGATTGTAAATCATCTTTGTACAAAGGATGCCTTGTGAGGTATCTTTTGGAAACTCATAATTTGCTAGTCAGAGTTGTCCTGATAAACTATTGGCAACATTGTATGTGAAGTTGTAAGACTGCGTTATTAACACATGTTCCAAAACCCACAGCCCTGCCCAAACAGAAATTGGCAGACAGGTCTGTTCTAAACAAGGTATTGTGCGCTCTGTTTATTTCGCATTTAAGCAGTAAACAGTGTCATCAAGCAGGAAAGGGAAGACAAAGGAAGTTCAACAAGTGACAAAATGATCATGGAATATCCTTACACATAGACTCTAAGGGTATGTCTACACTGCCCATGTTACAGTGTGGCCGCAGCAGCGCTGTGACATGGGCAGTGTAGTCACGCTTTATTGCCGGGAGAGCACTCTCCCAGTGATAAAAAAAACCACTCGGCGATAAAGCACTGTCTATAGTGGCACTTTTCAGCACTAAAACATTTGTCATTTAGGAGGGTGTTTTTTCACACCCCTGAAGGACTAAAGTTTTAGCGCTGAAAGTGGCAGTGTAGACACTGCCTTAGGCTCCAAGTCCTCATCTGGAAATATTTGTCAAGAGGGGGACTGAAGCTATAAACAAGAGGCACATCACATTTCACTGCACCTGAAGAGACAAAGGAAGCAGCCATTGGGGGAGGGGGTCCTGACCCAAGAGTTTGGTCAGTAATCTACTGGAGCATGTGATGAGAAGCTTTGTTTGACTCTAATATAGATTGTCAAATTAGACATTAGTAAACATCTTATCTTTGTTTTCCTTGTAACCATTTCTGACTTTTTTATGTACTCACTTAAAATCAATCTCCTTGCAGTTAATACACTTGTTTTGCGGTTTTATCTAGTCAGAGTGTTTAAACTGAAGTGTCTGAATAAGTATTTGAGATGATAAGGTGGCACATTATTCCCTTAAAGCAGGGGTCTCAAACACGCGGCGGCCCGTGGAGTTATTGCTGTGACCTACCAAGCTCCCCATGCCCCACCCATCCCCCCAGAATTATATCTTATGGCCGTCAAGCTCTCCTCGTCCACTGTCCCTGCTCCTCTGCCTACCTCCAGGCACTTCCTGCTGCCAAACAGCTGTTTGGCGGCGCTTAGCATTTTCCAGGAGGGAGGGAGGAGGAGCGGGGAGCCGCATGCTCAGGGGAGGAGGTGGAGAAGAGGCGGAGATTAGGCAGGGTGCTGCTGTGGACAGTCCAGTGTAAACCATTTGCTCAGTGGGCAGCAACAGTCCAACCAGAGCTAATGGGATGCTAGACTGTATTAGGAAAGGGATAGAGAATAATATTGAAGATATCTTTACAAAGGTAGGATATTAACCAAGCACTAACCGCCCTGCCTCGTCCCCAGCCTCCCTCATGGAGCTTGGATTCTCACCATATGTAGGTCATACATACACCCCATGGAACCTAAGTCTCCTTGCACAGCAAAACAGCAATGGGGTTCTCCCCATGCAGCCAGTAGACAGGATTTAGCCCTTACAGCTGCCCGAAGTATTAGAGTCAAAACCCTCTAAAGTCAATAGGAGTCTTCCTGCTGATTTCAGTGAAATATAGACAGGTCCCTGGTAACTTTCCCTACAGTTGGGATGGATGATACTGTTAAGCAAGTGTGAAATCAAGACTTGAAGCCTCTTTCACTCAGCGGTTTGGGGGGTTTTTAATCAAAGGAAGGGCCTAACTTGGAGTGAGACTGGAAGTGTCCAGGGGTAAAGTTCAGCTATATTTGAGCTGAAGGTGACTAAAAAAATGCACAGTAACATTCACTTAAAATGGGAAAATGTTCTCCTCTCCTTAACTCTGAAACAGCTGGACAGCTTTGAGCTAAACTCCCTGCAATAAACACACAAAATTCAACTCTGGGCTGAGAGTAAGCAGGGATGATTTCAGCCAGCAAAGAGAATTTTTCCAAAAGTTATGAGCATGTGAAAACAAGGTTATAATGCAAAGGCCTGATTCAAAACTTTTTAGTCTCTTTGCATACCCCGGCTGGTAAAATCATCTGGGGTCTGATTTTTTTCCAGAGTTGCTAAGTACCTGGAATCTTCTATTTATGTCATTTAGAGCTATTGGCACCCAGCACTTCTCAAATCAGGCCCCAAATATCTACTTTAAAATCAGTAGCAATGTGCAGCCACCTTTTAAAATATGAAACACAACAACTTACCATTCTTGCAAAGTCCTTGGTCTCAAAGGAGCAGACAGCCTGTGGGAAGTCTGTTTGCAATGTATTTATATAAACTTATCTAGGGTATGAAGATGAGTTGTTTGCAGTGCCAGTCCTTGAGCAAACACAATGATGCAAATAGCTCTGATAGAGGTTTCTGCAGAATGATTTTACAGAGGTGGACATCATTAAAATGTTTACCCAATTATAAGTTTAGTTCTGAAATGAAAGGGCAAGATTTCTGTGCACCCGACACGGAGCTATACAGCAGCTGTGTGGGGTTTTGAGTCAAGTGTTATCAAGACTAGCAAGTGCGGATAAGGATTCATATCAGACTTTATTACCAACACTTCCTGGGCCTCAAGGCTTATATGAAGCACTAACCTTTCAGCCTAAGCAGCAGCAGTTGCATGCAGGAATCCAGTCATACAGTGACTATGCGCAAACTGAGCCGAATGGTTAACCCTAGGAAAAGCCTCTGGGGGGATATTAAGTGAAAAGAAGGATAACCCCGCTCTGCAGGGATCAACCCAACCTTCCATCCTCCAGGGCCACACATTCGCAAGGCTGGTATTTCTCAGAGCTCCAGAGCCCGGCATGCAGGGAACAGATTCACCTGTGGGCCCAGTGGTGGTATTTCTGTCTCTGGGCTGGTATGAGTGAGAGGGAGAGCCGCTGGAGGAATCCGGCTGTTAATGGCAGGGGTATCGTTTGGAAGTGTCTAGCACTGCAAAAGCCAGGGGACCGTCTCAGCACTTGAGAAAAACTACAGCTACTGGGGACTTGTTGTCACTAGAGCTGAGAAGTCTGCAGAGTTGGACATTACAGAGTGGATTCCGCAGGCTCAGTTCACAGGGATTGACCCTACACCCTCTTCTGTGGCAGAGACCTTCAGCCATCGCAGAAGCCAAACTTCCAAGAAATCACCCCCCCCCTTCCTACCCTGTAACAGCTCCCCCTAAGGGGAGGGTGGGTCCTTGTGGAAAAAGCAAGGCCCTTGTGGATGGGGTGGGTCCTTGGAAGTCTGGATTCTGTGTATGAAACCTAGCTGGACCCTTCCTCAAACTACTCAGAGGGGGCCAAGTGACCATGTTCCTGGGCTTCTAGCTTTGGGAGACTAGAGGAGTCCATCTTTTGGGAGGCTAAAAGAGTCCATCTTTTTCTGCAGCCCAATATGACAGGGACAGATTCTGCTGCACAAAGCTAAGCACAATAGCTAAGGAGCCACATCATGTACAAGGTAACTGTCACCTAAGGCAGTGCAGTGCAATGGACCCTGCATGGGACTCGGATCCTGCTCACAGGAGCAAAAGTACAGATAGCGCCAGGGAGGCAGCGTGGCCTAGGGTGTAGGGCCTGGGAGTCAGGACATCTGGCTTCTATTCCTGCCTTGGCCACTGGCCTGCTGGAGAGCTTGGGCAAATTGTGGTGCTTCTTATGCCTCCGTTCACATTCCCGGCCTGTGTCTGTGTGGGGTGTAAGTTCTTTGAGGCAGCGCCTGTCTCTCGCTACATCTTCTCACAGAGCCTGGCCCATCTCAACTGGGGCCTCTACCATACAACGATAATACATGCTACCATTGGATTCCTGAGTATAGAAGCTAAACCGGAGATGCTCCCCTGCCTTCCCTGAGGGAGGGACTGCTCCTGAGGTACCGTTTATAACTTGGCAGAGCTCTGGTCAGGATCGTGCCCCTCCAGCACCAAGGGAGGAATGGCCACTGCTGCAAAGAGCTGACTGCCTAAGAAGACAAAGCCAGACCCAGGGTGCGGCACTGGGTTACAGCATAGCAGCGGGGAGATCAGGGTGATGGCAGCATGGGGGAGGGCACTGTCATGTCTCTGTTGGTACAGACAGATGTTGGTTTGTATTTATCTGTCAAGGACATTGGGGTTTGCCAGGTGCAGGAGGTTGGGGAGGACTGTTGGGGTAAGAGGAGGGGTACAGGAAGAGGCAGGTAGAGAGAGTAGTGGGGTGAGAGAGGCTAAGCACAGTGGGGAGCGTGGGGTGGGGTGGCAGTGGGACGAGAGGGTGAGGTGAACAGCAGCCCAACAGCCAATTCCAGAGAACTGCCAAGGCCCCTCCCAAGCAGTGGCTGCTCCTTCTCTTTTGGATGGGAGTTTCCTAGACCTGGTGACCCAGGAGTTCCCTCTGGGTTCAGCGGAGGGATTTGGGAGTTGGCAGGCCCTTATAAATGCCCTCTACCCAGTGCTGTAGCTCGTGGGTGTTTGTTCTGTGTATCTGTAGGGAGAGCTTCAGCAGATGCATACAGGCATTATACTCTCCCACAAAGGAAGTCTACAGACAGGAGGAGTCTGACTGGAGAGTCCATGGGGAGGTTCTGTCCCCTGGAGACCAAGCATGGACCAGAAACACACAGTCACTGTGTTCTTACACATGGAGGCACGGCATCTTATACCTGACTCCAAAATCAGCACACAGCAAGGACTAGCGGGGACCCAGCCCCCATCTCACCCCTCGGGCTGTTGGTGGAGACTCCCTGTAAATCAGCACCCACCTGTCCTATCAGTGTTCCTGACCGGCCCTTGCTCGTGCAGACCTTGGCAAAAATCATCACTAAGCTGAATGTCAGAAAGCAAATTCAGATGCAACTTTGGCAATTTAGGATTTGGAGAGGCATTTTTGCATCCAAAATATATTTTCCACTCCTATCTCCACAGTGTAACTTGTATCTGTGTATTCATTAAAGGTGTGCAGACAGGCTCGGAATTCAGGCAGTGGAAACTGAGATAAGAGAGACCGGGACTCAATAAAAACTTGCAAAATGTTTCATGGATCTTTATTGGAAATGAGTTTCTGCCCCCTTGCTCCCCACTAGTGATAATGAAGGGCCCGATCCTCAGCGTGGTGCTGAGCTAGTCTATACCAGCTGGGGATCAGACCCCAAAACTTGCAGCCTTAGGATCTTTCACCCTCTTCTTACCCCTTGGCAGGGCCGGCTTTAGGCTTATTCCACCAATTCCCCTGAATCGGGCTCCATGCCTAAGAGGGCCCCGCGCCCAGTGAGTATCCCTTCCCTGGCTAGAGGCGCCTTTTTAATTTTTACTCACCTGGCAGTGCTCTGGGTCTTCAGCGGCGGGTCCTTTGCTTGCTCTGGGACTTCGGCAGCACTTTGGCAGCGGGTCCTTCAGTGCCTGGACCTGGAGCAAGTGAAGGACCTGCTGCCGAACTGCCGCCGAAGACACGGAGCACTGCCCGGTGAGTACAAGCCCCATGTGGTGGTGGTTTTTTTGTTTTCTTTTTTTGTCATCCCTGCTGGGGCCCTGTCGAAACTGTTCGAATTGGGCCCCACACTTCCTAAAGCCAGCCCTGCCCCTTGGGCATATTTGGACTATTGTTTAACTCAGTCGGTGTCACAGTGCCGTACTTCTGCCATGTACATGCAGCCTCTGCTAGGAATCATAGGGTCACTTGTAAAGTATGAGGGACTTTGGGATCTCGAAAGGCCAGCCAGGAACCAGGGAATTCTGGGAACCATCTGTCTCATTCTGTGTTCTGTAAAATGTCGCATCTGTTTGCCTTATTGATAATTCCACTCCCCTCATTATTCCCCTTCCTCAATAAACTTCAGCCCTTGCACTTCACTCGAGCAGCTGTCCTCTGTTCTGAATGCTCTCTGGAAACAATAAACCCCTACGGAGGCGATACTGCATATGACAGTTGCATGTGGTACACACCCACTGTGTACACACTGGAGGGAATGTGCAAGATACAGTCCTGATTCATGCCCTCTGGATGTGTGGTCCCTGGTAACAGACCCTGAGGCTAGGTACCACTAACCCATGCATCCAGCCTTATCGCACACAGCAGGGTTGCCAGGATGGATTTGCTCTAATTGTTATTGGTGCCATAGGCTCCTGCAGCTCATTCGAGCAGAGATGAAGATGCAGACGGATCCTTTTGTACAGAGATCGCTAAGGGCTGCAGGCTGGGACCTTTCTGTTTTATTTTAACTACATTACAACAGAGTGGGGAGCAAACTCCCACTGACTGAACAGGAAGTAAAGGAGAAGTGGGGCATAGCTCCATTCCTTAATACTCTGGATAACCCAGTTAACCCTGTCATGACCGACCGCTTTCCTACAGTTCTCTCTCACACACCCTGCTGGTGATAGGAAAGTCAGACTATTCTCTGAGCCCCAGGAGACTTGGAAAAGCACCGGCTCTATGTGTCTGCTGCTGCCACCCTTTGCAAGGCTCTGCGAGATGGGGGAGCAGCCACCTGGACGCGCTAGGAAGTGCACCACTGAGTCCCCTACAGACTGGGTGTTGAGGCTACCGGGCCCTCCTCCTCAGAAGACAACTACGGTAACCTTAGTATGTGAGTGCAGTAAGGGAGAGGGGGCACAGGGAGTACTGGTGGAAAAGTGGGAAAGGGCCGTGCAAACCCCTGAGCCCTGCTCTGCAAACATTCATGGACCTTCTGATCTTTTCTGCCTGTTGTGGCATTTCTGTTCTATGCCCAGTTTGGTTTGTGCCTTGTGTTTATCTTTGTTCTGTATGTTGTGTGTGTCACTGTGCACATTGTGATTTGCATTACAGGCATTTCACAGGCTTTGCTATCCTCTTCCACTGCTACAAGCCTTGAGGAATCTGTTTTGGGTGATTGTCGGGGGGAAAGAGGCTGAAACTTGGTGAACTTGCTAGTTTATGCTTGTGGAGGTAGAATGGGTTGGTTAGTCACTGTCAAAAGATAAAAACCTAACAAGGCACCGTCTGTCTCCTCCAGCGTTCTAGACCAAGCACCTGCCCCAGCTATCTCCACTGTAGGTTCCTTCAGATGTTCTAGGTTCAAGTGGCAAGCAGCGCTGGGTCTGGAGAGGTGCAGCTCTTGCCAGCAGCTGTGCAGGATTTGACTTTGGGGGGCTGCAAGGAGTCATCCGACCCTGCCATTGTAGTGTACAGGAATAGGGCAGTATAACAAGATAGGCATCTTCCCAGTCCACAAAGGACCCGCGGCCATGCCCAAAGCCTCTTCTAGGCAGCTTTGCTGTCCCAGTCTTAAGCAAAACAGACAGTTCCTCAGCTCAGTCCTACCTACAGGCCCTGGAGAATTATTCTCCTCCCAGGGATCTCTGGCATTCCTGCTTCCCTGGCTCTGACTCAGTGCCTTATAAAACCTACTCTGGGTCAGCTGATGCAGCACATGAGCACTGGCCCTGCTCTCTCATAGAGGCCGTGTCACCATGTGACAAGAACTATCCCTTTAAATTGTTTGAGTCCTCTCATTGCGCCTACTGTGTTCCGGTTTAGAAGCTGCCAGACCCCAATCTGAGCAGTGTGTATCTAGCTGGGCCTTGCACGTTTTTGTATGGTTAGTAAACATGGTTCCTTGGGACCCAAGTGGGCCGAGGTGGGTTCCTCCTATTGTTCTTTTGTGGGGTAAGCAGCAGTAGTCACAACGGTTACATCAGGAGCCCATGTCTCTGGGCTGAAACCTTGGCCCTGTTGAAATCAATGGACGTTTTGTATTGGCGTCACCGGAGGCTGGGTTTCACCTCTGGTTCTTTTACAGTCGGAGCTGAACCTGACAAACAGTGCAGATGATACTGTCTGGGGAATTCCAAAGCAGCTCACCAATTATTAAAAGTGTTCCAGGAATGCTGGTGCTCCCCTTGTCACTCCCTGGCCGTCTAATAGGAAGAGGGAGAAGAAGGGACCCCATCATTTCTTAAGAAGGAAAAAACTCAGACTTTTTTGATGCTTTACCTGGCTGTTTTATTTAATCATTCATCAGCCAAGATCTCTGGCAGAATTCAGTTACGATGACAGACCTAGAATTATATAGAAACAATGCTGATCTCCAAGATACAAGAATGAAGAAAGGTTACACAGTTGACAGGGAAAGTACAGCATGCTGGTGGCAAATCTTAAAACACATCTACAATTACTAGGATCCAAGAAAGGAATTATTCCATGAGTGACTTAAACCTGGAAGGTAGGTTCTTCCAAGGAGGTTATTCCTCCACCAACCATGCCTGTGAATGGACAAGATTTAGAGGGATTGTCCTTCTGCACCATCGAATAGCTGCAGGACTCCTTATGGAAGATGAGTTTACATCTCTTTTCATCAAAGACAGTAGGATGAGCAAAGCTAGCATTGGGAACGAAAACAAGCATTGGTGTGAGACATGTCAGGCTAACTCTGACAATAGCTAAACACAATCAATCACCAGGTCATGGGACAGCTTTCCAGGTGTGTCCTTGCTAGCTTTGAACTGGCAATTTGTTTTAAACCAAAACGCTCTGTAAATAGAGAGAGCCCCTGCCTCAGAGAGTTTACAAGCTCAGTGTGAGGCTACAGATAAACAAGGGATAAAACAAATAGAACAAGGAAGTGATCTTAGTCAGCAAGCTAGACAATGATCCCAGCAAACCATCTGTCTAGCGAGTGTTGAGCGTTTTGTAGACATTGCAGCAGAGAAGAGATTTACTTCAGTGGGAACTCTAGATGTCCCCCATCACCGTGACATCTGGAAACTTCACAACCGCTAACAACTGGATCTTCCCAGCACCACTGAGAGCTGGGGAAGTGCTACTAGCCTCATCTTATGGCTAGAGAAATGGGGCTCGCAGAGACTTATGTCCAAACCCTCAAGGGTATTTAGGCTCCTAACATCTGTTATTTCAACGGAACTTAGGTGCCTTCTTGAGGATCTGGGCCCAAGCAACTTTGTCCAAGGTTACACTTGAAATTTGTGTCAGAGCAGGGTATTGAACGTGGGTTTCCCAAAGTGCTACACGAGAGTGCTAACTACTGGACCATCCTGCCTCTCTGAAAAATTGAGGTATTACATCCCCTCTGATCATCAAAAATCCGCTGGGCATTTTTCACAAAGGGAGCAGTACTAGACCCAATTTCCATTAACTCCATTCTTCAAGCTTAAACGCTCCATATCATTTCAGCTGGACAAATTATTTCTCATTACTTCCTGTGTGGTTTTAGCCAACTGTGACTATCTTCTACCCCAATGTAAACCAGGGATTTGCCACTGTCACAAGAATTTCTAAAAAAGCCATGCAACATACAGCCATGCAACAAGATGAGTGTCCAGCGAGGCTCCCTCCAACACCAGGGGGTAAGATGTAAGCTAAGGAGAATGCAGCCATAGGCCTAATGGGTGGTAAAGCCAACACTCAAGACAAGATTAGGAGTGATCAAGTGACTTTCTCCAAGGCTATGATGAAGACCAGGAAAACAGCCCTTGGTGGAGTTGTGACTTGGGGAGTTTGTTCATTCAGAGTATGGATGGCAAGAGGTCACTGTGGTTTTCACACTGAAAACATTGCTACTGGGTTCTGTTGAACTTACATGGAGCAACAGCCTATTCCGCCCTGGTCGCATTTGCAACGGTAGCAGTCCTTAATCCAAGTGGCACCATATCTATATAGTTTTCCATCTTGAATACAACCTGCAATACACAAATAAAACAAAATAAAACCTGACCTTTCACTTAAACTTCAACATTGGACTAAAAACTTCACCGTGTCTGTACATGTTGCAAATAAACTTCAGGTTTCTGCAGGCAGAGTGCCATTAATTCTGCTCTTGTGCCCACCTGAATGACATTTCAGTCTCATTTATTACTTAGAACAGAAGAACAGCCATACTGGGTCAGACCAAAGGTCCATCTAGCCCAGTATCCTGTCTTCTGACTGTGTCCAATGCCAAGTGCCACAGAAGGAATGAACAGAACCGGTAATCATCAACTAATCCATCCCCTGTCACCCATTCCTAGCCTCTGGCAAACAGAGGCTAGGAACACCATCCCTGCCCATCCTGGCTAATAGCCATTGATGGACCTGTCCTCTGTGTTTTATCTATCTTTAAGAACATGAGCTTCTTTTCTCCTTTTTCTGCACTTCTGGAATGAATCTTTTGTGACAATAAGCAGTAAACTAGCTAGGATCATATCCTGCCATTGTGGTGCATTCAAAACTATCATCAATTCCGATGGGAGTTGGCACATGCAAACTGATGACCGCATCACTTCATCTCTTCCAAAATGAGCGGAACCCCTCTGGAGACCCACAGCTTTGGAAGGAGCACACTCTGGGCTCGTGTCTTTGATTCCTTGGAGACAGAACACAGTTGGGAGACTCCAGCTAGAATGGATGGTGTCACTACGCAGAATCAGAATGCACACAAGCTACTTGCTTGAGCTAAATCCATTAGAAATTGGCCATGTGTGATGCCTTTGTGTACTCCTCTTGCCAGCTACCTAGGATAACCAGACAGCAAGTGTGAAAAATCAGCACGGGGGGTAGAGGGTAATAGAAGCCTATATAAGAAAAAGACCCCAAAATCAGGACTGTCCCTATAAAATTGGGAAATCTGGTCACCCTACAGCTACCTATCACTCTAAAAACATAATTTTGTTTGGTACCCTACATTCCCCTCTTTCATACGCTTCCCGGCTATTCACAGTGGCAGTCAGATTGCTAATATAGAGCAATCCAGAGAGCTGTTGTGGTTCTCACCTATAGTAGGTTTCGGTGGGCGAGCTGGTAGATAATAACAGGCTGCGTCACATAGTGTCACCAAGATGCTAACGGCAAGAAGGAAACCCAGGAAACACTTCTGTAAGAGGGAAATAAGGCCCGTGACAAGGATTATGTGGCTTTTCGATGGTTACCAGCTAAAGCTTGTTCATTTCTATAGAAACAAACAGGAAAGATCTTGGTACAAAACAAAATTCAAAAAGGAGACAGTTCCAAAGAGGACACACAAATAATAATAATAATATAAACCTGGGCAGCTCATAGCAAACAAACAGAATTCATAAAATTATAGCCAGTGTCTTAATCTCGTGATGGATTCCTGCAGGCATTCAATAAATATACCCACATTTAGTCAGATGGTTCTCTCGAATGCACCCAGATAGCAAGTTTAAAACAAATACTTCAAGATAGGGCTACCAGCTTGGGAAACCTGAATCTTTGATTTACTGTTGTAAAATGTGAGCTTTCAAAGGGCTCAGAACCTGTGGGAAATTTTTGCAGTGAAATTATACACTGTGTGAAAACAAGTATTTTGCAAGGCCTACTACTGAGCAATTTTAATATATATAAGTCTGTTCTGGAGAGATTTTTGAAGAAGTTCCTGAAATTTGTCCAGTCGGTAAGAGGAAGTTTTGGCTCGGCAAGGCACTAAATAAAGTTTCACTTTGTGTGGCTGGATTGGAAGCTTTCTGACAGTCTCCCTCCTAGAGCTGGTTGGGAATGTTCTGATCGAACTGCCAATTGTTGACCCCAACATTTTCTGGGGAAACGTATCAGGTTTGCTCACTGCTTAATTTGTAATGAAAGAGGTGCTGGGGCTCAGCAATGGAGTGCTGGGGCTCAAGTAATGTTTATGTTTGTAGCTGATGCAGCGAGCCCAGAGGTGCTGGGATTATAAACTGCCAAGCCTAGAGTGCCAAGGCTCAGCCCTGGCAAGCCCCAGCACAAATTAAGCGCTGAGTTTGGATAAACCACAGGCACAGTTCCGACAGAAAATGGTTTGGTTTCCTACCACACTGGTGGATTGCATGGAATTCCAGGGTCTTTGGCTCTGGAGTATCCCCATCATGTAGATTGCCCCAGGGCTGGGGAATCTCAGGGTGAAGTAGGAAGCCCTGAGAGCTCTGATTCAAGCTGGGATCCTCTGTGCTTCCAGGATCTCTGCCACGGAGCTGGGAGCGAGAAACCCTAGGGGCTCTCTAGTCACTGATGTGCAGCAGGGAAACTGATGAGAATCATGCTTAGGCCTGGGGAACATGTTTCATTTCAGAAACTTCACCTGCCAGTATTTCCAAAATGAATATTTTATGGAATTTCTGGTTTGCAGGAAATGTTTTAATTTGGTTTTGTTCAAATTAAGAATGAAGCCAAATTTTAGCACAATGAAATGTCCCCCGAATCAGAAATTCTGAGTTTTGGTCAGTGCTGCTCACACCGGCAATCAGCAAACATCGTTTCTGCTGATGTGCTAGCAGTGCGAGGCCTTCAAGACAAGCTTACATATCTTAGAGATGGAGACAGATGCGGTATAATGACAAGAAAAGTGGCAGAATTCCACTCCTTCGGCTGCTGTGCTGTCTCAAAGACCTAGAAGATTTCACATGAGACATCAGTGCTAGGCATTGCCTCTTTCACAGGGTTGCTGTTGAGTTAAGGGATGGATTGTAGCCTACTGGTTAGAGCAAGAAACGGGGAGTGAGGCATTCTGAAATCCATTGCCAGCTCTTGAACTGAACCATGTTGGTGCTTAGATGCTTCAGCAACGAGAGCTATATGTAAGCGGGGGAATGGTCCCACTATTGGGGGGAACTTTCCTGGCTTCTGCACTACTCCGGGGAAGTGAGCTAGCGAAAGGATCTGAGTCCTCGCTCCCACTTCCTTTACCCAGAGGCCTCCCTGCCCTCGAGGACTCCCCTTCCACTCTCCTGTCTGGCAGAGTCCTCGTAACCTCAACAAGGCTGGGCCCAGGATTCCTGGGGGGCTCGACCCCCAACCCTGCTGTCACTTAGGACAGGGGCTAGGGTGTCCCCACTCCAGAGTACTCTCTCTGCACTGGGCACCTCCCTGACCCACTGATCATTTCATACAATTTAAAGCAAATACAAGTTGTTTAATTAACAATTAATTTTAAAAAAAGAATAAGGAAAAATGGGAAAGGTTAAAGGAAAACACATCACCCCACTCTGTGGCAGGGAACATCACAAACAGTGTCTCTGGGATCTCAGGGCCATTCACAGTCTGTTCCTTGTAGGTCCCAGGCCTCCTTCTCAGGCCCTGGCTGTGCTGCAGGGACGCTGCGGGTTGGACACTTGCTCTGGTGGTGGCCATAGGCTCTAGGTGGCAGGACCCTTCTTCCCCGCGTCGCCCCCGCCCTGTCAGGGTTACAATCCCCCTCCAAGTCCGGCCTGCAGAGCCTCTTAGCTGAGGTGTCTACCTGTGCTGGGCCCACTGCCCAGGGTCCCCCTTGCTCTCCCCAGCTGCTCACCGCACCCAGCTCTGGACTGCTCCAGCTCCAGCTCCACTCTGCCTCAGCACGGCTGCTGCTGCTCTGCCTTCAGCTCCCTGGGCTGCTTCTCTGGTCCTTCTGGCTCTGGTTGCTGTAGCTCTGCTCCCAGGGCAGGTCTGCTTTGCAGGCTGCTTCTGTGACTCTGCTCACAGCTCTGACCTGCATCCTGGGCTGCTTCTCTGGCTCCTCTGGCTCTGGTTGCTGCAGCTTGCTAAATGTCTGAGTGGAATTGTACAATGGGGCTCCTTGAAATGGTGGCGGGCAGGGCTCAGCAACCCAAGGGGTCCTTTCCAGTACATGCTTAATGTTCCTAAAATTTCATGCTTCAGGGCTTCAGCTGGTCACCTGCAGGAAGGGAATCTCCCCACCCTCCCCCTGCAGTGTATTATGGTGGGGTGGAGGAGAGGTGTTTTTACTGTGGTTTCTCTTTCCTTCCTTTGAAGCACCAGGGATGGCCATGGCTAAAGATGGGACACTGGACAGGGATGGCCCAGAGCTCTGACTATTCTCTCAGGTGCTTGGCTGACTGGTTCTTGCTCATATGCTCAGGGTCTAACAGTTCCCGAAATCTGCGGTGAGGAAGTAATTTTCCTTAGGTCAGAACCTTGGGGTTCTTTTCACCTTCCTCTACAGTATGGGGGATGGGTCCCTCCTTGGATTATCTGGGTGTATTTCATATAATATGGGTCCTCAGGCACTGGACACCTAGGTTTCTTCTGTTCTCTGCCTCTGGCACACAATAGTTTTAGTCTTCGGAGGATTATGATATTTTCCTCTGATTCTGGTTGTGGCACTAGGATTTGGGGGGCGCCATTTTCTTCAGCAGTGACTGCGGCAGCCGGATCTTTGGCTGCCCCAGTCACCGCCGGCATTTAGGCGGAGGGAGCTGGGGCAGGGGAGCACAGGGACGGCTGCCTGCAGCAAGTAAGGGAGGGGGTGGCACGCAGGAGAACTCCCCGCCCCAGCTCACTCCTGCCCCGCCTCCTCCTCCCTGAGCACACCGTGGCTGCTTCACTTCTCCCGCCTCCCAGGCTTGCAGCGCCTAAGCTGATTGGCGTTGCAAGCCTTAGAGGCAGGAGAAGTGAAGCAGCGCCAGCGTGCACGGAGCAGAGGTGAGCTGGGGCAGGGGAGGGTGCCTCAGGGCAGAGGGTGGGGGGTGGGGAGCTGCTGCAAGGGGGGCGCCTCAGGGCGGAGGGGGGGAGCTGCCACGGGGGGGCACCTCAGGGCGGGGGAGGGGCACAAGGTGGAAGTTTCACCTAGGGCGCAAAACATCCTTGCACCGGCCCTGTTTGTAAATGCAGCAAAAAAACTGGCAAACATTCATTGCAGCGTAATGCCCACTGTCAGGAACAAAACAAACCATATGCACAACCCATGTGATGGAATGCATCCCTGTGTTCACACCCTACATGCGATTGTAAATCATCTTTGTACAAAGGATGCCTTGTGAGGTATCTTTTGGAAACCCATAATTTGCTAGTCAGAGTTGTCCTGATAAACTATTGGCAACATTGTATGTGAAGTTGTAAGACTGCGTTATTAACACATGTTCCAAAACCCACAGCCCTGCCCAAACAGAAATCGGCAGACAGGTCTGTTCTAAACAAGGTATTGTGCGCTCTGTTTATTTCGCATTTAAGCAGTAAACAGCGTCATCAAGCAGGAAAGGGAAGACAAAGGAAGTTCAACAAGTGACAAAATGATCATGGAATATCCTTACACATAGACTCTAAGGGTATGTCTACACTGCCCATGTTACAGTGTGGCCGCAGCAGCGCTGTGACATGGGCAGTGTAGTCACGCTTTATTGCCGGGAGAGCACTCTCCCAGTGATAAAAAAAACCACTCGGCGATAAAGCACTGTCTATAGTGGCACTTTTCAGCACTAAAACATTTGTCATTTAGGAGGGTGTTTTTTCACACCCCTGAAGGACTAAAGTTTTAGCGCTGAAAGTGGCAGTGTAGACACTGCCTTAGGCTCCAAGTCCTCATCTGGAAATATTTGTCAAGAGGGGGACTGAAGCTATAAACAAGAGGCACATCACATTTCACTGCACCTGAAGAGACAAAGGAAGCAGCCATTGGGGGAGGGGTCCTGACCCAAGAGTTTGGTCAGTAATCTACTGCAGCATGTGGTGAGAAGCTTTGTTTGACTCTAATATAGATTGTCAAATTAGACATTAGTAAACATCTTATCTTTGTTTTCCTTGTAACCATTTCTGACTTTTTTATGTACTCACTTAAAATCAATCTCCTTGCAGTTAATACACTTGTTTTGCGGTTTTATCTAGTCAGAGTGTTTAAACTGAAGTGTCTGAATAAGTATTTGAGATGATAAGGTGGCACATTATTCCCTTAAAGCAGGGGTCTCAAACACACGGCGGCCCGTGGAGTTATTTGCTGTGGCCTACCAAGCTCCCCATACCCCACCCATCTCCCCAGGATTATATCTTATGGCCGTCAAGCTCTCCTCGTCCACTGTCCCTGCTCCTCTGCCTACCTCCAGGCACTTCCTGCTGCCAAACAGCTGTTTGGCGGCGCTTAGCATTTTCCAGGAGGGAGGGAGGAGAAGCGGGGAGCCACATGCTCAGGGGAGGAGGTGGAGAAGAGGCGGAGATTAGGCAGGGTGCTGCTGTGGACAGTCCAGTGTAAACCATTTGCTCAGTGGGCAGCAGCAGTCCAACCAGAGCTAATGGGTTGCTAGACTGTATTAGGAAAGGGATAGAGAATAATATTGAAGATATCTTTACAAAGGTAGGATATTAACCAAGCACAAACCGCCCTGCCTCGTCCCCAGCCTCCCTCATGGAGCTTGGATTCTCACCATATGTAGGTCATACATACACCCCATGGAACCTAAGTCTCCTTGCACAGCAAAACAGCAATGGGGTTCTCCCCATGCAGCCAGTAGACAGGATTTAGCCCTTACAGCTGCCCAAAGTATTTGAGTCAAAACCCTCTAAACTCAGTAGGAGTCTTCCTGCTGATTTCAGTGAAATATAGACAGGGCCCTGGTAACTTTCCCTACAGTTGGGATGGATGATACTGTTAAGCAAGTGTGAAATCAATACTTGAAGCCTCTTTCACTCAAGGGTTTGGGGGGTTTTTAAACAAAGGAAGGGCCTAACTTGGAGTGGGACTGGAAGTGTCCAGGGGTAAAGTTCAGCTATATTTGAGCTGAGGGTGACTAAAAAAATGCACAGTAACATTCACTTAAAATGGGAAAATGTTCTCCTCTCCTTAACTCTGAAACAGCTGGACAGCTTTGGGCTAAACTCCCTGCAATAAACACACAAAATTCAACTCTGGGCTGAGAGTAAGCAGGGATGATTTCAGCCAGCAAAGAGAATTTTTCCAAAAGTTATGAGCATGTGAAAACAAGGTTATAATGCAAAGGCCTGATTCAAAACTTTTTAGTCTCTTTGCATACCCCGGCCGGTAAAATCATCTGGGGTCTGATTTTTTTCCAGAGTTGCTAAGTACCTGGAATCTTCTATTTATTGGCACCCAGCACTTCTCAAATCAGGCCCCAAATATCTACTTTAAAATCAGTAGCAATGTGCAGCCACCTTTTAAAATATGAAACACAACAACTTACCATTCTTGCAAAGTCCTTGGTCTCAAAGGAGCAGACAGCCTGTGGGAAGTCTGTTTGCAATGTATTTATATAAACTTATTTAGGGTGTGAAGATGAGTTGTTTGCAGTGCCAGTCCTTGAGCAAACACAATGATGCAAATAGCTCTGATAGAGGTTTCTGCAGAATGATTTTACAGAGGTGGACATCATTAAAATGTTTACCCAATTATAAGTTTAGTTCTGAAATGAAAGGGCAAGATTTCTGTGCACCCGACATGGAGCTATACAGCAGCTGTGTGGGGTTTTGAGTCAAGTGTTAGCAGGACTAGCAAGTGTGGATAAGGATTCATATCAGACTTTATTGCCAACACTTCCTGGGCCTCAAGGCTTGTATGAAGCACTAACCTTTCAGCCCAAGCAGCAGCAGTTGCATGCAGGAATCCAGTCATACAGTGACTATGCGCAAACTGAGCCGAATGGTTAACCCTAGGAAAAGCCTCTGGGGGGATATTAAGTGAAAAGAAGGATAACCCCACTCTGCAGGGATCAACCCAACCTTCCGTCCTCCTGGGCCGCACATTCGCAAAGCTGGTATTTCTCAGAGCTCCAGAGCCCGGCATGCAGGGAACAGATTCACCTGTGGGCCCAGTGGTGGTATTTCTGTCTCTGGGCTGGCATCAGTGAGAGGGAGAGCCGCTGGAGGAATCCGGCTGTTAATGGCAGGGGTATCATTTGGAAGTGTCTAGCACTGCAAAAGTTACGTGTCCTTCTCAGCACTTGAGAACAGCTACGGCTACTGGGACTTCTTGTCACTAGAGCTGAGAAGCCCTGCAGAGTTGGACATTACAGAGTGGATTCCGCAGGCTCAGTTCACAGGGATTGGCCCTACACCCTCTTCTGTGGCAGAGACCTTCAGCCACCGCAGAAGCCAAACTTCCAAGAAATCACACACACCCCTTCCTTCCCTGTAACAGCTCCCCCTAAGGAAAGGGTGGGTCCTTGTGGAAAAAGCAAGGCCCTTGTGGATGGGGTGGTTCCTTGGAAGTCTGGATTCTGTGTATGAAACCTAGCTGGATCCTTCCTCAAATTACTCAGAGGGGGCCAAGTGACCATGTTCCCGGGCTTCTAGCTTTGGGAGACTAGAGGAGTCCATCTTTTGGGAGGCTAAAAGAGTCCATCTTTTTCTGCAGCCCAATATGACAGGGACAGATTCTGCTGCACAAAGCTAAGCACAGTAGCTAAGGAGCCAAGTCATGCACAAGATAACTGTCACCCAAGGCAGTGCAGTGCAATGGACCCTGCATGGGACTCGGATCCTACTCACAGGAGCAAAAGTACAGATAGCGCCAGGGAGGCAGCGTGGCCTAGGGTGTAGGGCACTGGCCTGGGAGTCAGGACACCTGGCTTCTATTCCTGCCTTGGCCACTGGCCTGCTGGAGAGCTTGGGCAAATTGTGGTGCTTCTTATGCCTCCATTCACATTCCCGGCCTGTGTCTGTGTGGGGTGTAAGTTCTTTGAGGTAGCGCCTGTCTCTCGCTACATCTTCGCACAAAGCCTGGCCCATCTCAGCTGGGGCCTCTACCATACAACAATAACACATGCTACCATTGGATTCCTGCCTATAGAAGCTAACCCGGAGATGCTCCCCTGCCTTCCCTGGGGAAGGGACTGCTCCTGAGGTACCGTTTATAACTTGGCAGAGCTCTGGTCAGGATCGTGCCCCTCCAGCACCAAGGGAGGAATGGCCACTGCTGCAAAGAGCTGACTGCCTAAGAAGACAAAGCCAGACCCAGGGTGTGGCATTGGGTTACAGCATAGCAGCAGGGAGAGTGGGTTGATGGCAGCACGGGGGAGGGCACTGCCATGTCTCTGTTGGTGCAGACAGATGTTGGTTTGTATTTATCTGTCAAGGACATTGGGGTTTTGCCAGGTGGAGGAGGTTGGGGAGGACTGTTGGGGTAAGAGGAGGGGTACAGGAAGAGGCAGGTAGAGAGAGTAGTGGGGTGAGAGAGGCTAAGCACAGTGGGGAGCGTGGGGTGGGGTGGCAGTGGGACGAGAGGGTGAGGTGAACAGCAGCCCAACAGCCAATTCCAGGGAACTGCCAGCGCCCCTCCCAAGCAGTGGCTGCTCCTTCTCCTTTGGATGGGAGTTTCCTAGACCTGGTGACCCAGGAGTTCCCTCTGGGTTCAGCAGAGGGATTTGGGAGTTGGCAGGCCCTTATAAATGCCCTCTACCCAGTGCTGTAGCTCGTGGGTGTTTGTTCTGTGTATCTGTAGGGAGAGCGTCAGCAGATGCATACAGGCATTATACTTTCCCACAAAGGAACAGAGTAAAAAAGTCTATGGACAGGAGGGGTCTGACTGGAGAGTCCGTGGGGAGGTTCTGTCCCCTGGAGACCAAGCATGGACCAGAAACACACAATTGCTGATGGACTGAACCCAGTTCTTATACATGGAGGCACAGCATCTTATACCTGACTCCAAAATCAGCACACAGCAAGGATGAGGCAAGGACTAGCGGGGACTTCTCACCAGCCCCCATCTCACCCCTCAGGCTGTTGGTGGAGACTCCCTGTAAATCAGCACCCACTTGTCTTATCAGTGTTCATAACCGGCCCTTGCTCATGCAGACCTTGGCAAAAATCATCACTAAGCTGAATGTCAGAAAGCAAATTCAGATGCAACTTTGGCAATTTAGGATTTGGAGGAGCATTTTTGCATCCAAAATATATTTTCCACTCCTATCTCCACAGTGTAACTTGTATCTGTGTATTCATTAAAGGTGTGCAGACAGGCTCGGAATTCAGGCAGTGGAAACTGAGATAAGAGAGACCGGGACTCAATTAAAAACTTGCAAAATGTTTCATGGATCTTTATTGGAAATGAGTTTCTGCCCCCTTGCTCCCCACTAGTGATAATGAAGGGCCCGATCCTCAGCGTGGTGCTGAGCTAGTCTATACCAGCTGGGGATCAGACCCCAAAACTTGCAGCCTTAGGATCTTTCACCCTCTTCTTACCCCTTGGCAGGGCCGGCTTTAGGCCTATTCCACCAATTCCCCTGAATCGGGCTCCATGCCTAAGAGGGCCCCGCGCCCAGTGAGTATCCCTTCCCTGGCTAGAGGCGCCTTTTTAATTTTTACTCACCTGGCAGCGCTCTGGGTCTTCAGCGGCGCGTCCTTCGCTTGCTCTGGGACTTCGGCAGCACTTTGGCGGTGGGTCCTTCAGTGCCGCCTAAGACCTGGAGCAAGTGAAGGACCCGCTGCCGAAGTGCCGCCGAAGACACGGAGCACCGCCTGGTGAGTACAAGCCCCATGTGGTGGTGGTTTTTTGGTTTTGTTTTTTTAAGTCATCCCTGCTGGGGCCCCGTCGAAACTGTTCGAATTGGGCCCCACACTTCCTAAAGCCAGCCCTGCCCCTTGGGCATATTTGGACTATTGTTTAACTCAGTCGGTGTCACAGTGCCGTACTTCTGCCATGTACATGCAGCCTCTGCTAGGAATCATAGGGTCACTTGTAAGGTATGAGGGACTTTGGGATCTCGAAAGGCCAGCCAGGAACCAGGGAATTCTGGGAACCATCTGTCTCATTCTGTGTTCTGTAAAATGTCGCATCTGTTTGCCTTATTGATAATTCCACTCCCCCCATTGTTCCCCTTCCTCAATAAACTTCAGCCCTTGCACTTCACTCGAGCAGCTGTCCTCTGTTCTGAATACTCTCTGGAAACAATAAGCCCCTACGAAGGCAATACTGCATATGCCAGTTGCACGTGATACACACCCACTGTGTACACACTGGAGGGAATGTGCAAGACACAGTCCTGATTCATGCCCTCTGGATGTGTGGTCCCTGGTAACAGACCCTGAGGCTAGGTACCACTAACCCATGCATCCAGCCTTATCGCACACAGCAGGGTTGCCAGGATGGATTTGCTCTAATTGTTATTGGTGCCATAGGCTCCTGCAGCTCATTCAAGCAGAGATGAAGATGCAGACAGATCCTTTTGTACAGAGATCGCTAAGGGCTGCAGGCTGGGACCTTTCTGTTTTATTTTAACTACATCACAACAGAGTAGGGGAGCAAACTCCCATTGACTGAACAGGAAGTAAAGAAGGCATTGAGCATAGCTCCATTCCTTAATACTCTGGATAACCCAGTTAACCCCTGTCATGACCGACCGCTTTCCTACAGTTCTCTCTCACACACCCTGCTGGTGATAGGAAAGTCAGACTATTCTCTGAGCCCCAGGAGACTTGGAAAAGCACTGGCTCTATGTGTCTGCTGCTGCCACCCTTTGCAAGGCTCTGCGAGATGGGGGAGCAGCCACCTGGACGCGCTAGGAAGTGCACCACTGAGTCCCCTACAGACTGGGTGTTGAGGCTACCGGGCCCTCCTCCTCAGAAGACAACTACGGTAACCTTAGTGTGTGAGTGCAGTAAGGGAGAGGGGGCACAGGGAGTACTGGTGGAAAAGTGGGAAAGGGCCGTGCAAACCCCTGAGCCCTGCTCTGCAAACATTCATGGACCTTCTGATCTTTTCTGCCTGTTGTGGCATTTCTGTTCTATGCCCAGTTTGGTTTGTGCCTTGTGTTTATCTTTGTTCTGTATGTTGTGTGTGTCACTGTGCACATTGTGATTTGCATTACAGGCATTTCACAGGCTTTGCTATCCTCTTCCACTGCTACAAGCCTTGAGGAATCTGTTTTGGGTGATTGTCGGGGGGAAAGAGGCTGAAACTTGGTGAACTTGCTAGTTTATGCTTGTGGAGGTAGAATGGGTTGGTTAGTCACTGTCAAAAGATAAAAACCTAACAAGGCACCGTCTGTCTCCTCCAGCGTTCTAGACCAAGCACCTGCCCCAGCTATCTCCACTGTAGGTTCCTTCAGATGTTCTAGGTTCAAGTGGCAAGCAGCGCTGGGTCTGGAGAGGTGCAGCTCTTGCCAGCAGCTGTGCAGGATTTGACTTTGGGGGGCTGCAAGGAGTCATCCGACCCTGCCATTGTAGTGTACAGGAATAGGGCAGTATAACAAGATAGGCATCTTCCCAGTCCACAAAGGACCCGCGGCCATGCCCAAAGCCTCTTCTAGGCAGCTTTGCTGTCCCAGTCTTAAGCAAAACAGACAGTTCCTCAGCTCAGTCTGACCTACAGGCCCTGGAGAATTATTCTCCTCCCAGGGATCTCTGGCATTCCTGCTTCCCTCACTCTGACTCAGTGTCTTATAAAACCTAATCTGTGTCAGCTGATGCAGCACATGAGCACTGGCCCTGCTCTCTCATAGAGGCCGTGTCACCATGTGACAAGAACTATCCCTTTAAATTGTTTGAGCCCTCTCATGTCGCCTACTGTGTTCTGGTTTAGAAGCTGCCAGACCCCAATCAGAGCAGTGTGTATCGAGCTGGGCCTTGCACATTTTTGTATGGTTAGTAAACATGGTTCCTTGGGACCCAAGTGGGCCGAGGTGGGTTCCTCCTATTGTCCTTTTGTGGGATAAGCAGCAGTAGTCACAACGGTTACATCAGGAGCCCATGTCTCTGGGCTGAAACCCTGGCCCTGTTGAAATCAATGGACGTTTTGCATTGGCGTCACTGGAGGCTGCATTTCACCTTTGGTTCTTTTACAGTCGGAGCTGAACCTGACAAACAGTGCAGATGATACTGTCTGGGGAATTCTAAGTATCATCTTCCAAAGCAGTTCACCAATTATTAAAAGTGTTCCAGGAATGCTGGTGCTTCCCTTGTCACGCCTTGGCCATCTAATAGGAAGGAGGGAGAAGAAGGGACCTCATCATTTCTTTAGTAGGGAAAACCTCAGACATTTTTGATGCTTTATCTGCCTCTTTTATTTAACCATTCATCAGCCAATATCTCTGGGCAGAGCTCAGTTACTATGACAGACCTAGAATAATACAGAAACAACGCTGATCGCCAAGATACGAGACTAAAGAAGGTTACACAGTTGATAGGGAAAGTACAGCATGCTGGTGGCAAATCTTAAAACAGTACCTACAATTACTAGGATCCAAGAAAGGACTTATTCCATGAGTGATATAAACCTGGAAGGTAGGTTCTTCCAAGGAGGTTATTCTTTAACCCACCATGCTCGTGAACGGACAAGTTTTAGAGGGATTGGCCTTCTGCACTAACAAGTAGCTGCAGAACTCCTTAAGGAAGGTGAGTTTACATTTCTTTTTGTCAAAGCCAGTAGGACGAGCAAAGCTAGCATTGGGAAGGAAAACAAGCATTGGTGTGAGACATGTCAGGCTAACTCTGACAACAGCTAAGCACAATCAATCACCAGGTCATGGGGCAGCTTTCCAGGTGTGTCCTCACTATGTTTGAACTAGCAGTTTGTTTTAAACCAAAACGTCCTGTAACTAGAGAAAGCCCCTGCCTGAGAGAGTTTACAAGCTCAGTGTGAGGCTACAGATAAACAGGGGATAAAACAAGTAGAACAAGAAAGTGATATTAGTCAGCAAGATAGACAATGATCTCAGCAAACCAGCTGTCTAGCGAGTGTTGAGCGTTTTGTAGATATGGCAGCAGACAAGTGTTTTACTCCAGTGGGAACTCTAGATGTTCCCCATCACCGTGACATCTGAAAACATCACAACTGCTAATATTTGGATTTTCCCAACACCCCTGAGAGCTGGGGAAGTGCTACTAGCCTAATCTTATAGCTAGGGAAATGGGGCTCACAGAGACTTAGGTCCAAACTCTCAAGGATATTAGGCTCCTAACATCCATTATTTCAATGGAACTTAGGTGCCTTCTTGAGGATCTGGGCCCAGGCAACTTTGTCCAAGGTCACACATGACATTTGTGTCAGAGCAGGGTGTTGAACATGGGTTTCCCAAAGTACTAAATGAGAGTGCTAACTACTGGACCATCCTGCCTCCCTGAAAAATTGAGGTATTATATTCCCTCTGATCATCAAAAATTGAATGGGCATTTTTCCAAAGGGAGCAGTACTAGACCCAATTTCCATTAACTCCATTCTTCAAGTTTAAACGCCCCATATCCTTTCAGCTGGACAAATTATTTCTCATTACTTCCTGTGTGGTTTTAGGCACCTGTGACCATCTTCTACCCCAATGTAAACTAGGGATTTGCCAGTGTCACGAGAAGTTCTAAAAAAGCCATGCAACATACAGCCATGCAACAAGATGAGTGTCCAGCGAGGCTGCTTCCAGCACCAGTGGGTAAGATGTAAGCTGGTGTCTTTGTGGAGTGTAAGCACTTTGAGGCAGGGTCTGTCTCTCGCTATGTCTTTGCACAGAGCCTGGCCCGTCTCAGAAAGGATAACACATACTACTGTTGGATTCCTGCCTATAGAAACTAACCCAGGGATGCTTCCCTGCCTTCCCTGGGGAAGGGGCTACTCCTGAGGTACCATTTATAACTTGGCTAACCCCCAGTCAGGATTGTGCCCCTCTGGTGCTGAGGACAAACACCTAGGGAGGAACAAATTAAATCCTGAATGGGGAGAAGGACAGGGAGCCTGGAACCAGAGTCTGCCACCGCGTGAATGGAGCCCGAAGCCCCGTGGCCGAAGCCTGCCTCCCCTACCCCTGGGGAAAGTGGGGAATTCACCATCTGCCTGCCTGTTTGTGTCTCTGGAGGGGAGCAGGGCCCAACCTCTGCTGGCAGCCCTGGGAGAGGGGCCACTGCTTTGCCCTCCACCCCACCCATCGAAGCCCAGATGGCTGTGGCCACAAGAAAAGGCCCTGGTGGCCGCATGCCACCATGGTGGCAGCATTTGAAAAACACTGGTCTAGGTGCTCAGTAAGCCAGCACCCGCCCCTCCTGCCTGTGTTCATGACGAGGCACTTACAGACCTTAGCAAAAGCCAGCTCTGAGCTGAATGTCAGGGTACGTCTACACTACGGGACTATTCCGAATTTGCATAAACCGGTTTTGTAAAACAGATTTTATAAAATCGAGTGCGCGCGGCCACACTAAACACATTAAATCGGTGGTGTGCGTCCATGGTCCGAGGCTAGCATCGATTTCTGGAGCGTTGCACTGTGGGTAGCTATCCCGTAGCTATCCCATAGTTCCCGCAGCCTCCCCCGCCCCTTGGCATTTCCGGGTTGAGATCCCAGTGCCTGATGGGGCAAAAATCATTTTCGCGGGTGGTTCTGGGTACAGCCTCACCCCTCCCTCCCTCCCTGACAGCGGCAGACAACCGTTTCGCGCCTTTTTTGCTTGGTGAACCGTGCAGACGCCATAGCACAGCAAGCATGGACCCTGCTCAGCTCCATACCGCAATCGTGGATGTTTTAAACACCTCGCGCACTCTCGTGCAGTATATGCTGAACCAGGACCTTCGAACCGAGGAGAGTAAGAGGCGGATACGGCAGCGCGGCGATGACAGTGATGAGGACGTGGACACAGAATTATCTCAAACCGCGGGCCCCGGCGCTTTGGAGATCCTGATGGTAATGGGGCAGATTCTATCCATTGAACGCCGATTTTGGGCCCGGGAAACAAGCACTGACTGGTGGGACCGCATTGTGTTGCAGGTGTGGGACGATTCCCAGTGGCTGCGAAACTTTCGCATGCGTAAGGGCACTTTCATGGAACTTTGTGACTTGCTTGCCCCTGCCCTGAAACGCCATAATACCAAGATGAGAGCAGCCCTCACAGTAGAGAAGCGAGTGGCGATAGCCCTGTGGAAGCTTGCAACACCAGACAGCTACCGGTCAGTCGGGAATCAATTTGGAGTTGGAAAATCTACTGTGGGGGCTGCTGTGATGCAAGTAGCCAAAGCAATCACTAAGCTGCTGCTACGAAAGGTTGTGACTCTGGGAAACGTGCAGGCCATAGTGGATGGCTTTGCTGCAATGGGATTCCCATAATATCCGAGAACATCTCATCTCGCGTCTTCTTTTTCCTCCGCCTTATCTGTGCTAGCCTTTGGGATGGAGGAGGGACGCTTGAAAAATTTGCAGCTGCATGAGGGAGATAAATATTTAGAAAGATACATTTTACAGAACAATGGTTATACTCTTTCACAGTGAAAAGCACTATTCACCTTACATAGCACATGTGATTTCCCTACAAGGTCGCATTTTTCATCTTAATAGTGCCTGCTTGCAGCTCTTGGGTTACAGATCTCAGACACAGGTCCAGGCATCAGGATTCAGCTTGCATGCGGCCATGGTAAGCCACTGTCTCAGTGATTTACCCCTCCCCCCACAACGCATGGCTAATACCACGCTAGCTCCCTGCTAATCAACAACCTTCCCCCTCCCCCCCACCCACTGCTTGTCCGGTAGCTTGGGGAAGATCGCCTCGCCGGTGACCAAACAGAAAAGATCATCGGCACTCCTCCCCTCCCCCCGCTTCGCTACGTGCAGGAAAGTGTTTTTTTTAAGCTGCTGCATTCCACGAACCCAGTAGAAAAATGGCCACCCCCCTTACTTAAATTCCTGATTTCTAACCAGGTTATCCTGAACGATATCACTTTGCTGAGGATAACAGAACAAGATAAAGAGCGGATGCTTCTTGAATGCCAGCAGTCACCGGGACCATACGCCGCTATGCTTTGCCACGCAATGATACCTGATTACTTGCTACATGCATGGCATGGTAAAGTGTCCTACCATGGTGGGCGGAACAAGGATGCCTTGCCCAGAAACCTTCTGCAAAGGCTTCTGGAGTACCTACAGGAGCGCTTCATCGAGATGTCCCTGGAGGATTTCCTCTCAATCCCCGGACATGTTAACAAACTTTTCTAAGTAACTATACTGTCTGCGAATGCGTCCCAAGTCCTCAGGGCAAATCAATCATTAAAAAAGGCTTGCTTAAAAAACACTGTTTGCTATTTGCAAAGGTACACTCACCAGAGCTCCCTTCCATGGCGTCATTCTCTGGAATAGTTGCTTGTGAGGGCTGGGAGCAGGGTAATTCCATCAGGGTGATAAAAAGCTCCTGGCTGCTGGGGGTCACGGAGTGCTGTGTGCTCTCTGCGAGGTCTTCCTCTTCTTCTTCCTCTTCATCTTCCCCGTCTGACATGGCAGAGATTACAACCCCCACCTCGGAATCCACGGTCAGGGGTGGGGTACTTGTGGCGCAGCCCCCTAAAATTGCATGCAGGTCATCATAGAAGCGGCATGTTTTTCGACCTGCCCCGGACCTTCCGTTTGCTTCTTTGGTTTTCTGGTAGGCTTGTCTGAGCTCCTTAACTTTCACTCTGCACTGCACGGAGTCCCTGCTGTGGCCTTTATCCGTCATAGACTTAGAAATTCTTTCAAATACTTTTTCATTTCGTCTTTTGGAACGCAGTTCTGTTAGCACTGAATCCTCTCCCCATATAGCGATCAGATCCATTACCTCCCGAGCGGTCCATGCTGGGGCTCTTTTTCGATTCTCAGGAGACTGCATTGTTAACTGTGCTGATGAGCTGTGCGTGGTCACCTGTGATGATGAGCTCTCCACGCTGTCGAAGCAGGAAATGAATTTCAAAAGTTCGCGGGGCTTTTCCTGTCTACCTGGCCAGTGCATCCGAGTTGAGAATGCTGTCCAGAGCGGTCAGTGGTGCACTGTGGGATAGCTCCCGGAGGCCAATACCGTCGATTGCGGCCACACTAACCCTGTTCCGATATGTTAATACCGATATTAGCGCTACTCCTCTCGTCGGGCAGGAGTACAGAAACCGATTTAAAGAGCCATTAAAATCGATATAAGGTGCCTCCTAGTGTGGACGGTTGTGGCGTTAAATCGGTTTTAGGCTCCTAAAACCGATTTAAACGCCTAGTGTAGACCAGGCTTCAGGAAACAAACTCAAGTGCAACTGCCAACTTGGCAGTTTGGGATTTGAAGAAGCATTTGTACTTCTTCAGCGTTAGGCCAAAAGAACCCTAGCACCTACATGCAGCTGCTGCTAGGAACAGTAGGGTCACGGTCTAAGGGACATTGGCATCTGGGAAGGCCAGCCAGGGCTGTGGGAAATCTGAGAACTGTCCTTTTCATTTTATACTCTGTAATGTGTCTGGTATTTTGTTTGCCTTGTTGATAATTCCGTTCCTTGCCCCCTAGCTCCCTTTCCTCAAACTCTGCACCACCACCACAGTGTGCTTTGTGGTAGGATTTCTGTATTCTGAACAGTTCATTGATGTCGGAGAGCATTATGGGACTTGCACTCTGTCAGTTGCACTCTTTGGCATGTATTGTAGACATACTTCCATGGGAACTGGAGACAATATGCAAAACACACCCCTGACTGATGCCCTCTTGATGTAGCTGATCCCTGGTAACAGAGCCTGGGGTTGTACCAAGCCAATCAATGAACCCAGGCTTATCACGCACAACAAGGTTACGAAGTGGGGTTCCCTGACTACAGCACTAAGCCTTATTTCATGCTGTTGGTTCCTACAGCTCATTCCAGCAGAGGATGAGGATGGAGAGGGTTTCCTCTCTCACAGACCCCGTTGAGATAGAGCGGTCAGACTACTTTCTGACCCCCATTCTTCCGGAGACCCTGATGGATTTGCAATGGAAAGGCACTGGCTCTACCTTGCTGCTGCTGCTGCCCTCTGCAAAGCTCTCAAAGATGGGCGCAGGGGAGCAGCTACCTGGCACCTGCTGAAGGAGATGGTCCACTGGGTCCTGTACAGGGTGGTGGTGAGGCACCTTGTCTCTCCTTCTCAGAAGATACCAAAGGTAATGTTAGGGCAGTATGGGAGAGGGGGTACAGGTGGAGAAAAGGTGAAGGGCTGTGGAGATTAGATCAGCCCCGCTCTGCAAACTTTCCTGGATCTTTTGTGCTTGTTGTAGCATTTCTGTTCTATGGCCAGTTTGGCATGTGCCTAGAGACATCTCTGTCCTGGACATTGTGGAAGTCATCGGGCAGAGCGTGGTGTGAATTACGGGGATTTCACAGGATTTGCTTTCATCTGCCACAACGTGTGGAATCTCTTTGGGTGAGTGTCCAGAGACAAATGTGCTGAGACTTGGTGAACTTGCTAGTTCGGTTTATGCTTGTGGAGGAAGAATGGGTTTGTTAGTCACTTTCACAAGATAAAAACCTAACCAGGTGCTGGCTGTCTCTGAACACTCCAGTTCAAACATCTGCCCCAGCTATCTGCAGTCTGGGATTTGGAAAAGCATTTGTTCATCCAAAATATCTTTTCTGTTCTTCTACCTCTTCTATCTGTGTGCCCATTAAAGACGTACATCTTGGAGAGAGTAAGCTTCACACAGGCTCTGAATTCAGGCAGTGGAAACTGCAATAAGAGAACCGGTGATAAATGACAACTTGTAAGATGTTTCACTGAGGAAATGATTCCCCACTAGTGATAATGAAGGGCCAGATCCTCAGCATTGTTCTGTGCTGGTTTACACCAGCTGGGGATCTGACTTCCAACCTTAGGATCTTTCACTGGCTTGTTACCCGTTGGGCAGATTTGGGCTTCTTCTGGCGCTAGGACAAAAGAACCACAGCATGTACAGGCAGCCTCTGCTAGGCCACTAGGGTCACGTTTTGAGGAATAGGGGACTTTGGCATCTGGGAAGGCCAGCCAGGACTGTGTGAGTTTTGGGAGCTGTCTGTCTCATTCTTTGCTTTGTGACATGCCTGATGGTCTGTTTGCCCTTTTAATTATTCCTTCCCCTTCCTTGTTCCCATCCCACAATAAACTTCTTCCTTTGCATTTCGCAATAGGCGCTGTTATGTATTCAGAAAGGTTTATTGATTCTAGAGGGCATGATGGAAATTATATTGCATGTCAGTGGCATGGTGGCACCCACTGTGTACACACTTCCTGGGAACTGGAGACTGTGTGCAAAACCAACTCCTAAGTGATACCAGATCCCTGGTAACAGAGCCGGAGGCTAGGTAGCACAGCAACCTATGAACCAGGCCTATCCCTCTCAGCAGGTTTACAAAGTGGGGTTCCCTGGCTACAGCACAAAACCTCATTTGGTGCCATCTGCTCCTGCAGCTCATTGTAGCAGAGATAAAGATGCAGTGGGATCCTTTTGTACACAGATCACTTAATGCAACAAAAATAAATCTACTCACAGGGCTGCAGCCTGGGACCTGTCTGGTTTTAGTTTAGCTGCATCGAGTGAGGGACAAACTCCCACTGACTGAACAGGAAGTAAAGGAGGCATTGGGCATAGCTCCATCCCATAATACTCTGGATAACATGGTTAATCTCTATCATAAACGACTACTTTCCTACAATTCCCTTTCTCATGCACCCCATTCGGGGCAGAACACTCAGACTACTCGCTGGCATGCGTGTGCAAGTACACACAAGACTCCCAATGGATTTGCTGGCTCTACCTGTTTGCTGCTATCCTTTGCAAAGCTCTAGGGGTGGAGGGTTGGCACCTGGCACCTGCTGGAGACCCCAAGGAAGGGAGCACGGGATCCCAGACAAGGTGGGGAAGTAGGTGAAGCTACAGGTCCCAACTTCTAGGATGAAAATGAAGGTATTGTAGGAGTTTGGGAAGGCAGTATGGGAGATGGGGCACGTGTGGGAAAGAGCTGGACAAACTACATCAGGCCTGTTCTGCAAACATTCGTGGACCTTCTGATCTTTCCTGCCTGTTCTGTACGTTGTGGAAGTCATCATGCACATTGTGATTTGCATCCCAGGACTTGTTTTCCTCTTCCACAGCTACAAGCCCTGTGGGATCTGCGTGAGTCTCAGGTGTGCGGGGAGTCTGGGGCTGAAGCATGGTGCACGTGCTAGTTTGGTTTATGCTTGTGGAGGAAGAAGCATTTTCAAAAGATGAAAAAGATCTAACTCAGCACCCTCTTGTTCACTCAGCATTCCAGACCCAGCACCTGCCCCAACCATCTTCATTGCAGGCTCCTTCAGGTTTTCAGAGCACAAGTTGTGAGCAGTGTTTGATCTGGAGAGGTGCGGCTCTTGCAAGCTGCTGGGCAGGAGTTTCTTCGGAGGGCTACAGGGAGCCAGCTGACATGGCTAAATTCACAAAACTGGGGCAATTCTCCTTACATCCAGGAGCCCAGCTGACAGGTGGGAGATCCATGTTCAAATCCCCACTCAGAAGCAGGGGCTGGGGACCCAGGCCTTTTGCAACCCCAGGGTATTCCCTAACTCCCAGGCTACTGTGTATTCAAGGGTGGAGCTTTCTCAGTCTCTCCTGTTGACACTGTTCCACTCTCTATAAATAAATAGTCATTGGAGCAGGAACTACACTGCAGGTGTCCCCCGCTCCCAGGTGAACACCCCATGTCCCAGCCTGGAGTCACTCACGTGCTCTTTCTAGCCCAAGGAACAGGTAAAGTTTAACCAAAAGTGAAACAGCTTCAGCAGAAGAAATTCAGAGCGGCCACCCCCACAATAGCCTGGTGGCTAGGGAACTCACTGAGGGGTGGGAGACACAGGGTCATATCCCTGCTCCAGAGGGGGGATTTGAACCTAGATCTCCCACATCCAGCCGGCTGCTCAGCCCCTCACCCCTGGAATATGGGATAGAAATGGGGCACCTCCACCCTCTCCTCAGCTCTGTGAATCTAGCTCTGGGTTTCTAAATTCCATTTGCTTTTATTTTCAAAAACGCTCAGAGTAGAAGTGAAACACTACATTTGGGGTGGAGTAAATCTTTCATTTGACCCAAAATAAAATAAGTCTGAGGGTTTGAGTCACTGAAAAATCCAAAAAATTTCAGTTTCAGGTTGGACCCAAAATGATTTTTTCCCCCCAGGACCTGAAAATCAGTTACTCACAAAGTTCTGACATGCAGATGAAACAAATAAGTAGGAAGGAGGCGAAGAACTAGGGTTCCTGTTACTACATCACAGGAATTTCATAAGAAGCGTCCTTGTGTAACCCTTCTGCCTGTCAGAATTAGCAGCAGCAAGGGCTGGGTTCAGTATCTAGGAGTTCCTTTTCAATAACACAATGCAAAACCCACTCAAGCCCCCACCCAGTGACCTGGAACAATTACAGACCACCCCCCTGTGTGCCTCTAGGAGGCAATACTTCCCCTCTCGCAAGCACAGAATCTGAGTGTAGCAAAAGCCTTTTAATAAAGGTGGGAAGCAATGTGGCATTATGTGGGAAACACCACAAAGAGGATTGATAACAAACCATAAGCAAAAGACCCACCCCCAAGTAAGCTTGGCAGTGGCCTATCCCCTCAGGGTCTTAAGTCCAGCAACCCAACAATCACGCCACCCACAGTTTCTGCCCTTGGTTAGTGCAGCCTCAGAATGGTTCTTGAGTCCAGCAACCCAAAAGTCACCCCCTCAAACACAGTTTTTGTCCTTGCTCAGTGTAGCCCAGGGCCGCCCAGAGGGGGGCGGCAAGAGGGGCAATTTGCCCCGAGCCCCACAGGGGCCCCCACAAGAGTTTTTTGGGGCCCCTGGAGCGGGGTCCCTCACTCGCTCTGAGGGGCCTGGAAAACTCTTGCAGGGCCGGGCGCAGGAGCTTCTTCTGCTCCCGGTCTTCGCCGGCGGGGGGTCCTTCCGCTCCGGGGTGGACAGACCCCCCCACTGGCGAATTACCACCGAAGACGGAGCGGGACCCGCCGCCGAAGTTCAGCTCTGTCTTCGGCGGTAATTCAGCGGCGGGGGGGCCCTTCCGTTCCGGGACCCACCGCCGAAGTGCCCCGAAGACCCGCAGCGGGGGGCCCCCCACTGTCGAATTACCGCCGAAGACCGGGCTGCAATTCGGCGGCGGGTCCCGCTTTGGCGGTAATTCGGCGGCGGGGGGGGCCCCCGCCGCGGGTCTTCGGGGCACTTCGGCGGCGGGTCCCGGAACGGAAGGGCCCCCCGCTGCCGAAGACCCCAGGCCCCCGGAATCCTCTGGGTGGCCCTGGTTTAGCCCCCGAATTCAGAAGTTCATCTGCAGAGTTTACTTTCTAGCCTGAGGGAAAAGGGGTTAGGGGAAACTATGGGAGCACCTTACATGCTTAGCTGCTCCAGATAGTGGATTGCCACACCTCTCTGTGGGGTTCTGCTGCAGTCTTCACCACCAGCCACACCTCTCTCCTAGCTCCCCACTTAACACAGCTTTCAGTGATTTCAGCTCTTAGTAACTTCAAGTGTTAGTGGGGCAAGGGGGTAGGCCCCCATCACTTTATTGTTAGCATGCTCAGAACCAGTAGCCCAAAATAGATGTAATACTTAAACCTAGGAATCAGTGATTTCAGCTCCACAGCACCTAACAAGACTTCTAACAGAGTCAAAATGAGTTCTATTATTATAGCACGGAAAGAAAAGGAGCCAAAATTGCTTTTTAAAACCCTCATAAAGGACCCACCCCACCAGACTACTCTCCATCCTCTCTCAACTCACTGGTCTTTGGAGCCCATGCCCCTTGCCTAGCAAGTGCTACTTATTTGAGGGCTCGTCCCTCCTTCATAAAATGCTAAGTACAGTTCTACTGTCCTTGATTCACATAACCAGGGTAACAACACTTTATTACTCATCCCCAATAACAAAGAGACTGAGGATCCCACAGCAGCCAAAGTGACCATTTGGACAAGCAGTCCATCATGCTAGGCAGGGTGGCTTTCCCCGGGCAAACGAGATCAGCCACTAAAGTCCTTTTCCACAGCTCACCACCAGATGTCAGGATAGAGCTCATTCTGACTCTGCTAGTCTTGCCAAGACCTCCCTGTTGCCAAGGCTGGCATTAAGGGCTAACAGTTCAGCACAATGAGCAGAGATTGCATGTAGGAATCCAGTTGTCCCAGTCACTCCCCACACAGTGCTGACAGGTTAACCCTAGGAGAAAGCTTGAGTTAAAGAAGGGATTACCTCAAGAAAGGGAATGTCTTCCGATGCCCTTGATCCTTTCCCCCAGTAGTTTTTCCCTTGCTGCTTTATAATACACTATATTCCAAATAGTGCATTGATTCCTAATACTCAATGTACTTACGTCGTGTTACCGGTGAGCAGATGATGCCAAGCTAATGACATACCAGTCACCAAACAGAGGTTGCTCAGCTTCAAGGGCTAGCACGGCTCAGAGGTACAGCTGTTACAAAGGGTGGTAGTGCTGTGTTCCCAGCTAGCTGGGTGCTCCTGAAACTGGAGCACTGTTCCCACTGCTAGTTTGATTTCCTGCTGGTGAATGATAATGATGAACCCGTTCAGTGTTCGAAGAATCGTGGGCCAGAAGGAAGCCTGGCATCTGGCATGTGCAAACAGAGTAGAATGCTGGATCTGGGTACCTGCTGGCTCTTGCAGTCAATCAGGTGGTAGCTGAGTGTGAGAGAAGCCTGGCTGCACTGGAAATTGAGATGGATGGAGCCTTCATGAACATATATGAACCTGGACAAAGGGCACAGAAGTGGTTCAGGAAATACAGGCTGGTTCTTACTGTTTTCCTGAACCGATTCACCCATCGCAGTAAGAAAAACTGCCAAAATCAGTGTGCTCTCCTCAAAGGAAGGAGAGGGGGCCCCATTGTTATTTAGTTCTTATAAAGAAAACACTCAGGGACTTCTGATGCTTCATCTGAGTTTATTTAATTTGGCTGATCAAAGCTCAGGGAATAACAGAAACAATATAGAATCAGGTACAGTGCATTGTCACACACTGAACTGCTACTCAACAAGGAGAAGAAAAACCAGCTGTTAGTAGTGATGCTTAAAAGACCATCATGAATCTCTGAAGAACAGATGCATTCTATTGTTGATCATCCATAGAAGGGGAAGAAAAGGCACTATGCAGAGAAATTCTAAGTGGATTTGTAATTAACCCACCCAACCACGGACCTCGCAGGCTTTCGAGGGGTCGGCCTTCTCCACCACACTGTAGCTGCAGGTGTCCTTGTTGAAAATGCTTTCACATTTTTCCTCGTCATAACCCCTAGGCGAATGGTAGCTGTCATTGGAAGAGAAAAGAGCAAATATCAGGCTGTGAGAATGAGATACAAACTATTTCCAGTGATGACAGCATCCGCACTTCTGGCAGGAAGAGATTGTGTTGGGAGGCGTTAGAGCTGGCAGAGCTGTTTTCTAGCTAATAGTTTGATTAGCTGAGCCCCTTTTTGCTGCTCATGTTTCATTCTTTGTCATTCGACAAGGGTCTGCAAACTAATTTCACCCGATGGCTTATTCTCATTCTTACATCTTCTCCTTTCTAGCCAGTTGAGTCAGGCCTGGCCTGAGACATCACTGCTAGAAAAACGGAAATTGAACTCCAGAAATCTGAGCTCCTCTCCTAAACCTGGAGGCCGTATTTTTTAACATGAGCTAAATTTGCAAAAGAAATTTTCCTATTCCTAGTAATGTCTTAGGTAGAAGCTTCATATGCTGCTTTCTTTCTCATGGGGGGAACTGTTTGGAGTATGTAAACAACAAGGTGTAGGACATCTTAGGGTATTTATCCTCCTCATGCTTCTGTGAGGCAGAGCAGTGCCATTATCCCCATTTTACAGATAGGAGACTGAGGCAGAGAAAACAAAGTGACTTGCCTGAGGTCACACATGAAATGTGTGGCAGAGCAGTGAATTTAACGCAGTTCTCCATGTCCCAGCTAAAACCCTAACCACTGGACTATTCTTCCTCTCTGATCATCAGAAATCCTGTGGCATATTTCATAAAGCTACGGGTGTTAGTCGCAGTGACCAGATCAAATTTCAGTGAACTTCATTCCCCATACAATTACAGATGGATAAAGTATTCCCCATCACTTCCTGTCCAGTTCTGTGTGGTGTTAGACACCTGTGACCATATCCTACACCAGGATATATGCACACTTTCTAGAACTATTGAAGATCCTCTAACTAACATGGAAAGGGACTGTATTAACATTTGTTGTACAGTGCCAAGTTCAGTATCAGCATTAACCAAGGGATTTGTGAGTGTCACAAGCAGCTCTAAGGAAAGCCATACAGCCAGGCAACTCGATATGTTTCCAGCAAGGCTGCCTCTAATACCAGTGGCTAGGATGTAAGCTAAGGAGCATGCAGCCATTGACCCAATGGGTGGAAAAGATCTCTTGGTGGAGCTGTGACTTTGATAGTGTGTTTATTCAAAGTGTGGGTGGTGAGAGCATCATGTGGCTTTCACGCAGGAAAGACGCTACAGGTTCTGTTGATCTTACGTGGAGCAACAGCGTATTCCATTCTGGTTGCAGTGACATCTGTTGCAATTTGCAGTCCAAGAGGTACCAAATCCATGCAGCTCTCCATCTTGTCTACAACCTACAATAGAACAAAAACCCAAACCCTTCCCTTAAACACTGACAGATGACTAACAACTTAAATATCTCTATGCATCTTGTAAATGATTGATGGGCATGTGTTGGTAGGGTTCAGCTGAAATGTAGTTCCCTCCACTTTTGTGTTCACCTGAGTTACCTTTCAGCCTCGTTTACTACTTTGAGAGCACGAGCTGATTTTCTCTTTGTTTTCTGCACTCGTGGGACAAATCTTTTGTGACAATGAGCAGTAAATAACCGGGGCCATATCCTGCCAGAATAACTCACTTAAAACTGCCATCAACTCCAGTATGAGTCTGCTTAAACAAAATGATGGCCTCCAAACCCACTAGAAAACCTACACGTGTGGAATCGCTGTACTGGGGCTTCTCTGTCAGTCACTTACATAGAGAAAGTCTTGTGTCCCTTATTTAGAGTTTGGATTCATGTTATTCTTTGGAATAGAACAGAAAGGGAAGGGGATCCAACTAGAATGGACACTGTCACTACACAGCATCAGAACACACAAAAGCTACTTGCTTGAGTCAAATCCATTGGATGTCTGCCTTCTGTGATGCTTTCTGTGCACGCCTCTTGCCCACTGCCTCCACTCTAAATATATAATTTGGGGGGGTCTTCTACATTACCCTCTTGATCCCTCTTTCATACCTCTCATACTTTTCCTGGCTATTCTCAATGGCGATCAGCTAACATAGACCAAGTCAAAGAGAGTGTTTGTGGTTCTTACCTTTGGTAGATTCCAATGGGTCATTTCGTATATAAAAACAGAACGCATCGCATAGTGTCACCAAGATGCCAAAGGCAAGAAGTATACCCAGAAAGTACTTCTGTAAGTGGGAGACATGGCAAAAATGAGGTGTCTTTTCAATGGTTACGAGCTAAAAACAATTCATTTGTACAGAGTCAGACAGAAGAAATCTTGGTATGCATAAAAACAAATATCAGGAAGAAATAATTCCAAAGAAAAACACAAATTTTCTTTAGGGTATGTCTTCACTACCGGCCGGATTGGCGGGCAGCGATCAATCCCCAAGCGCTCTCCCGTCGACTCCTGTACTGCACTCGGAGAGGAGGTGCAGGCAGAGTCGATGGGGGAGCGACAGCAGTTGACTCACCGTAGTAAAGACACCGTGGTAAGTAGATCTAAGTACATCGACTTCAGCTACATTATTCACGTAGCTGAAGTTGCGTAACTTAGATCAATTCCTCCCCTCCCCCCAGTGTAGACCAGGCCTCGGTCTACTTGACTTATTTCTGAGTAGGAAAACCAAAACAAGAAAAGAAACAAACAGTATAGACCTGAGTGAGAAAGTGCATAGAGTGTTACTATGAATAGACTGCAGCTGTGATCTCTACTTCCCAGCAGATAGGCAGCAAGACTCATGATGATGAAAGGCACAATATGAAGAAAACTGATTCATAATATCTCCGCTTCATTTACAAATCTACATACACCAGAGAAACTGCCACCTATTCTGCAAATCCTACACTCATCAAGAGACTGTCAAATTCTGCCTTTCGTTACACCTGCAATTATCATGGAGTTGCATGGGCATAAACCAGAGCAGAGATTGGCTTCTGTTCTCTTCCTGTCTTTTGAGGGATGCCTAAGTGGTCGGCTAACCGAGTGCTGGAGAGGACACCTCCTGGTATCTCAGAATAAAGGGACTATATAAATCTTATAAAGTTTGTATTTTCCATCTAGAACTTCAGATTGCATGGTTCTAAACAGCTCTAGAATCAGAAAAGTCTTTTACAAAGGGGCTGACTTTTCCCAGGATTAAAATATCAATAGGCAAAAGAGCCACAGAATTACATGTGCAGCTCCTAGCTAACAGTTAAACAAAATCCATGGTTTTCATAAAATTATGGACATGATCTTAATCTCCTTAGAGACTCCTGCAGGTATTCAGTCAAACAGAGGCAAATCAAATACCTCCCTAGTCAGGCATTTCTCTATAATAGCAAATTCAAAACAAATAGCTTTATCAGGCACTATCAGCTTTTAAAATCTGAAACTGGCTTACCATTGTAAAATTGGGTTGTTCCCAGTCTGTGGGAAGTTTTCTGCAGTGAAATTATACACTTCATGAAAACAAATATTGTGCAAGGCCTTGTACTGAGCAATTTGAATGTATTCTCATTCCAGAGAAGTCATGCTGAAAGTTTCTGCAGAAGTTACTGAAATTTGACCAGTTGGCAAGAGGAGGTTTTGTCTCAGCGAGGAACAAAATGAAGCGAAAGGCTGTATTGGAGCTCTCTGTTCAATGTTTCACATCCACACTCATAACAAAAGCCTTTTCTTGTGATATGTAAGCAGTGACAGGCCTTCAAGAAGAGCTCTCATATGAGAAACAAAGACAGACACGGTGTAATGCTAAGAAGAGTGGCAGCATTCCACTGCTCATACTGGTCTGCTGTCTCAAAGACCCTAGAGACGTTTCATGAGGCATTGGTGCTAGGCATTCCTCTTTCAAAGGGTTGCCGTAGAATTAAGAGATGGATTGTGGCCTACTGATTAGAGCATGAAACTGGGAGTGAGGCGTTCTGAGTTCTATTGCCAGCTCTTTAACTGATCCACGTCAGTGATTAGATGCTATAGTGACAAGTGCTATAGTAAAACCTAAGATAATTCGACCTAGTGGATGTTGAGGGCTGTTACTTCTTCCAAGCTCAGAATCAAAGTTAATGGCCAACTGGCAAGGCCCTTTCAAGGTGATAAAGATGATAAAGAAAGTGGGGACTGTGGGCTACATGGTCAAACAACACAGGAAGAAAAAAGGAACACCGAGTTTACTGAAGCCCTGGAAAGCCAAGGAAAACCTTATCTGAAGGGACGAGAGCTAGGACCTGAAGTTGATGACTGCCTAAAAGAAAGTTCAGTACCCCTCGGAAAGAACCTAAACCATAAGTGAAAGCAAGGGCACTCCAACTGGTGGCCATTTTCCCACATATTCTCAGCTGTCCCCATGAAAATGTTCCTGGCACAACATGGCATTAATACAAAACCAGGTAAGGTAATACAGAAGGGCTCCAACCAATCCCCAACAATCATGAGGGGGAGCGATAGCTCAGTGGTTTGAGTGTTGGCCAGCTAAACCCAGCATTGTGAGTTCAATCTGTGCGGGTTCCATTTAGGGTTTTTGGGTTTGGTCCTGCTTTGAGCAGGGTGTTAGACTAGATGACCTCCTGAGATCCCTACCAACCCTGATACTCTATGGTACATGTCTGTCATGAATTATCTAAGCCAGGGGTTCTCAAACTTCATTGCTTCTCAACCCCCTTCTGAGAAGAGAAATTACTATGCTGCTTCAGGAGGGGTGACTGAAGCCTAAGCCCCACCACCCTGCATAGAGGGACCAAAGCCTGAGCCCCACTGCCTAGGTCACGGGGGCCAAAGCAGAAGCCCAAGGGCTTCAGCCCCAGGCAAGGCCCTGTAACCTGAGCCCCACCAGGGCTAAAACTCTCAGGCTTTGGCCCCAGACCCCAGCAAGTCTCATTCAAGCCCTGGTAACCCCATTAAAATGAGGTTGGGACCCACTTTGGGGTCCCAATCCACAGTTTGAGAACTGCAGACCTAAGCTAAACTTGAACAAACAAGCTCAATGTGAAAGGCTCTGCAATAATTAGTTAAGAGGACAGAAGAGTGTGAGGAAATACAGAAGAATCTAGATAAGCTTAGTGATTGGACAACTAGGGAAATTCAATGTATGTAAATACAAGAATTTGAACTAATCATACATACTAAATTAACTACTTGGGGATGAGATCTAGGCATTGTTCTAGACCAGAGCTCTGTGAATAACTGATTTTTTTGGCTTATTGGCAATTCAAAAAAATAAATTAAAAAAAATTGTTTCGAGTCAAACTAAAAATGGTTTTGTTAAAATTTCAGCTCATCTGATAGTTGAAAAAAATGGTTTGGGGTTGAACAAAATATTCAAAATATTGTGAATTTTTTTGGAATTTTTATTTTTTTTAAACTGAAACAATCTGGAAAAGCAGACATGAAGTCACCAGATAATTTGATGTTGCCAAATCTGCTTGCTTGCTTTCTTTCTTTCTTTCTTAAAAAAAACCAAAAGTTTTGGGTGAAAAATTTTGCCCAGCTCTATTCTAGATCTTTCATTAAAAACATCCACTCAAAGCTTGATGACTTTAAATAAAGCAAAACTAGATATTAGGTTTCATAAAGTAATAGCTAGAAAATAATTCTGACAATATTAATGCTGTTATATAAATTAATATACCTCCTCATCTTTAATACTGTGCGGTTCTGGTCACGCTGCCTCCAAAATAGTATAGCAAAGATAGAAAAAGCTCAGGGAAAGGAGGATTGATAAAAACATGGAAAGGCTTCCATATGCTGGGAGAGAAAAAATAAGGACTATTTAGTTTAGAGGAGAGGAAATGGGATGTGATAGTTATGTAAAATGAGAAATGATGTAGGGAAATGAAATCAAGTGATCCTCTTTGCCCTTTCATAATACAAGAGCTAGGGATCACACGATTAAATAGAAAAGCAAAAAATTTAAAACTGATTAAAGAGAATATGTTTACACCATGAATAATTACAGTAGACCTCACTGCCACAAGACCTTGAGGCAAAACATTTAGTCAGATTCTATAAAGGATTAGACGCTGACATGAATAATAAAAATGTTTGCAGTTACACTAACAAAGTTAGACATGTATAGGGGATATAAGCCATCACAATGTAGGGCATAAGTCAGCCACTAATTAATGAGCTTGAGAAGATGCTTCCCCTATGGGCAGGTTATTCCATAATTGTCCATATCTGTTGTTCTTGTACCTTCCTCTGAAGCAGCTAGTACTGGTCACTGTCAGAGACAGGATGTTGAAGTAGATGGTCCATTGATTTGATCCAGTCTGGCTATTCCTGTGTACCAGAGTAAAATATGCTCCATTTTGAAATGGACTAAACTCCCAGGAGGCAACTTGAAATCAGCCCTTTTAGGTCAGTTAGAACAGTGCGATTCTGAATGGCTTTAGAGTCAGAGGTGCTTTTACAATGACCATTTCTCCCAAACCAAAAGAAGAGGTTCAACCCTGTGAGTAACATAGACAAGCACAACCTAGCAAATGTTCATTGGTATTCTCATAGAATTACCCTCAACCTTTCATTCCCTTTATGGACCCCTCCATCTATTCTTTAAAATGGATGTAAATCAGATACGTGCATAGTTGGGCAGCTGTCACTAGCCCAAAGAGTAACTAAAATAAAGTAAATAGGAATATAGACTGCTTCCTTTTAAAGCGTGAGATGCACACTCTGACTTACCATTGTGAAAACTTTCCCTGCTGGAGATCACACAGCCTGTGGGCACTTGTGTTTTTGGCAGATTTATAAACCAAATAAGAACACGTTTTTTGCAATGCCTAATGCTGAGAAATTTGAATGTACGTAAATAACTCAAATATTTGCTCAGAAATCACATCAGTGGGTATGACTGAAGTCTAGGTCAGTTGGAAGGGGAAACGTTGACTCTGGTAGATAAGGGAGCCAATCCAAAGTCCACTGAAATCAATGGAAAGATTCCCAATGACTTCAGCAGTTTTTGGATCAGCCCCTAGGGCAGGGGTGGGCAAACTCTTTGGCCCTTGGGCCACATATGGGTGGGGAAACTGCATGCAGGACTATGAATGTAGGTCTGGGGCAGGAGATTGAGGTGTTGGAGGGAGTGCGGGGTCTGGGAGGGGATGCAGTGTGCAGAAAGGGCCTCAGGCCAAGGGGTTGAGGTGCAGGAGCCATGCAGGGTATATGAGGGGGCTCAGGGCAGGGGTTTAGGGTGCAGGAGGGGGTGCAGAGTGCAGGAGGGGGCTCAGGGCAGGGGGTTGGGGTCCAGAAGAGGTGTGGGGTGTGGCAGGGGTCTCAGGGCAGGGGGTTAGGATGCAGGAGGGGTGCAGCAGGGGTCTCAGGGCAGGGGGTTGGGGTGCAGGAGGGTTGTGGGGTGTGGCAGGGGGCTCAGGGCAGGCGTTTGGGGTGTGGCGTGCAGGAGGAGTGCAGGCTCCGGCCCGGCACTGCTTACCTTGAGCGGCTCCGGAGTGTCAGCAGCTCGCAGCGAGGCTAATGCAGGCTCCCTGCCTGCCCTGGCCCCGCGCCACTCCTAGAAGTGGCCGGCACCACATCCCTGCAGACCCTGCGGGAGGAGTGAAGAGGGCTCCACATGCTGCCCTCACCTGCAGACACTGCCCTCTGCAGCTCCCATTGGCCACGGTTCCCTTAGCCTTAGCCCCAGGGGTGGCAATCCCGCGGGCTGGATCCAAAGCCCTAACGGGCTGGATCCGGCCTGTGGACCGTAGTTTGCCCACCCCTGCCCTAGGGCCCTGACCCAGTAAAGCCCTGAAGTACAAACTTAGCTTTAAGCATATGAGTAGTTCCGTTGTCTCAATTAAAACTACACCATGTGCTTAAGGTGAATCACATACTTGAGGGCTTTGCTGGATTAAGGCATAAATAAATTTAAAACATGAACTGGCAGCCATCGTGGCCCAGTATCTTCCCATGATAAGTATATATCACATGCTTTTTGGGGTGGTGGGGAAGCAGCATGGTCCAGGGGCAAGGGTGCAGAACTGGGATTCAGAAGACCTGGGATCTGTCCCTGACTCTGCGTGGACCTTGCTTGGGCAAGTCACTTCATCTCTTTGTATCTCTGTCAAGCAGGTGGGACTCCCCAGCCATAGCACAACATCCACACAGGAGAAGGAAAGCTCCAGTTGCAAACCAAGAATGTCAGCCCTGGCCAGCCGGTTTGTAAAAGTTGTGTCAGTCACACCCGCTCTCTGGGTCTACACTAACAAAGCCAAGGCAATCAAGCCTTTTTGGATAGTCTTCTAGGCACGATTGCTTAAAAAAGGGGGAGCAGACATTATGCTCAGAAGAATGGCAATGCTCTACAGTCCCACAGCAATGTGTCACGGGTCCTAGAGATTTCAGAGGAGGCATCATTCCCAGGAGTTTCTTGTTCCAAAGTTTGCTAATGAATTAAGGGAGAGTACATGGGACCTTTCCTGGCTCTGACATTGACTTTCCGTGTGACCTTGGGCAAATCCCTCACTTAACATAAGAACATAAGAAAGGCCGTACCGGGTCAGACCAAAGGTCCATCTAGCCCAGTATCTGTCTACCGACAGTGGCCAATGCCAGGTGCCCCTGAGGGAGTGAACCTAACAGGCAATGATCAAGTGATCTCTCTCCTGCCATCCATCTCCATCCTCTGACGAACAGAGGCTAGGGACACCATTCTTACCCATCCTGGCTAATAGCCATTTATCCAGTCCCCTTTTAAACATTGTTATAGTCCTAGCCTTCACAACCTCCTCAGGTAAGGAGTTCCACAAGTTGACTGTGCGCTGCGTGAAGAAGAACTTCCTTTTATTTGTTTTAAACCTGCTGCCTATTAATTTCATTTGGTGACCCCTAGTTCTTGTATTATGGGAATAAGTAAATAACTTTTCCTTATCCACTTTCTCAACATCACTCATGATTTTATATACCTCTATCATGTCCCCCCTTAGTCTTCTCTTTTCCAAACTGAAGAGTCCTAGCCTCTTTAATCTTTCCTCATATGGGACCCTCTCTAAACCCCTAATCATTTTAGTTGCTCTTTTCTGAACCTTTTCTAGTGCTAGAATATCTTTTTTGAGGTGAGGAGACCACATCTGTACACAGTATTCGAGATGTGGGCGTACCATGGATTTATATAAGGGCAATAATATATTCTCAGTCTTATTCTCTATCCCCTTTTTAATGATTCCTAACATCCTGTTTGCTTTTTTGACTGCCTCTGCACACTGCGTGGACATCTTTAGAGAACTATCCACGATAACTCCAAGATCTTTTTCCTGACTCGTTGTAGCTAAATTAGCCCCCATCATGTTGTATGTATAGTTGGGGTTATTTTTTCCAATGTGCATTACTTTACATTTATCCACATTAAATTTCATTTGCCATTTTGTTGCCCAATCACTTAGTTTTGTGAGATCTTTTTGAAGTTCAATTACTTACATACCTTTCAGGGGTGTTGTGAGGTTTAATTAATGATTGAGCTGCGGTAGAAGTGCAATGTATTATTTCCCATACGTGCAGTGTTAGCTTCTGTGACAAAGTATTAATCTGATATTCACCTTTACAGATTCTTTTAAGAAGTATAACTCTTATTTTACTCTAGATTCAAGAGATTCCAGGCCAGGTTTTGTTCTATAAGCCTATGGTTTTACACTGATGTGGGTACTTGTGCTCTAGAGCAGACAGAGCCAACACAGTTTTATAGTTCAGGAGGCAATGGTGATTCAACAAAGTGGGCATCAGCTGGGTAAGAGTCTTGGTGGTGATGATCATTTTAAAATCTTCCACTAGAAAGCAGGGCAAGCGGAATATGTACTATAGGATTTAGATTCCTTGAGGGTCCTTAATAGCCCGGAATGTGTGTGATACATACATAAAAGGAAATAGACTGGTCTATCAGTTGCCACTGAAAGCTATTTTTCCTGCAATCATCTGGGCATATAAGGAACAGTGATGTGTTTAATGAGTCCTAATACAGGGGGGCATTTTTAATTGATATTGTCTAATCAAAATCTGCCTGTCCATGACACCTAGGTCAAATAAAAAAACCCAACTTACGTAATTTTGAATTCCTCTCTGATGAGCATGATATTAGACCAACAGGTGATAATCCATGTTATCGCTTCTTTTTGCATGATGCAACGGACAGACGTAAAAGAAAACACAGTCTTAAATCAAACAGAAAGAGGCCTTTGTGCTGACCTTCTGAAAGTTCTGTCCACAAATAGGGCAATGGCGGACAGTGGAAATGTTTCAAAGGCTCTGCTTTTCCCCTCAGTGGGCATGAAGTTGGACTGCTGTGTTAGCAAATGTTTACACTTTGTGCCTTCAGAGTGAACCAGATTGCACCAAGCATCAGGTATTTTAAAAAGCATATCCAGGGGAGGACAGTGCTGATTTCTTCTCCACTGGAAAACATCCAGCAAGGCCCTCAAATCTGCAGCTACATGGCAAAGGGATGATGCTGTTGTTCAGGAACAAAGTATGTGATGGTGCCCCCCTCAAAGCTGTATGAAATATGCTTCTGAATGTATATATGACATAACTAGAATATGTTTTATGCTACATATACCATGTAACATATCTATGTAAAGGTTATGATCTACTGAATACATTCCTCCTATTTGTATGCATGTATAATTTTTGTACTGGAAATTAGGAATATAGGCTGTATACTTGCTTGATTTCTATTGAGAAAGGAATGTGCAAATTAAATGCCCAGTCAAGAACCACTTAAGCCAACAATGAACTTGAAGATGCCAGTCCACATCAGGGCTTTCCCAGGAATGTGGCTTGGCTGGTAAGAAACTCAGTCATGCATGGACATGTGACTGGCCCATGTGACTCCAAAACTCCATCTTGGAGCTGTACTTTGCATAGGAGAGAGGAGGGGGTCTCCACCCACAAGAGAAAGTCTACTTAAACCCCTGGGAGACCCCTCCATTTTGTCTTCAGCTGGCTAAAGAGATAGCCTCTCCACCCCAGGGCTGCCCAGGGGGGTGGGGGTGGGGTGTCAAGTGGAGCAATTTGTCCCAGGCCCCGGGCCCCACAGGGGCCCCCACAAGAATATAGTATTCTATAGTATTGCAACTTTTTTTTATGGAAGGGGCCCCCGAAATTGCTTTGCCCCAGGCCCCCTGAATCCTCTGGGCAGCCCTGCTCCACTCCCAAGGATACCTGAAAGAAACTGGAACAAAGGATGGTAACTACAGTGGGTGTGAGTGATTGCTGGATCCAGGCTAGCAGGAGACTAGTCTGTAAAAGGAAGCTTACTAGAACTGGTGAGGTTTTATTTGTATTCAGTTTCTAAACATAGACTTGCATGTTCTATTCTATTTTACTTGGTAATTCACTTTGTTCTGTCTGTTACTACTTGAAACCACTTCAGTCCTACTTTCTGTATGAAATAAAATCACTTTTTACTTATTAATTATCCCAGAGTATGTGTTAATACCTTCGTGGGAAGGGGGTTAAACAGCTGTGCATATCTCTCTATCAGTGTTATAGAGGGTGAACAATTTTTGAGTTTACCCTGTATAAGCTTTATACAGGGTAAAACGGATTTATTTGGGTTTAGACCCCATTGGGAGTTGGGCATCTGAGTGTTAAAGACAAGAACACTTCTGTAAGCTGCTTTCAGTTAAGCCTACAGCTTTGGGGCACCTAATTCAGACCCTGGGTCTTTGTTGGAGCAGACGGGCGTGTCTGGCTCAGCAAGACAGTGTGCTGGAGTCCTGAGCTGGCAGGGCAGGAAAGCAAGGGCAGAAGTAGTCTTGGCACACCAGTTGGCAGTTCCCAAGGGGATTTCTGTGATGCAACCCATCACAAAGCACATAACAAATATGGGCCCTAATCTTATACTGAAGTCAGTGAGGCTCTCTGCAGGTGCAGGGGTTTACTGACATAGAGGTTATTGGCTTGAGGCCATACTGAATGATCAGGAAGATTAACTGAATTTACCAGAGACAGCCTGCTCCATTACTTAATGTTGGAGAGCATGGAGAGCACTGAAAGCCCATGAGAATGATCTTAAATCAAACACATCTGTGTGGCTTTACATTCTTATTTGCACAATGCATTATTGTGAAACAATTTTCCACCCCACTATGCAAACTAGCTTGGACTGATAGTTTTCTCTCAGTAGTTTGTTGATTCTCTGCTCTATTAACAGTCTATACAAAATCTTTGTTCTATTAAGGTTCAAGTTTAGAGCCAATGTGACATTGGTACATTAGGTGTCACTTTGCCCTTAGAAGTTCCTATGGCCCCAGTCCAAAAAACGACTTCAAGAGTGTGAGTAATCCCAGTGAAATCAACACTGGGGCACCTGGAAGTTTCTCTGAGGTATTTGTTTAAAAACATTCAGAGTCTCAGAAATGCCTGGCACTTAGATGACGGATGAAAGACAAATCTCTAAGGGCCTTTGGTTTTCTCACAAGACCTTTGGTGGCACTGCTGTAGACAACCTCCTAGATAGAATTCCAGCTACTACAAATTGACCTTATTAGTCTTAAGTGCCTCAGTTAATAACTGAAAGAATAGAAGATGTGACTCTCATTTCCTTTCCTGTCAGTTCACCCATAAACAAAGACACATGTGCTACATTAGCATCTAGGAGGAGTGGTGGTGTGTTTGTTTTGTTTTCAATGGCCACTTGGAATGAATTATTTCTGAAAGCACAAGAAATAGAAACAAAGAAAAAAAGTCACCATATGCTAAACTGGTATCAAAAATTCTGGAGTCCCTGCTAGAGTCCAGGTGGTGAAGATTGTTATTATTGCTATTATGTATTATTTTACTGCATCAACTCCTCACTCAGGTCTAATCCCTATTAAAATCAATGGGAGGTTTCCCTGATTAAAGGACTGTGTAAAAGCTGAGCAAGGACATGAGGATTTGGGCTATTTATGGCACTGAACGTCTTCATATCTAGGCACCATGTTCCATTGATGCACAATGTTGTGCAGCATACCCACCACAACTAGCTCATGGATCTTCTCCTGTTGCACTGGAATCTTGTCTCTCGTATGGCATAGGGCCCTTGAAATGCATGTTTGAAATCCTGAGTGTTTTCTTGATCATTCTCCCTAGTTATTCATATGCTTGTTCCAGCAACTGCAGGATTGGGTTCATCAAATGGAGGTGCAGCACACAGGCTGAGCAGCAAGGAATGTAAAGGAAAGAGTCAACATCTCTGGAAACAGATGTAGGGTTGTCAGATGTCCTGTTTTTGACCGGAACAAACGGTTGAAAAGTTACCCTGGTGGCTCTGGTCCGCACCAGACATACCGATAGGGCAGTGCGCAGAGCCGCCTGGCCGCGCCTCCACATAGGAACCAGAGGGGTGACATGCCACTGCTTCTGGGAGCCGCCTGAGGTAAGCGCTGCCCAGAGCCTGCATCCCTGCCCCCCCCCACACACACACACATCCCAACCCCCTGCCCGAGCCCTGATCCCCCTCCCACCCTCCGAACGCATCAGTCCCAGCCCGGAGCCTCTTCCTGCAGCCCAAATCCTTCATCCCTGGCCCCACCCTAGAGCCTGCAACTCCAGATGGAGCCCTCACTCCCTCCTGCATCTCAACCCACTGCCTCAATCTGAATCCTCCTCCCACACCCTGAACTCCTCATAGCTGGCCCCACCTGGAGCCTGCACCCCCAGCCGGAGCCCTCATCCCCTTCAACACTCTAACGCCCTGAGCCAGCTCAGTGAAAATGAGCAAGTGAATTTGGGGAGAGTGAGCAGCAGAGGGAGGGGGAAATGGAGTGAACGGGGGGGTGGGACTTTGGAGAAGGGGCAGGGCCTTAGGGAAGGGGTGGGGTGGCAGAGCTGGGTCAGAGCAGAGGGCATTCAGTTTTCTGCAAGTAGAAACTTGGCAATCCTAAACAGATATACACCTTCCAAGGGAGAGTGTGGGCACTGCTGCTGTGGAATTGCACCTCTCTGCCATTCAGCCGAGTGTGTTTTCTCTCTCTGAGTGCTTAGTGCTGGGGAAGGGTTGTTCTGGGTTGGGAGGGCCGTGCTGTGGTAATTGGGCCTACAAATGTACTCTTCTTGTAAGCTCAACTGTAAAATGTGAGTGAAAGTTCAGAAGTTGTCAAACTGACGGGTTATATAAAATCGCTTCAGAAAAGCTGTATGAAGGAGTCAGAAAGACTGAATTATTTTAAACAGAAAAGATAATTCAAGGACTGTGTTAAGATCATGCCTAACAAACAAGAACAGCGTGAGATCAGAAGTCAAAATTAGTGTGTCAGAAATTAGACCTAACCAATGGACAAAATAATGAGAGGATGGGCTATTCTACCCATCACTCCCTTTGGGGTCCTACAAGAAAGGCTCTGGGGAGCAGGCTGGCTACCATAAGCCTGGCTGACTGAAACACAAAAGGGGAGGAAGTGAGCATCGCTTTATGGTTGCCACCCCCACTGCCTCTTGGGACCATGGTCCGTCCTCATCCTGATTGTGAGAGATGTCCTGACCAGACTGGGAGAGAGAGACAGACCCAGGTGACACCATCACCTCCACTAAATCCTGAACACTGGCAGGGATGTGACACATTAGCTATACACCCATGCTTCCCCCAGTGGGTCCTTTTTCCTTCTGTCTAGTAAAAGTCTGGCTTAGCTGGCTAAGACTGTAAAAATTACAACACTGCTGTGAGCCTGTGACCAGAAAGAGGCAACTAAAAGCTATGCCCTAAACAGCCGGGTGCTGGTGCAAGTTTGCCAGGTCTCGGAGGGGTGATAAGACTGTGTGCTGTGTCCCATGTTTCTCCAGCAGTGAGAGTCAACACCAGAGTCAGAAACTGCATTTTCTGTCTTTGCTGTTCTTTCCTCTCCCCTTTTCTGTGGGTTCATCTTAAAGGAAGCAGGATCAGATTTTAACAACAGCAGCTCCAGTCCATCTCAACTAACTTCTCAATTCCCATGAAGGACAGTTTTTACCACCTAAAAGACTGTCAAACAAGGTAATTTTCTGTATAAACTCTTTCTCCAGCTAAATGGAAAGGGAACAAGGGATGTTGTTAAAATGAAAGCCTTTGTGTAACTCTTAATATTCCAAATTCTTTAACTGTTTATCCTTCTTTTCTGTATCTGTAAGAAAAAGTTAAAAAGGTTTTTCAAGGTGCATTTGCCATGTATGCCAAACCCAGAAACTTGTTTAACACTATTTAATGTTGGATGGTTTGGGCTCATGTTAAGACCTTGACGCTTTGGGCCCCTTTGTTCCATCTAAATTAATACAACAGCCAGGACACCTAAGCCAGATTTTCAAAAGAGATCTGTATGCTGTTACCAGATTTGCCCATTACTTTGGGGTATGCTCATTTACTAGTGTTACTCTTGAGGGGGGGAGGGTTCTGTAATTCTATCAATGTACTGCTTGTGTCACATGTGTTTTCATATGGAGCTCTACTTTTCCCTTCTGCAAGTCCCCTCCCAATAGAGCTATCCTGCAGGACCTATGTTCCCTAAGGCTGGGCACGCGTGCACACACACACACACGTACGTACACGTCTGAGCTGACCAGGTCAATCAGCACTTTCAAGGTGCCCCCCCTTATGTGCCCCTGGGCTCAATAAGCTGGGCCAAACAGCACTTTCAAGCTGTCACCCTTATATGCCACAGGTTCAGCACGTCCCTATCCCCACTTTCACATTACAACTGTACTAGTAGTAACCCACTTGATGAGCAAACCTCACCATATTTTTGAGCACCACAGGGATCTTTAGCTTAGGTAGAAGAAGCAGAGTAAATGGGGAAGCTAGAAACACAAAAGAGTAAAGTTGAGAGAGAGAAGCAACCAGCTTAACCATAAAAGTTATTTATTGAATAATAATGATAACTACACAAGGAGGGCTAAACAAACATAACAGTTACATTATTAAAAGTTAATACCTGAGGTAGAAACGAAAACACAGAGAGAGAGAGAGATCTCACCCACTCCTTGAGGCTTGAACTGGTCGGGGTTCCCGGATGATGGGGGTAGGTCAGGGTCCTGAGTGCTGGAGACAGGCAGAGCCCCCAGCACAATCAGTCTGGAGACAGAGTCTCAGCGGAACTGATGCAGAGTTTGGGTCCAAGCATCAGAACACTTACTTGAACATAAGTAGGGGTTTTTGTAGAGAAACAACAATGGTTCAAGGGAGAATGCTAGACTTGTTTATGGGTAAACTGCTGACTCAAGGGTTTTCTTTAGGCTAGATGATAGGAGTGGATCGCTCTTGGCTATGGGTGGTGTTTTCTTCCAGGGAGCTCACAATGCATTTAGGCTGCTTCAGTATTTTGGATATCAGTCCAGGATTCATTACTAGAATTGGTCTGATAACTGCTGAGCTGGGTGTGTGCAGGCATAGGTTCATTAACATCCGGAGCAGGGATCCCCCATGATGCAGTGCTTCCCTGCTTTTCTGGTCCCAGAGTTCGTGCGGTTCTCGTTTCTCCATTCTATATGCTAATGGAGATGTCTTAATCTTGTCACCCTTGTCAGGAGGGGTCTAGATGTGTCTCTGTAGCAACAGCAACAACAGCAGCAGGCTGTTCAGCACGAGCAGCAGCAGCAACGGGATGACGCCCACCTCCGGCTCACCCAGGAGCTCCACGCGGCCCAGCTGGAGCAGCAACAGCAACTGTTACAGCAGCTGGGGACTCAGCTTCAGCAGCTCCTGGTTACCCGCCCTCGGCCCGCAGAAGGACCAGGGGGTGAGGGGGCTGGAGCCCTCCGGATGGCGGCTCCCCTCCGCTTGACCAAGATGGGCCCGAATGATGACCCTGAAGCTTTCCTGGTTACTTTCAAGCGCGTAGCCCTAGTCGCTGGATGGGCCCGAGAACATTGGGCTATGCTGTTAGCCCCGTACTTGACCGGGGCGGCCCAGACGGCTTATCGAGACCTCGCGACTGAGGACGCACGCGATTATGACCGGGTCAAAGCCGCTATACTAGACGCGCTGGACGTCAGCCCTGAGACGTTCAGGCAGAGACTTCGAAGCCAGACGTATCCGCAGGGCGCCCGGCCGCAGGCGGTGGCCCAGATGCTAAAGGAGGCCGGCCGACGCTGGCTCCTCCCCGATCTCCGGACTGCCGAGCAGGTGACAGCGCAGGTCGTCTTAGACCAGTTTATTAGCATCCTGCCCTCACGCGGACGAGCTTGGGTGCTCCGCCATCGACCGGTGACGCTCGTGGCAGCAGTGACACTTATGGAGGATTTCCTCGCCGCCGAGACGGCGATGGGGCCGACGCTCCCGCGACCCAGCCCCAGGCCTGAGACTGCTCGCCTGGAGAAAAAGGGGAGCCCCGCGAAGGCGGTGCGAAATCCCGGCCGCGGACTTACTTCGCAGCCGGAACCTCAAGCCTGTTGGCGGGACGCCGCCACCCGAACCGGACCTGCCGGTCCCGGTCCCGGAACCCCGGGGGTCCGACGGAGTCCACCCCGAAGTCCAACCCGAGGGGCCACCCGAAGTAAACGGCCGGAGCTCGGTCCCTGCTTCGGTTGCGGGAAGCTAGGACACCTCCAGAGGGACTGTCCAGATATGGACTGCAGTTATGGGCAGGTCTGGGCAGGACACAACCGAGCTCGGCCCGTCCTAAGTCCCAAACTCACCGTCGCTGCCGTCGTCGGGGGCCAGGATGTCGAGGCCCTGATCGACTCCGGCTGTGGCCAGACACTAATCCGCCAGAGTTTGGGACCCTCGCCGGACCCCGGGTTGCAGCCAATACGCCTGCAATGTATTCATGGGGATATCCGGCCTTATCCCAGTGCTCGCGTCTCCCTGACGGTCGCAGGGGTCACCCGGCGTTTGATCGTCGGCCTAGCTCCTCATTTAGCATATCCCGTTGTCCTGGGGCGGGACTGGCCTGCCTTCGAAGAGGTGCTACGCGCTACGCCGACCCTCGAAGCGGAACCCCGGGAGCCCCTACCTGAGCCCACTGGGGGCGCCACTGAGGCGGAACCCGAAGTCACAACCGACACAGAAAAGCCCACGGAACCCCCCCGGGACCCCCGCCTCTACACCGATTTCTGCAGGGACCAACGAGCGGACCCCACGCTCGGCCGCTATTATGAGCAGCTCGCGGCGGTGGATGGGGTAGTCCAGGACCCCCAACAAGCCGCCCGATGGCCACACTTCGAGCTACGGCAGGACCGCCTGTATCGGATCGACCGGGATCCCCGCACCCGCGAGCCGCAAACCCAGCTGGTAGTTCCGCAGTGTCATAGGCGGGCCGTCCTAAAGTTGGCACATGATGTACCGGCCGCCGGGCATCTGGGGCAGGAAAAGACACTGGCCCGGATCCTGGGACGATTCTTCTGGCCAGGGATCCACCAGGACGTCCAGAAGTATTGTGCCTCGTGCCCGGCGTGCCAACTCGCCGCACCCCCGGGGGTCCCTCGAGCACCACTGATCCCTATGCCATTAATGGAGATACCCTTCGAGAGGGTTGCCCTGGACCTGGTGGGGCCCCTCCCGAAGAGCACAACGGGATTCCAGTATGTTCTGGTCCTCGTCAACTATGCCACCCGGTTTCCAGAGGCCGTCCCGCTACGTAGCACGACCGCCCGGACGATTGCCGGAGAACTAGTAAAAATCTTCGCAAGAGTCGGACTCCCGCGGGAGATTTTAACGGACCAGGGAACCAATTTTACGTCCCGGCTATTGAAACGAGTATGTACTCTCCTGGGGATAAAACAACTCCGCACCTCCGTGTACCATCCCCAGACTGACGGGCTGGTGGAGCGTTTTAATCGAACCCTCAAGGGGATGATGCGGAAGTTCCCACCAGGGGAGCTCCGCCGCTGGGACCAGTTTCTACCTGCCTTGCTGCTGGCGGTCCGGGAAGTCCCTCAGTCCTCGACAAGGTTCTCCCCCTTCGAGCTGCTATACGGCCGCCGGCCGCGTGGGCTCCTCGACCTCGTGCGGGAGACCTGGGAACAGGCGGCCTCCCCAGCCCAGGGCCTCCTGGAGTATGTCCTACAGCTGCAGGGGTACCTATCTCAGGCGGGGACCCTAGCACGGGAAAATTTGAAGAAGGCCCAGGAGCGACAGGAACAAACCTATAACCGAGGGGCCCAGGTTCGGGAGTTTAAGCCAGGGGACCAAGTCCTACTCCTTTTACCCTCCAGCGAGTCCAAATTGTTGGCTCGCTGGCAGGGACCGTATGAGGTCATCCGAAAGGTGGGAGCGGTTAACTATGAGGTGCGCCAACCTGGTAGACGTAAAGAAACGCAGCGTTACCACATAAATCTGTTAAAACCCTGGCGGGACCGAGAGGGCCTCCTGATCAACCCATACCCGCCCGAGCCGGAACTGGGTCCCCAAGTACCCCAGGCAGAGGACCCCCCGACCCCCATGCTTGGGGAGTCGCTCTCCGAAGACCAGCGCAAGCAAGCGAATTGTCTCCTGAGGGCCTTCTGGAAGACTTTCACCGCCGTCCCGGGGTACACCTCACTGGTCTGCCACTCCATTCAGACGGAGCCCGGAAAGGTGATCCGGGAAACAACTCGGCCACTGCCTTACAGAATGCGGGAGGCCGTTGAAGAAGAGGTACAAGCGATGCTGGCCCTAGGCGTTATCGAGCCCTCACGAAGTGAATGGTGTAGCCCCGTGGTCCTGGTGCCCAAGCCTGACGGCACCCGTCGGTTCTGCATCGCTTTCCGGCAGGTAAACGCCGTCTCGCGCTTTGACGCGTACCCGATGCCCCGAGTGGACGAGCTGTTGGACCGGTTGGGAGAGGCCCGGTTTATCACCACCTTGGACCTCAGCAAGGGGTACTGGCAGATCCCCCTGGAAGAGACCTCGAAGGAGAAGACCGCTCTTGCCACCCCGACGAGGCTGTATCAGTTTACCAGGATGCCCTTCGGTCTTCATGGGGCCCCCGTGACCTTCCAGAGGCTGATGGACCGTCTACTCCAAACCCATCACGACTATGCTGCCGCGTACATGGATGACGTAGTCATCTATAGTCGTCGGTGGGAAGACCATCTGCCCCGGGTCGCAGCCGTCCTGAGGTCCCTAAAGCAGGCAGGATTGACGGCTAACCCCAAGAAGTGCCGAATCGCATGGCAAGAGACTACCTACCTAGGTTACACCGTTGGCAGGGGGCAAGTAAAACCCCTGGTGGGAAAAGTCTAAGCCCTAATGGACTGCCCGACCCCAACCACCAAACGACATGTCCGGCAGTTCTTAGGCCTGGTCGGGTATTACAGAAGGTTTATCCCGCAGTTCGCCTCCATAGCGGCACCCCTCACCGGCCTGCTCACGAAGGACAGCCCCCGGCAGCTAAGATGGACCCCAGAGTGCGAGACAGCTTTCCGGCGCCTCCAGGGATGCCTCTGCCGAGAACCAGTCCTGTACAGCCCGGACTTCCACAGAGGATTCGTCCTGCAGACCGACGCCTCCGAGGTAGGTCTGGGGGCCGTCCTGTCCCAGGAAATAGATGGGCAGGACCACCCCGTACTGTACCTGAGCCGCAAGCTGTTCCCCCGCGAGAGGAACTATGCCGTGGTAGAGAAGGAGGCGCTGGCCATAAAATGGGCCTGCGAAGCCCTCCGGTTCTACCTTTTGGGGGCGCCCTTCATCCTGGTCACAGACCATGCCCCCCTCACCTGGCTGACGCGGATGAAGGACAAGAATGCCCGCATCATGCGGTGGTACTTGGCCCTGCAGCCGTATGCTTTTACTATCTTGCATCGAGCTGGCAAGGACCATACTAACGCGGACTTCATGTCCCGTATTGGGGGAATGGAAGAGCCTGGCCCCAACCGCCGGGCGCCAGACTTAAGGGGGGGGGGGTGTAGCGAGTCGGTGTGGCTCCCCTCCTGCCCAGCAGAGGGCGCTCCCTCCCAGAAGCCCAGCTGGGCTGAGCCACCACTTCCTGTCCCCGCCCCCCGGAAGTCAAGGGGCGGGACAGGAAGTAGAAAAGGTGAACGCCAGAGCTCAGTCAGGAGCCAGCCACCGCCACGAGCAGACGTGCCGGCGGGAGCTCCAGACTGGGAACCCTCCAGGACCCGAGGCGGCGATCCGGACTGGCCCCCACTGCCCCGCGCCCGGTACGATGAGGAACCCGCGGAACTTCCCCGGGAGCGGAACCCGGAGCGGCTGCTAGGACTTCCTCCCGCCCAGTACGAGGAGGAGCCGCCGCCACCGCTTCCGCCCTGCTGTTACCCGGAGGAGCCATCGGAGGCAGCCGGGCCGGACTTCCCGCAGGAGTTGCCGGACCTGCCCCCAAGCCCTGGTCCTGCGGACCCCATGCCTATGGACTGGTCCGAACTCCCGGCGACCCAGGAGCAGATACCCATAGAGGGGGAAATGGACTGTAGCCCGGGGATAGCCGACCCCTGTCAGGCTATAGGCACGGAGGTGCCCATGTCGGTGTGTTTCGGTCAGGACCCCACTGACCAGCGGCCGTGCTAGCCCCGGGCTGGGACACAGTGGAGTGGGTGGGCCTGTGTCCCCCCTGCCACCCCACTCGCGGGTGGCAGTCTCCCCCTCACCCCAGCGCAGACAGAGACGCCTGCACTAATTTGAGCAATTGTTATTGCTCAGCTCCTGCCACCAGGACCTGAGCCCTGTAAACTGCTGTCACCCAAGCCCCTGCTCCAGAGGGCCTGGGTCTATTTGTACTGGTGCCTGCCCAGCCCCTGCTCCAGAGGGCCTGGGCCTATTTGTACTGCTGCCTGCCCAGCCCCTGCTCCAGAGGGCCTGGGCCTATTTGTACTACTGCCTGCCCAGCCCCCTGCTCCAGAGGGGCCTGGGCCTACTTGTACTACTGCCTGCCCAGCCCCCTGCTCCAGAGGGCCTGGGCCTATTTGTACTACTGCCTGCCCAGCCCCCTGCTCCAGAGGGCCTGGGCCTATTTGTACTACTGCCTGCCCAGCCCCCTGCTCCAGAGGGCCTGGGCCTATTTGTACTGCTGCCTGCCCAGCCCCTGCTCCAGAGGGCCTGGGCTTCTATTGAACTGCTGTTGCCCCGCCCTGACTGAGGGCCTGGGCTTCCACTAACTGACTGGGTGCCTTGTGTTCAGCCCCTGCCTGAGGGTCTGAACCTGTGAACCTTCTAATTGAGACTGATTGCTGTTGCCCAGCCCCCTGATCCAGAGGGCCTGGGCCTATTGAGACTGATCGCTGTTACCCCAGCCCCTGCTCCAGAGGGCCTGGGCTTATTGAGACTGATTGCTGTTAGCCAAGCCCCTGCTCCAGAGGGCCTGGACTTGTTGAGGCTGACTGCTGTCACCCAGCCCCCTGCTCCAGAGGGCCTGGGCTTATATTGAACTATGGTTATTCAGCCCCGCCCCCTGATCCAGAGAGCCTGCGAACGGGAGGCGGTGCTAACCCTGATGTCTTGCCGTCCCACCAGATAGAGGGGACAAGAAGCGAGTCGGTGTGGCTCCCCTCCCGCCAGCCGGAGAGTTGAGCCCCGACCCACAGCTTACAGTCTCCCAACGCCCTTCACTGCTCTCTGCAAGCCTTTTCTCTGATCGGTTTTGGTTCAAGCAGAGACTGGTGGGGAGGGGTGTGTCTTTCATGAGTCAAGATATGCTGGATTCTGTGCCCTGGTTCCCCAAGAACACAGAGCTGACTGGTATCAATGCTGAGCTACTTTACAGATCTGGCCATTAATTTTGGTCCCTAAATAGGAGCTGAGTGTTTAGGAAAGTCTGGCCCTAATTCTAGTCTAGGTACTGAGCACTTCTATTGGCTGTTTTCTAAATAGTTGCAGTTCTACGGCAGGCAAAGCAGTCAAGAATCTCCATGCTGAGTCTCCTCAGTCTTTCAGAGCTCACATGCTGATTGTCACTAAAAGCTGCATGGTGCTCTCCTACCAACAAAGCTAATGCCGCTCGCGGGGCTGGAAGTATTTTGTCCGCAAAAGTGTTGACAAAGTACCGACAAAGAGTGTTTACACATACTGATTGTCACTAAAAGCTGTGTGGTGCAGACAAGCCCTCAGTCTCCTCGGTTTCTCAGAGCTCAAAGCTGTAAGGAAGCCCAGCAGATCACTAAGTGGCGGGACATGGGTACGCTGTTGGCTAATAAGAAGTATTGCCAGGCTTGGAGTCTTGGAATGAAATGGGATCACCTTGTTCAATGTGTGTTAAACATCCCCACCCAGTGGCTGGATCACACAGGACATGAGTCTAGTGCAGCTGCCAGCTATTGACTGATGCAAAGACCATGAGGATCAATGTAAGAAGTGATCTGTAGCCCACAAAAGCTTATGCTGAAATAAATTGGTTAGTCTCTAAGGTGCCACAAGTACTCCTGTTCTTTTTGGGGATACAGACTAACACAGCTGCTACTCTGAAACCTTTCTTTCCTGTGACTTCAGGGGTTTTGGGGGTAGGCCATACATTCTGTATGCTGCAGAGGACCATCCTGGTCTGGAGGTAAGGTGGGGATGACAGACTGAGGACACCAAGCAGACTTGTCCTCTAGATTTTGTGCATTTCCCTGCTAAACAGGGCTCTGGCTCCCCCTGCCATTAACAAAACCACTAGCTGCTGAATCCACCTAAACACCCACCTGGTGCCTGGCCTCCCTGCTGTCCCTACTTGTCCTGGCTGGCACCACGCTGCACCCCGGAAGCAGCCAGCAAGCCAGCTCCTAGGCCGGGAGGCACGGGACTCTGTGTGCTGTCCCCATGCTGAGCACCTGGTTCCTGGCCAATGGGAGCTGGGGGAGGGGCCTGCTGGCAACAATGGCACATGGAGCCTCCTGGCCCCCCTTTCTAGGACCTGGACCTGCTGACTGGTTCTGGGGCACATGCAGCAAGGTGCTAGGTCAGGCAGGCAATCTGCCTTAGCCCCGTTGCTGTGCTGCTGACTGGGCGCCACCTGAGGTAAGACCTAATCCCAACCCCCTGCCCCAGCCCTGAGCCCCCCCCCAACTCAGAGCATCTTCCTGCACCCCAAACCCCTCATCCCCAGCCCCACCCTAGAGCCCCCTCCCACACCCCCACCCCCTGCCTCAACCCACAGCCCCCTCTTGCACGCCAAATCCCTCAGCCCTACCCCCCAGCCAGGAGCCTCCTCTTGTACCCCAAACCCCTCATCCCCAACCCCACCCCAGAGGCCACACCCCCAGCTGGAGCCCTCACCCGCCTACACCCCAAATGCCTGCCCAGCCCACAGCCCCCTTCCACACCCTGAACCCATCATTTCTGGCCCCACCCCAGAGCCTGCACCCCCACTTCTAGCCCTCCTCCCTTCCCATGCCCCAACCCTCTATTCTAGCCCAGTGAAAGTGAGGGAGGGAGGGTGGGGGAGAGGGCACCACTGAGGGACAGAGACTATAGTGAGCACAGGGGCAGGGCCTTGGGGAAGGGACCGGGCTAGGGTGTTTGGTTTTATGTGACTAGAAAGTTTGCAATCCTAAGGGGCTGGGATGTGCAGGTGAAAGAGCCCTGGTGAGCAGTGGTTTCCCCAGGAATTGAAATTAGGGGGGGTGTTCGAATTTACAGGGGGGGTGTCAGGACCAATGAGATATATAAAAGAGATATGAATAAAGTAAATGTTTTGTTAGGATTATGCAAATTTAACATAAGAATAACGCAAGTTGCACCAAAACACATAACAGGTCTAGATTTCTAAAAAAATATGCATTTTAAAAAAAAGTATTTAAATTAAAATTGACTTTTGAAAAGTAAGCCATCATGGGGTAAGAGGAAAGTCCTCTCATGGATCAGTAACTGGTTAAAAGATGGGAAACAAAGGATAGGAATAAATTATCAGTTTTCAGAATGGAGAGAGATAAATAGTGGTATCCCTGAGGGGTCAGTACTGGGACCAGTCCTATTCAACATATTCATAAATGATCTGGAAAAATGGGTAAACAGTGAGGTGGCAAAATTTGCAGATGATACAAAACTATTCAAGATAGTTAAGTCCCAGGCAGACTGTGAAGAGTTACAAAGGGATCTCATAAAACTGGGTGACTGGGCAACAAAAATGGCAGATTAAATTTAATGTTGATAAATGCAAAGTAATGTACATTGGAAAACAATCTCAACTATACATACAAAATGATGGCATCTGAATTAGCTGTTAACACTCAAGGAAGAGATCTTGGCGTCATTGTGGATAGATCTCTGAAAACATCCACTCCATGTGCAGCAACAGTCACAAAAGCAAACAATGTTGGGAATCATTAAGAAAGGGATAGATAATAAGACAGAAAATATCATATTGCCTCTATATAAATCCATGGTACGTGCACACCTTGAATAGCGTGTGTAGATCTGGTCACCCATCCTAAAAAATATATATTGGAATTGGAAAAGGTACAGAGATGGGCAACTAAAATGATGAGGGGTATGAAACAGGAGGAGAGATTAAAGTGACTGGGAATTTTCAGCTTCGAAAAGAGATGACTAATGGGGATATGATAGAGGTCTACAAAATCTTGACTGGTGCGAAGAAAGTGAATAAGGAAATTTTATTTAATCCTTCACATAACGCAAGAACTAGCAGTCATCCAATGAAATTAATAGGCAGCAGATTTTAAAAAAACAAAAGGAAGTATTTCTTCACACAATATAAAGTCAACCCACGGAACTCTTTGCCAGGGGATGCTGTGAAGACCAAAACTATAGCAGGATTTTAAAAAGAACTAGATAAATTCCTGGGGAACAGGTCCATCTGTGGCTATTAGCCAGGATGAGAGGGATGCAACGCCATGCTCTGAATGTCCCTAGCCTGTTTGCCAGAAGCTGGGAATGGGCAACAGGGGATGGATCACTTGATGATTCCCTGTTCTATTCATTCTCTCTGAAGCACCTGGCCTTGACCACTGTTGTAAGACAGGGTACTGGGCTATATGGACCATGGGTCTGACCCAGTATGACCATTCTTATGTAAAAATTAATTATAATAAAAATGTTTAGTATAGAAACTCCCCAACATAATGACCTCTCAAGATAGCAACAATGTGAGATAACAACCTTGGCAAATACTGCATTTTAAAAATCTTGGCCTACTGGGAAACATATTTATATAAGTTTCCATTCCCAGTCACAAATCTAGCATTCTGGAGCAAAGTGACTAAAATATAGTCCAACAAACAAATGTTTATTTAACATGCTCCTCACTTTTCCCTCCACCGCACTCCACTCACTGGTGTTGTCCTTAGTCAGTGGAGACTCAGAGTTCAGAGGTGTTTTCACGTGAGCACACCTTCCAGGTGGGGGACAAAAAGGCACAGTTCGCTCTGGCCACGGCTGTTCGTTGTACCACCGTTCACTCCACCACTCTGTTGCCAATGGCCCTGCACAGTCACCTTCTGCTGTCACCTACCACTGTGACCTCTGCGAGTTGGTCTCTTGAGGTTCCACCAGCGCTCAGTGATTTCAGCTGAGCTCTCAGTGCGGGAACCTCGCTGCTAGTGCAGTCTGGGCTGTCTCTTACACAAAAACACTGTACCCACAGGAACACTGTCCCCACAACAGGACTAAGCACTTAGACCTGATTGTCAGTGATTTCAGCTGCAGTGGTCACTTAACAGAACAAAAGACTATCTATGGAGCCTAATCAGCTCTGTCTTTAAACAGTGGAGAGGGATAGGTCCCCACCCTCTCTCTTGATGCCTTCAAATCATCACAGATTATTTGAGTACAGTTGAGTACAGTACAGTTCTACTGCCCTTTACTCATACAATAAGAACAACATTTCATCCCCCCTTCCCCCACATTCAAGTGGTTTGTAACCCAACCCCAGCCAAAATCTATCACTTGGACAACACAGCTCTGTTTGTTGGATACCTAAGTAGATTAGGTGTGAATGTAAATATAATCTGGCCCTGAAGCCTTAGCCCCCAGCTCATCACTAGCTGTCAGGGAGAACTCATTTAGACTTTGCTTACAAATCATCATTTGAAATTATTAGGTTGGCCAACATCACCGAAATGAATGCACTGACATCATAAAAAACAGCTGTATAAGGAAGCAAGTCTATGTTCATACTTTTCAAATCTATTATACTTTTTCAGATACACATATTTTATCATACACTGTATAAGCTTTTAAAGTGTGTATTAATGTTTCAGTTTAAATTCAGATTTCCAAACAGTCACTAAATTGGTATGTAACTAGCTCACAAAACTGGGGAGGGTGTTGGGAAAATTCAGGGGGGGTGTAGGGAAATCACTGCTGGTGAGTGAGCCCCAGTGGGAGGTGAATGCAGGCGGTGATGCAGCCCTGATGGGCGGGAGGGTGAGTGAATGTTTGGGGAGGTTGTGATCCCTTGGCGGGGGAGGGGAAGAATCAGCCCTGCAGGGTCTGGGGTAGATAAACCCCTATGGGAGGGCAGGGAGGGTGCAGTGAGCTCGGCGGGGGGAGGGGCGGGGGTCAGTGAGCCCGGGGGCGGGGCTGAGCTGAAGCGCGTCCGTCCAGTATCCAGACGTAGCGGCTGCAGCTGAGCCACGTGGTGGGGCAGGTCACATGATCGGCTCAGCTGGCGGCGGCCGGTCTGGGAGCGGGCCTGGGGTAGCGGCGAGATCCGCAAGGGCAGCCGGAGCTGGCAGCTGGCAGCGGGTGCCGGGGTGAGCCTTGGCGGCGGCTCGGGGCCATCGCCGCGGCTCCCGGGGGGCCGGGAGTGAAGGGTGTTGTGGGGCTGGCGGCGGGGATCAAGGGGGGTGGCGGGGCAGGTGGAGGGAGCTGGGGGGCTGGTAGGTTGAGGTGACGGGGTGGCTAATGAAGGGGGCCTGTGGCTGTGCGGGGTGTAAGCTCTTTGAGGCCGGGCCTGTCTCCCGCTATGTCTTTGCACAGAGCCTGGCCCGTCTCAGCTGCGGCCTCTACCCCACAACGGTAACACATGCTGCCATCGGATTTCTGCCTACGGAAGCTAACTCGGGGCTGCTCCGCTTCCTTCCCTGGCTGCGCTCCAGTCAGGATCGTGCCCCTCTGGCAACAAGGCAGGAACGGCCACTGCTGCAAAGAGCTGACTGCCTAAGAAGACAAAGCCAGACCCAGGGTGTGGCACTGGGTTATAGCATAGCAGCGGGGAGATCGGGGTGATGGCAGCACGGGGGTGGGCACTGCCATGTCTCTGTTGGTGCAGACAGATGTTGGTTTGTATTTATCTGTCAAGGACGTTGGGGTTTTGCCAGGTGAAGGAGGTTGGGGAGGGCTGTTGGGGTAAGAGAGGGGTAGAGGAAGAGGCGGGTAGAGAGAGTAGTGGGGTGAGAGAGGCTAAGCACAGTGGGGAGTGTGGGGTAGGGTGCAGTGGTAGGAGAGGGTTGGGATGAATAGCAGCCTAACTGCCAATGGCAATACAGCAAATCTGGGGTGGGGGATGACCCATCCAGAGCCTGAGAGTCACAGTCCTGGATGCCAGGGGACTGCCAAGGCCCCTCCCAACCAGTGGCTGCTCCTTCTTTTTGGATGGGGGTTTCCTAGGCCCGGTGATCCACGAGATCCCTCTGGGTTCAGCACAGGGGTTGTGTGAGATGGCAGGTCCTTATAAATACCTTCTACCCAGTGCTGTAGCTGGTGGTTGTTCAGTGTATCTGTAGGGAGAGCTTCAGCAGATGCATTTAGGCAGAGCCGGCTCCAGCTTTTCTGCCACCCCAAGCGGCAAAACAAAAAATGAACCAAAAAAAAAAAAAAAAGACGAGCAGCGGAACTTTGGAGAAGGAATGAGGGACCAAATTTCCACCAGATGTCCCACCCAGATACGGGACAGAGTGCCGCCCCTTTGAATTGGCCGCCCCAAGCACCTGCTTGCTATGCTGGTGACTGGAGCTGGCCCTGCTAACAGGCATTATACTCCCCCACAAAGGAACAGAGTAAGGAAGTCTACGGACAGGAGGGGTCTGACTGGAGAGTCCGTGGGGAGGTTCTGTCCCCTGGAGACCAAGCATGGACCAGAAACACACAATTGCTGATGGACTGAACCCAGTTCTTATACATGGAGGCACAGCATCTTATACTTGACTCCAAAATCAGCACACAGCAAGGAAGAGGGTGAGGACTAGTGGGACTTCTCACCAGCCTCCATCTCACCCCTCAGGCTGTTGGTGGAGGCTCCCTGTAAATTAGCACCCACCCATCCTATCAGTGTTCCTGACCGACCCTTTCTCGTGCAGACCATGGCAAAAAATCATCACTAAGGTGAATGTCAGAAAACAAATTCAGGTGCAACTTTGGCAATTTAGGGTTTGGAGGAGCATTTTTGCATCCAAAATATATTTTCCATTCCTATCTCACACAGATACAAGTTACACTGTGAACCGGTAAAGGCATGCAGACAGGCTCAGAATTCAGGCAGCGGATACAAAAGACCAGGGCCCAATAAAAACTTGCAAAATGTTTCATAGATCTGTATTGGAAATGAGTTTCTGCCCCCTTACTCCCCACTAGTGATAATCCTCAGCGTAGCATTGAGCTAGTCTATACCAGCTAGGGATCTGAACACAAGACTTGCATCCTTAGGATCTTTCAACCTCTTCTACACCTTGGGCAGATTTGGGCTATTGTTTAATTCAGTCGCTGTCACAGTGCCGTACTTCTGCCATGTACATGTAGCTCTCCTAGGAATCATAGGGTCACTTGTAAGGTATGAGGAACTTTGAGATCTGGGTAGGCCAGCCAGGACCGAGGGAATTCTGGGAACCATCTGTCTCATTCTGTGTTCTGTAAAATGTCAGATCTGTTTGCCTTATTGATAATTCCACTCCCCCCATTGTTCCCCTTCCTCAATAAACTTCAGCCCTTGTCCTTTACTCGAGCAGCTGTTTTCTATTCTGAATGCTCTTTGGAAACAATAAACCCCTATGGAGGCGATACTGCATATGCAAGTTGCACGTGGTACACGCCCACTCTGTACGCACTGGAGGCACTGTGCAAGATACACTCCTGACTCGTGCCCTCTGGATGTCTGGTCCTTGGTAACAGACCCTGAGGCTAGATACCATGCCAACCCGTGAATCCAGCCTTATCACGCTGTCAAGGTTCCTCCCCCACTCTGAACTTTAGGGTACAGATGTGGGGACCTGCATGGACACTTCTAAGCTTAATTACTAGCTTAGATCTGGTAACACTGCCACCATCCAGAAATTTCAGTGTCTGGATCACTTTCTGTCCCCCCAAAACCTTCCCCTCCCTGGGCAGCCTTGAGAGGCTTTTTCACCAAGTTCCTGGTGAACACTGATCCAACCCCTTGGATCTTAACACAAGGAGAATTTAACCGTTCCCCCACCAATTCCTGGTGAGTCCAGATCCAGTCCCCTTGGATCTTAACACAAGGAAAAAATAAATCAGGTTCTTAAAAAGAAGGCTTTTAATTAAAGAAAGAAAGGTAAAAATGATCTCTGTAAAATCAGGATGGAAAATACTTTACAGGGTAATCAGATTTATATAGCCTAGAGGAACCCCCTCTAGCTTAGGTTCAAAGTTACAGCAAACAGAGGTAAAATCCTCTCAGCAAAAAGGAACATTTACAAGTTGAGAAAACAAAAATAAGACTAACGCCTTGCCTGGCTATTACTTACAAGTTTGAAACATGAGAGACTGATTTAGAAAGATTTGGAGAGCCTGGATTGATGTCTGGTCCCTCTTAGTCCCAAGAGCGAACAACCCCCAAACAAAGAGCACAAACAAAAGACTTCCCTCCACCAAGATTTGAAAGTATCTTGTCCCCTTATTGGTTCTCTGGTCAGGTGTCAGCCAGGTTTACTGAGCTTCTTAACCCTTTACAGGTAAAAGAGACATTAACCCTTAACTATCTGTTTATGACACACACACAGCAGGGTTGCCAGGGGGGATTTTCTGGTTACAGCTCTAATTCAGCTCAGTTACTATGACAGACCTAGAATTATATAGAAACAATGCTGAGTACCAAGATACCAGAATAAAGAAGGTTACACAGTTGATAGGGAAAGTACAGAACGCTGGTGGCAAATCTTAAAACAGCACCTACAATTACTAGGATCCAAGAAAGGACTTATTCCATGAGTGACTTAAACCTGGAAGGGAGGTTCTTCCAAGGAGGTTATTCCTTAACCCACCATGGCCGTGAACAGACAAGTTTTAGAGGGGTTGGCCTTCTGCGCTAACAAGTAGCTGCAGGATTCCTTATGGAAAGTGAGTTTATATTTCTCTTCATCAAAACCAAGAGGACAAGACAAGCTCACATTGGGAAGGAAAACAAGCATTGGTGTGAGAGATATCTGGCTAACTCTGACAACAGCTAGACACAATCAATCACCAGGTCATGGGGCAGCTTTCCAGGTGTGTCCTCGCTATCTTTGAACTGGCAATTTGTTTTAAACCAAATCACCCTGTAAATAGAGAGAGCCCCTGCCTCAGAGAGTTTACAAGCTCAGTGTGAGGCTACAGATAGTCAGGGGATAAAACAAATAGAACAAGGAAGTGATCTTAGTCAGGAAGATAGACAATGATCCCAGCAAACCAGCTGTCTAGCAAGTGTTGAGCACTTTGTAGACATCGCAGCAGAGAAGTTTTACTTCAGTGGGAACTCTAGATGTCCCCCATCACCGTGACATCTGAAAACCTTACAACCACTAACATTTTGATCTTCCCAACACCCCTGAGAGCTGGGGAATTGCTACTAGCCTCATCTTATGGCTAGAGAAATGGGGCTCGCAGAGACTTAGGTCCAAACCCTCAAGGGTATTTAGGCTCCTAACATCCGTTATTTCAACGGAACCTAGGTGCCTTCTTGAGGATCTGGGCCCAGGCAACTTTGTCCAAGGTCACACATGACATTTGTGTCAGAGCAGGGTATTGAACATGGGTTTACCAAAGTACTACACGAGAGTGCTAACTACTGGACCATCCTGCCTCTCTGAAAAATTGAGGTATTACATCCCCTCTGATCATCAAAAATCTGATGGGCATTTTTCCAAAGGGAGCAGTACTAGACCCAATTTCAATTAACTCCATTCTTCAGTCTTAAATGCCCCATATCATTTCAGCCGCACAAATTATTTCTCATTACTTCCTGTGTGGTTTTGGCCAACTGTGACTATCTTCTACCACAATGTAAACCAGGGATTTGCCAGTGTCACGAGAAGTTCTAAAAAAGCCATGCAACATACAGCCATGCAACAAGATGAGTGCCCAGCGAGGCTGCCTCCAACAGATGTAAGCCAGTGTAAGATGTAAGCCGGTGTCTTTGTGGCATGTAAGTCCTTTGAGGCAGGGCCTGTCTCTCGCTATGTCTTTGCACAAAGCCTGAGCAGTCTCAGCAAGGATAACACATACTACTGTTGGATTCCTGCCTATAGAAACTAACCTGGGGCTGCTCACCTGCCTTCCCCGGGGAAGGGGCTGCTCCTGAGGTACTGTTTTTAACTTGGCTAAGCCCGAGTCAGGATCAGGCCACTCTGGTGCTGGGGACAAACACGAACGGCCACTGCTGCAAAGAGCTGACTGCCTTAAAAGACAAAGGCAGGCACAGGATGCGGCATCAGGTACAGCATAGCAGCAGGGAGATCTGGGTGATGGCAGCACGGGGGAGGGCATCTTTGGTACAAACAGAAGGGGCAGAAGTTCCCCAAGAATGGAGGGGGGCACAGAGGGCTTGGAGGGGAAGTGAGAGGAGGTACTGAGTAGGGTTGGGGGGAGTGGGGCCAGCGCCCAGGGCATAAAGCTGCAGGGGGCGGTGAAATAAGGGGGAGGGGCACAATGGGTCATGCCCCCTCTCCTCCATTTCTGCTTTCCATTTAGCATAGAGGTTTTCAAAGTGGGGGGCATGGCTCTCAGTTTGAAAACTCTCACCTCCACAGAGTACAATAAACATGAAAAACTATAACGAGAGTAATCAATTAAGGTGGGCTATTATGGCAACACCCGTTTTTTCATGTTCTCTTTATATATTTATCTTCCTACTGTATTTTCCGCTGCATGCATCCGATGAAGTGGGTTTTAGCCCACGAAAGCTTATGCTCAAATAAATTTGTTAGTCTTTAAGATGCCACAAGTACTCCTGTTCTTTTTGCTGATACAGACTAATACTCTGAAACCTTTGTTCTGTGAGTGTCAATTTCTTGCTGAAGAAAGCAATGGGGCGTTTGTTGTTGCCCTCTCTGGACTGCATTAATTCAGCCCCTAAAACAGTATCTCGTGTATCTGTACGCAGCTCAATCTGAACAAACTTGAACAGGCTTTTCAGACAGATTTTCTTCTCCCCCTACTGTTTTTAGCTCCTGTAGAAGCTGTGAGAACCCTCCCCCATGGAGTAGAATGCCATCATTCATAGATCATAAATGTAATACAAAAGACACCAAAATTACTGCCCGCGGTTGCAATATCTGTCACAGCCCCTTCATTGAAATAGGGCAGCTGGGCCATGAGGTCCCAGGTTCCAAAGACCAGCCCTGACGCCCCACCCTCCCCAAGATTCCACAGTAGCTTAAAGACGTCCTCTCCCAGAGCTCCAAGCATGTGGGTGCAGTGGGTTTACAGTTTACCACCCTCTTCACAAACTGTGATAGTGGAAGGAAAAACAGTGGTACCTGCTTTGCAAAGGTACCAACATACAATCATTCTACTGTCAGTGTTAGGATATAGATATTCAAGCCTATCTGCAAAGGCCTATACTTTAAGAATTTAGGTGTATTCTTATCACTTAGCTAGTTATAGAGGTATAAAAGAAAGAATCAAAATCATTGTCTATCTGTGTAAGGGTCTTCTCATACTGTGACAGTCTAAGGCCTTGTTTAGTTATATTGAAATAAGGCAATCTGGGGCTGTTAGGAAGGTGATCCGATCTATCACCTCCAGAGAAAGGAACGAGCCTAGAACATGTAAAAGGAAATTTAGTTTGATAGTTTTATGTCTGGTAAGAACTCACTTATCAATCGTCACAGCTGGAAAACCCTTATGTCTGTATAGATGTAATTGTGAAATCCTCACTTTTGTATGTTTATTTGCATGGTCTCTGTCTGGTTCTGTGATTGTTTCTGTCTGCTGTATAATGAATTTTGCTGGATGTAAACTAATTAAGGTGGTGGGATATAATTGGTTAGCTAATCATGTTACAATACGTTAGGATTGGTTAGGTAAATTTTAGTGGAATGATTGGTTAAGGTCAGGGGCGGCTCTAGGAATTTGGCCGCCCCAAGCAGGGCGGCATGCCGCAGGGGGCGCGCTGCCGGTCCCGCGGCTCCGGGGGACCTCTTGCAGACGTGCCTGCAGAGGGTGCGCTGGGAGGGCAGCAGGCGGCTCCAGCGGACCTTCCGCAGTCATGCCTGCGGAAGGTCCGCCGGAGCCGCCTGCCGCCCTGCCGGCAAAATGCCGCCCCAAGTGCGCGCTTGGCACGCTGGGGTCTGGAGCCGGCTCCGGTTAAGATATAGCTAAGAATATTACTATATAAATTAGGAGCAAACAGGAAGTAAGTTGGGATTCGAAAATAAGAAAAAAGGAACTTGGATTTAAGCTTGCTGGAAGTTCACCCCAATAAACATTGAATTGTTTGCACCTTCGGACTTTGGGTATTGTTGCTTTCTGTTCATGCGAGAAGGACCAGGGAAGTGAGAGAGTGAAGGAATAAGCTCTCTAACAGTCGTTAACACAAGAAACATAAAGCTCTAGACAAAATAATAACACCCTGCCTGCATTTCCCTGCCTCCGTTTCCTTGCCACCCTTGGGGCTTAGGTCAGAGTCCTCTAAGGAGGCCCACCCACCACACATTGTGTCTCATCTGCAACCAGTTTCTTCCTCAGCTGATCCTGCAGTTAAACAGGACCTCTGTGCTACAAGAGCACGTCTTTTTATCTCTCTCCTGCCCAAGCCGACGTGGTCTCTGTGGATAGGTCTCTGCTGCAGCGGCAGTGTGATTGTAGCCTGGGTAGATATGCCCTGTACGGCTCTAATCTAGCTAGCACAGGTCATAGTGGCGAAGATGTGGTGGTATAAGCTCAGGCTGGCTGCATCAATACAAGTCTACCGGGGACCTGGGGACCTGCTGCTACGTCTTCATTCCTATTGTTACCTGGATGTGCAAGATAGCACATGGATGCCTATTGTGTACTGCTTGGTTTAAATCAGGTTCCTGGGAGCCAACCTAATGACACAGTATATTGTGAGAGCTTGTCCTGCTGAAGGTCTGCTGTGACCTGTGTGGCACGTCTCATCCAAAAGCATTCTACAGGTAGAGCACATGGAACTACAGTCACCACCAACGAACAGGCTGCTGCATGAGTTTGAGGGGAACTTTGTGTACAACCAGCAAAGCCCGGTTCCTACGGCAAACAAGTGTCAGATACAGGATGGCAACTAGTTTTCTTGGCTCACCCACCAACAGCCTCATGCTACCCTTCACCTCCAGCAAAGCCCTAGTTATTTAGATCTTGTGGCAGCTTTCCCATCTGTCAAGGGCTCAATATTATGTTTGTGTAGCACTTTATCTGCACATCTCAAAGCACTTGACATGGGTGATTAGCTGTTTTAAACCCTAACTAAACAGAGCTTTGAAGTAGTTTCTGAAGGCATTATATAGTCTTGTGCTGTATTGCATCAGATTCTGGGATTGGGTCAGAGCTGCTACAAGATTCCAGTTCAGGCACTTTTAAGCAGTTTGGGTGTCTGGAGCTGGAGATGCTGACGTGCTCATCGATGGCTAATATTGAAGTTTTGAGCCTTAACCTGAGCACTTCACCATCTTCAGAAAATGCATGTAAAACCTATTGCGTCTATGCAGCCTGTGATTTCCGAAGGCTCAGCTTGGGTCAACCAAACCCAGTTTTACTGGAACTCACACTTGTCAGGAAGGGTTGTTTAGCTCCAAAACTGGGTGTTGAAATCTGACAGCATAGTGTCTAAATGGAAAACACACTGACTTCTTAAAGTATGAACTGTTCCACGTGTTCTTTGCTTAATCTTTCACAAGTTTGTTCCTATTAAGCCTGAAAGTTTTTAGCCTGAATGATGTTTCAAAAAATTAAGTGACTCAGAAGGCAATGGGGGAGGGGAGGAATGCAACCTCAACTATGCTCCATTCCATGCTATATTACTCTGAGTACGCTGCAGGTCTCAAGCATAAACTGTTTGAGGAAATCCCTATGTAACTGGGCTATAAAAATTAAGCATTCCCTCCTCCCAATGTTAATGCCACTTTTTGTTTCACTCCAGTGCATGCCCTCTATGCATGAAGGCCCTCCCAGCGCTGCTACCCTCTTTCCACTCAGGCCCTTCTAATAAAACGCCTTCCATGCTACCTGTGATGTTGCACTCCATAGGATTTTATGAAAATATGCTAATAAGTATGAATATATCATCACTGGAATATGCTTCATGCAAAATGTCTCTTGTAAGGTATCATTACAAAGCTTATATTCTATTGAATGTGTTCATCCTATTTGTATGAATGTATCATTCTTGAATCTGAAACTAGAAATATGAACTATAACTCTGAGGTCCTTTTGTAATTATGCAAAGTGTGGGCCATTAATGGTGGTTTGGAATATTGATGGCTCCCATCAACCAGGACAATTGACTGTAGATGTCTCTGTTTACTTGCAAGTCTTCCTGTGAGTCAGGCCGGGAAGAATGAAGGCTTGGGGTCTCACAGGACATGTGACCATGTCACCTGGTACTGGAATCCATCTTTAACCTGGGGCTTTTCCAGTTAGAAGGAGAATTGGGGACCCAGAGAGACAAAAGATTCCCGCCTTGTGCCAAAGCTATGTAAGGAGGTGGAACAGATCAAATGAGACTGCAGGCATGAGAAATCCCCTAGCTACCACCTGAGCTGGAACAAGGACTGTACCAGGGGAAAGGATTGGACTCAGACTGTACAGGAGTCTAGTCTGTGAAAGAAGCTTATTGGAACATCTCTGAGGATGAGGTTTCATCTGTAATCAGTTTCTTACTGTATTAGGCTTAGACTTGCATGTTTTCATTTTATTTTGCTTGGTAATTTATTTTGTTCTGTCTGTTATTACTTGGAACCACTTAAATCCTACTTTGTATACTTAATAAAATCACGTTTTGCTTATTAATTGATCCAGAGTAAATAATTAATTCCTGGGGGAGCAAACAGCTGTGCATATCTCTCTATCAGTGTTATAGAGGGCTAACAATTTATGAGTTTACCCTGTATAAGCTTTATACAGAGTAAAATGGATTTATTTAGGGTTTGGACCCCATTGGGAACTGGGTATTTGGGTGCTAGAGAGAGGAGCACGTTCTAAGCCGTTTTCTGTTAAGTCTGCAGCTTTTGGGGGATGTGGTTCAGATCTCGGTCTGTGTTTGCAGCAGGCTAGCATGTTTGGCTCAACAAGACAGGGTACTGAAGTCCCAAGCTGTCAGGGAAAATGGGCTGAGAGAGAGTCTCAGCACATCAGGTGGCAGTCCCAAGGGCATCTCTGTGACCCAACCCGTCACACTACCCACAAGCAGAGTTCACGGTAATAGTTTAACAGTTATTCCCCTTTGCAATTCCTAGTGCCTCCTGTCATCTTTTGTTCAGACACAAGCTCTCTAGGGCAGGGACTGCATTGATTTGTGTTGTGTGTCAGGTCAAACATGTTGTAGGCACTAGAGAGATAGCTCTGACTGAGGAAAGTCCAGTACTGCCAACCCAAACAAACAAATCACAAGTCAGGCTGAAAAGAATCATGGGTAGCATAGAACTAATGAGACTTCGAAATATATTTGAGATAATTTTATTTGCCTGCTGGTTTGAGCCACTAGGCTGCTCTCAATTCTTGTTTTCAAGCTTTACTATTGTAACCATGATGGCTAGAAAGTTTGAAATGAAAGCCAATATTTTTATTTAAGTATTTAACCAAAAGTGGAACAGCTTCAGCAGGAGAAATTCAGAGCGGCCACCCCCACAATACCCTGGTGGCTAGGGCACTCAATGAGGGGGGGAGATGTGGTCCACATCCGTGCTTCAGAGGGGGGATTTGAACCTTGATCATCCACATCCAACTGGCTGCCCGGCCCCTCACCTATGGGATAGAAATGGGGGACCTCCTCCCTCTCCTCAGCTCTGTGAATCTAGCTCTGGGTTTCTAAATTCCATTTGCTTTTATTTTCAAAAATGCCCAGAATGGAAGTGAAACACTACATTTGGGGTGGAGCAAATCTTTCATTTGACACAAAATAAAATAAATCTGAGGTTTTGAGTCATTGAAAAATCCAAAAAATTACAGTTTCAGGTTGGACCCAAAACGATTTTTTTCCCCCAGGGCTTCTGGTGACCTGAAAATCAGTTACTCACAAAACTCTGACATGGCCACTTGCATGGGGAAACAAAAGAGTAGGAAGGAGACAAAGGCCTAGGGTTCCTGCTACTATGTCACAGGTCACTGGAGTTTCATAAGAAGTGTCCTTGCCAAGACCTTCCTGTTGCCAAGGCTGGCATTAAGGGCTAACAGTTCAGCACAATGAGCAGAGATTGCATGTAGGAATCCAGTTGTCCCAGTCACTCCCCACACAGTGCTGACAGGTTAGCCCTAGGAGAAAGCTTGAGCTAAAGAAGGGATTACCTCAAGAAAGGGAATGTCTTCCAGTGCCCTGGATCCTTTCCCCCAATAGTTGGTGAATGCTGGTGAATGACAATGAGGAACCCTATGATAAATGAAGGGGGGTGGGGGTTGTAGCTCCCTTTTATGAACACTCCGCCAGGCAGTTAGCTGTAAAATCCCTTTTAGTAGCAGTTCTCTGCTTGCTTTACCTGTAAAGGGTTAAAAGTCCCCCAGGTAAAGAAAAGGAAGTGGGCACGTGACCAAAAGAGCCAATGGGAAGTTAGAACTTTTTAAAATTGGGAAAGAAACTTTCTCTTTGTCTGTTGTTCTCTCTGGGCTGCAAGGACACAGAGCAGCAATGCTATAAGCAGGAATGTTGTGTAAGGATTGAACCACGTATGAAAAATTATCTTCCATACCTAGAAGAAATCATTGGCACAGGGAATGTTTAGATAGACGCGATCAGGTTTATTTCTTTATTTTGGCTTGTGGGTCTCGTCTGTGATAACCCCAGATGCTTTTGTCTGCTTGTAATCTTTAAGCTGAACCCCCAGGGAAGCTATTTTGGGTGCTTAATTTTTGGAATTTCTCTTTTAATATCTAGCAAAAGCCTAAGTTCCAAATGTATTTTCTTCCTTTTTGTTTTTAATAACATTTAACTTTTTTAAGAACAGGATTGAATTTTTGATGTCCTAAGAGGTTTGTGCATATGTTGTTTAATTAAGTGGTGGCAACAGCTAATTTCCTTTGTTTTCTTTCTCAGCTCTCCCCCGGAGGGGGGTGAAAGGGCTTGAGGGTACCCCACAGGGAAGAATTCCCAGTTGCTCCTTCCTGTGCTCAAGGGATTTTTTTGCATTTAGGTGGTAGCAGTGTTTACCAAGCCAAGGTCAGAGAAAAGCTGTAACCTTGGGAGTGTGATACAAGCCCAGAGTGGCCAGTATTAATTTTTAAAATCCTTGCGGGCCCCCACCTTCTGCACTCGAAGTGCCAGAGTAGGAATTCGGCCTTGACAAACCTGTTCAGTGTTCAGAGAAGCATGGGCCAGGAGGAAGCCTGGCATGTGGCATGTGCAAAGAGAGTAGAATGCTGGATCTGGGTACCTGCCGACTCTTGCAATCTATCAGGTGGTAGCTGTGTGTGAGAGAAGCATGGCCGCACTGGAAATTGAGATGGATGGAGCCTTCATGAACATATATGAATCTGGACAAGGGGCACAGAGGTGGTTCAGGAAATACAGGCTGATTCTTACTGTTTTCTTGAACTGATTCACCCATCGCAGTTAGAAAAACTGCCGAAATCAGTGTGCTCTCCTCAAAGGAAGGAGAGGGAGCCCCATCATTACTTAGCTCTTATTAAGAAGACACTCAAGGACTTCTGATGCTTCATCTGAGTTTATTTTACTTGGGTGATCAAAGCTCAGTTATGCTAATGCAGGGAATAACAGAAACAATATAGAATCAGGTACAGTGCATTCTCACACACTGAACTGCTACTCAACAAGGAGAATAAAAACCAGCTGTTAGTTGCGATTCTTCAAAGACCATCATGAATCTCTGAAGAACAGACTCATTCTGTTGTTGATCATCCATAGAAGGGGAAGGAGAGGCACTATGCAGAGAAATTCTCAATGGATTCGTAATTAACCCACCCAATCACAGACCTCGCAGGTAGGGTGACCAGATGTCCCAATTTTATAGGGACAGTCCCAATTTTTGGGTCTTTTTCTTATATAGGCTCATATTACCCCTTATCCCCATCCCAATTTTTCAGATTTGGTGTCTTTGGAGGGGTCGGCCTTCTCCACCGCACTGTAGCTGCAGGTATCCTTGTTGAAAAAGCTTTCACATTTTTCTCTGTCATAATCCCGAGGCGAATGGTAGCTGTCATTGAGAGAGAAAAAAGCAAATATCAGGCTATGAGAATGGGAAGCAAACAATCTCCAGTGATGACAGCATCCGCACTTCTGGCAGGAAGAGACTGTGTTGGGAAGCATTAGAGCTGGTTGAGCTGTTTTCTAGCTAATAGTTTGATTGTTCATGAGCAGCAAAAGGGGCTCAGCTAAAGTCTGACTTTTGCAGGTTGTTTCATTCTTTGTCATTCGACAAAGGGTCTGCAAATTAATTTCACCCAATGGCTTATTCTCAAAACTGCACGTTTTGTTTGTTTATTTTTCAGTTTTCATTATCCCATTGTCTGATTGGTCACTTTAGTCACATGGCATTCTTTCTGTTCTCTGATTGGATGAGTGTAATGGTAGAAGATGGGAAAATACAGTCAAGATACTGGGCCCTTGTTTCCCTCTTGGAGAGAAGGGGAGAGCAGTCTGGGGAGTTAGGAGAACATAGACCAGCAGCCTTAGGAAGTTTTTAAGACATTACTTCCAGAGGCATATTACGCATTTGTGGGGCCCTGGGCCACAGCAAGTGGGGGCCCTTCCCCATCCCTTCTGCCTGCAGTCCCCCTGCCCCTCCCCCCACACTCCTGCCAGGGAGCGGAGTTCGAACACAGGGTCTTCTCCTGCTCCCTAGCAGGAGCACCAGACAGGCAGAGCAGGACAAATCCCCGCACCCCTACCCTACTATCCGGCAGAAGAACTGGGAGGGCAGGCATAGCTGGTCACGGCATAGGAGTCCCCATTTTTCCAAATGATGGCCTCCAAACCCACTAGAAAACCTCCACATGTGGAATCTCTGTACTGGGGCTTCTCTGTCAGTTGCTTACATAGAGAAAGTCTTGTGTCCCTTTTTTAGAGTTTGGATTCATGTTATTCTTTGATTCTTTGGAATAGAACAGAAAGGGAAGGGGATCCAACTAGAATGGACACTGTCACTACACAGCATCAGAACACACAAAAGCTACTTGCTTGAGTCAAATTCATTGGATGTCTGCCTTCTGTGATGCTTTCTGTGCACGCCTCTTGCCCACTGCCTCCCACTCTAAATATATTCCTGATTTTGATCCCACTTTCATACCTTTCATACCTTTCCTGGCTATTCTCAATGGCGATCAGCTAACATAGACTAAGTCAGAGAGAGTGTTTGTGGTTCTTACCTTTGGTAGATTCCAATGGGTCATTTTGTTTATAAAAATACCATGCATCACATAGTGTCACCAAGATTCCAAAGGCAAGAAGGATACCCAGAAAGCACTTCTGTAAGTGGGAGACATGGCAAGAATGAGGTGTCTTTTCAATGGTTATGAGCTAAAAATAATTCATTTGTATGGAGTCAGACAGAAGAAATCTTGGTATGCATAAAAACAAAAATCAAGAAGAAATAACTCTAAAGAACAACACAAATTTTCCTTAGGGTATGTCTTCACTACTGGCTGGATCAGTGGCAGTGAGTGATCCAGTGGGGATTAACTTATCACATCTACTCTAGACGCGATAAATCGATCCCCAAGTGCTCTCCTGTCGACTCCTGTACTCCTGTACTGAACCTAGTGCATTATGTTTTAAAGTTACATGAGAGACTGGAGGCTATGGGGACATACACTACAGAAAATCTCAAGGAAGCACAGGAACAGCAACAATGATAAAGGAGCAAGGGTGTTTGTCTTTCAGCCGGGCACCAGAATGCTGTTACTTCTTCCAAGCTCGGTGAGAGGCACAGGCAGAATCAACGGGGGAGCGGCAGCAGTCAACTCGCCATAGTGAAGGCTCCGCGGTAAGTAGATCTAAGTACGTTGATTTCAGCTACGTTATTCACGATAGACAACAGCGAAGTTGATCCCCTAAAGGCAATACCCCCACTTTGCCCTTAAATGGACTTGTTATATTGTGCAGATCAAGACATGCAGACACAAGAGATACAGATACAACTGCAAATACTGTGGATAAATTGCTGCGAATTACTGCAGCTGGTGCACGCTGCCCCATGTGCAGGACATCTTGGAGAAGACAAGATGCAGTTAGGATCCTGGCCTGATACTCATGTCCAGAATGCCAATTGACAGCCCCTAAGGCTGCAGGCTGCACTAGTACCCCTGCCTTTGAAAGAATAGGAATTGACCTTATAGGCCCTCTAGAGAAGAGTGGCTCTGAACATCAGCATATATTTCTCATTGTGGACTCTACCCAGAAGCAATACCACTCTAGTCTACAACTGCTAAGACTAGTGCTAATGAACTGATGAAGGTCTTCGCGTGGGTAGGGTTGCCTGAAGAGATCCTGACCAACCAGGGGATGAATTTCACATCCTGGCTGATGAAAGAAATATGGGAACTATTAAAAATCAAAGCATTAGGCACATGTATGTATCACCTGCAGACAGACGGTCTAACAGAAAGATTCAATCAGACACTCCAACATGCTCAAGAAAATTCATTGCTCAGGATCTCTGACACTGGGACCAACTTCTCCAGCCTTACTCTCTTCCCTAAGCCGCAACAGGGTTTTCACCCTTTGAATGGTTATATGGATGACAACCAAGGGGTATACTCGACCTGGTCTGTGAAATCTGGGAAAGCCAAGCACCAAGAGCTGAAAACCTAGTGCATTATGTTTTAAAGTTACATGAGAGACTGGAGGCTATGGGGACATACACTACAGAAAATCTCAAGGAAGCACAGGAACAGCAACAATGATAAAGGAGCAAGGGTGTTTGTCTTTCAGCCGGGCACCAGAATGCTGTTACTTCTTCCAAGCTTGGAAACAAAGTTCATGGCCAAGTGGCAAGGCCCTTTCAAGGTGATAAAGGTGATAAAGTGGGGACCATGGGCTACATGGTCAGACAACTAGGGAAGAAAAAAGGAACACAAGTTTACTGAAGCCCTGGAAAGCCAAGGAAAACCTTAGTGGGAAGGATGAGAACTAGGACCTGAAGTTGATGACTGCCTAAAAGAAAGCTCAGTACCCCCCCGGAAAGAACCTAAACCATAAGCGAAAGCAAGGGCACTCCAACTGGTGGCCACTTTCCCACATATTCTCAGCTGTCCCCAGGAAAACTGTTTCCGGCACAACATCACATTAATGCAAAACCAGGGCTCCAACCAATCCCCAACAAGTCGAGGGGGGCCATTGAGAAATGGATCAGGACCATGTTAGAACTTGGGGTGACAGAGTCCCAGAGTGACTGGAAGAGTCCTATCATGGTGGTCCCAAAGCCGGGTGTAGTGACATTTTGCATAGATTTTAGAAAAGTGAAGCAATTTATAAATTTGACGCCGACTCCATGCAGTGAGCGGATGAACTCCTAGTCCTACTGGGAGAAGCTCAATACATCACCACTTTGGAGTTGAAAAAGGGATATTGGCAGGTTCCTTTAATGCCAGGTTCTCAGAAGATGGCTTTTTCTACACCGCTTGGTGCTATTTCATTTTAAGACCATGCCCGTCAGGTTCCACAGGACAGGAGCCACTTTGCAACATTTTATGGACTAATTACTCCAGCAGGGCAGTCAGTATGCAGCAGCTTACTTGGACGATGCAGTCGTCTCTAGCAGGGATTGGGATTCCCAGTCTGAACAAAGTAGCCACCATTCTCTGATCACTGAGAGAAGCTAGGTTAACAGCACACCCCACTAAATGAGAAATAGCGAAGGAAGAAGCCCATTATCTGGGGGACAGAGTCAGTGGATAAAGTTCATGCCTTACAGGCATATAAGACATTCATGACCAGAAGGCAAGTGCATGCCTCGCTAGACTTAGCTGGCTACTACTGCCAGTTCACCAGCATAGCAGCCCTGCTAAGTGACTTAAATAGGAACGCTGCCCCAAGACGGGTGAAGTGGACACCCACCTGCAAAAATACTATTCAAAACTGAAGGCCATACTCTGCAGACACTCAGTGCTGTATAGCCCACACTTTGAAAAGGAATTTATGCAACAAACAGAAGCATTGGACATAGGACTAGCGGCAGCCCTTTCTCAAGAGGTAGATGGAGAAGGACACCCAATAACATATATCAGCCGGGAACAATTCCCCTGGAAGAAAGTATACTCAGTGATAGAAAAAGAGTGATTGACTGCCAAATGAACCAAGACAAATACCCCATTTCACACAGACCAAACAACCATGAGGGGGAGGGATAGCTCAGTGGTTTGAGTGTTGGCCTGCTAAACCCAGGGTTCTGAGTTCAATCTTGAGGGGGCCATCTGGGGCAAAAATCTTTCTAGGACTTGAGCAGGGGGTTGGACTAGATTACCTCCTGAGGTGCCTTTCAACCCTGATATTCTATGGTACATGTCTGTCAGCAATTACCTAAGCCAGGGGTTCTCAAACTTCATTGCTTCGCAACCCCCTTCTGTCAAGAGAAATTACTACACCACTTCAGGAGAGGTGACTGAAGCCCAAGGCTACCTAAGCCCCACCACCCCACATATAGGGGCCAAAGCCTGAGCCCCACTGCCTAGGCCGCGGGGGCCAAAGCAGAAGCCCAAGGGCTTCAGCCCCAGGCAGGGCCCTGTAACCTGAGCCCTACCAGGGCTAAAGCTCTCAGGCTTCGGCCCCAGACCTCAGCATGTCTCATGCAAGCCCTGGTAACCCCATTAAAATGAGGTGGCGACTCACTTGGGGTCCCAATCTGCAGTTTGAAACTGCAGACCTAAGCTAAACTTGAACAAATAACCTGAATGTGAAAGGCTCTGCAATAATGAGTTAAGAGGAGAGAAGACTGTGAGGAATTACAGAAGAATCTAGCTAAGCTTAGTGATTGGACAACTCTACAGCAGGGATGGCTCTACTGTTTTTGCCGCCCCAAGCAGTGCGCCGAATTGCCACTGCTGCGGAAACGCTCGTGCTACCCTAGCAGCACACGGACTGCCCCCGCCGTCCATGGCAGCAATTTGGCGTGCTGCTTGGGGCCAGGGCAGGAGCAAGGATGTTTCGCGCCCTAGGCGAAACTTCCACCTTGAGCCCCACCCCCACCCCCCCCGCCCGAGCCCTGTGGCAGCTCTCCCACCCCCCTCCACCCTGAGGTGCCCACCCCCGCGGCAGCTCCCCCCGGCTTGGGGAGCCATGCAGCAGCTCCCCGTCCCAGCTCACCTCTGCTCCCCGTACTCTCCGAGCACGCCATTGGCGCTCCACTTCTCCTGCCTCCCAGGCTTGGGGCGCCAATCAACTGTTTGGTGCCGCAAGCCTGGGAGGGAGAGAAGCAGAGCGAGGCGGCATGCTCAGGGGAGGAGGCGGAGCAGAGGTGAGCTGGGGCGGGGAGCGGTTACCCTGCGTGCCGTGCCCCCCCTTAGTTGCTGCAGGCTGCCCTCCCCGCGCCCCCCCTGCCCCAGGTCCCTCCGTCTAAATGCCGATGACGACCTGGGCGGCCGAAGATCCGGTCACCGCCAAAGGACCCAAAATGCCGCCCCCTAAATGCTAGTGCCCTAGGCGACCGCCTAGGTCGCCTAACGGGTTGCACCGGCCCTGCTTCGGGCCACAAAAACACACGGACTGCCGCCCCTTGCAGATTGCTGCCCCAAGCACCTGCTTGGAATGCTGGTGCCTGGAGCCAGCCCTGCTCTACAGCTGGTGAAATTCAATATATGTAAATAAAAGATTTGAACTAATCATACATACTAAATTAACTACTTGGAGGAAAGATCTAGGCATTCTTCTAGACTAGAGCTGGGTGAATAACTGATTTTTTGGCTTATTGGCAATTCAAAAAAATAAATTTAAAAAAAATTGTTTCCAGTCAAACTAAAAATGTTTTTTTTTAAATGTCAACTAATCTAATAGTTGAAAAAATTGTTTGGGGTCAAACAAAATATTCAAAATATTGTGAATTTTTTTGGAATTTTTAATTTTTTTTAAACTGAAACAATCTGACAAAGCAGACATGGTCACCAGATATTTTGATGTTGCCAAATTTGCACTATTTATTTATTTATTTACTTACTTGTTTGTTTATTTATTTGCAAAAAAACACAAAAGTTTTGCGTGAAAAATTTTGCCCAGCTCTAGTCTAGATCTCTCATTAAAAAAATCTACTCAAAGTTTGGTGACTTTAAATAAAGCAAAACTAGATACTAGGTTTCATAAAGTAATAGATAGAAAATAATTTTGACAATATTAAAGCTGTGTAGAAATTAATATACCACCTCACCTTTAATACTGTACAGATCTGGTCACACTGTCTCCAAAATAGTATAGCAGAGATAGAAAAAGCTCTGGTAAAGGAGGATTGATAAAAACATGGAAAGGCTTCCATATGCGGGGAGAGAAAAAATAAGGACTATTTAGTTTAGAGGAGAGGAAATGGGATGTGATAGTTATGTAAAATGAGAAATGATGTAGGGAAATGAAATCAAGTGCTCCTCTTTGCCCTTTCATAATGCAAGAGCTAGGGATCACACGATTAAATAGAAAAGCAACAAATTTAAAACTGATTAAAGAGAATATGTTTACACCATGAATAATTACAATAGACCTCACTGCCACAAGACCTTGAGGCAAAACATTTAGTCAGATTCTATAAAGGATTAGATGCTGACATGAATAATAAAAATATTTGGAGTTACACTAACAAAGTTAGGCATGTATAGGGGATATAAGCCATCACGATGTAGGGCATAAGTCAGCCACTAATTAATGAGCTTGAGAAGATGCTTCCCCTATGGGCAGGTTATTCCATAATTGTCCATATCTGTGTTTCTTGCACTTTCCTCTGAAGCAGCTAGTACTGGTCACTGTCAGAGACAAGATGTTGAAGTAGATGGTCCATTGATTTGATCCAGTCTGGCTATTCCTATGTGCCAGAGTAAAATATACTCTATTTTGAAATGGACTAGACTCCCAGGAGGCAACTTGAAATCAGCCCTTTTATGTCAATTAGAACAGTGCGATTCTGAATGGCTTTAGAGTCAGAGGTGCTTTTAGAATGACCATTTCTCCCACACCGAAAGAAGAGGTTCAGTTCTGTGAGTAACAGAGACAAGCACCACCTAGCAAATGTTCATTGGTATTCTCATAGAATTACCCTCAACCTTTCATTCCGTTTATGGACCCTTCCAGCTATTCTTTAAAATGGATGTAAATCAGATACGTGCATAGTTGGGCAGCTGTCACTAGCCCAAAGAGTAACTAAAATAAAGTAAATAGGAATATAGACTGCATCCTTTTAAAGCGTGAGATGCACACTCTGACTTACCATTGTGGAAGCTTTCCCTGCTGGAGATCACACAGCCTGTGGGCACTTGTGTTTTTGGCAGATTTATAAACCAGATAAGAACAAGTTTTTGGCAATGCCTAATGCTGAGAATGTATGTAAAGAACTCAAATATTTGCTCAGCAATCACCAGTGGGTCTGACTGAAGTCTAGGTCAGTTGGCAGGGGAAACGTTGACTCTGGTAGGTAAGGAGCCAATCCAAAATGCACTGAAATCAATGGAAAGATTCCCAATGACTTCAGCAGTTTTTGGATCAGCCCCTAGGGCAGGGGTGGGCAAACTTTTTGGCCCATGGGCTACATATGGGTGGGGAAATTGCATGCAGGACCATGAATGTAGGGCTGGGGTAGGGAGGGAGTTCGAGGTGTGGAAAGGGATGCAGTGTGCAGGAAGGGCCTCAGGCCAAGGGGTTGGGGCACAGGAGGGGTGCGGGGTATACAAGGGGACTCAGGGTAAGGGGTTGGTGTGCGGAGTACAGGAGGGGGCTCAGGGTAGGGGGTTGGGGTACAGAAGGGGTGTGGCAGGGGGCTCAGGTCAGGGGGTTGGGGTGCAGCATGCAGAGGAGTGCAGGCTAGAGCCAAGCGATTCTTATCTTGAGCAGCTCCAGGGTGGCAGCAGCATGCAGTGAGGCTAACGCAGGCTCCCTTCTTGCCCTGGCCCCACGCCGCTCCTGGAAGCGGACGGCACCTGGGGGAGGGGAGCAGAGGGCTCCACGTGCTGCCCTCGCCTGCAGGCTCTGCCCTCCTCAGCTCCCATTGGCCGCGATTCCCTTAGCCTTAGCCCCGGGGGTGGCAATCCCGCAGGCCAGATCAAAAGCCCTGATGGGCCAGCTCTGGCCTGCGGGCTGTACTTTGCCCACCCCTGCCCTAGGGCCTTGATCCAGTAAAGACCTGAAGTACAAACTTAGCTTTAAGCATATGAGTAGTTCCATTGTCTCAATTAAAACTACACCATGTACTTAAAGTGAAGCACATACTTGAGTGCTTTGCTGGATTAAGGTGTAAGTAAATTTAAAACATGAACTGGCAGCCATCTTGGCCCAGTATCTTCCCATGATAAGTATATATCACATGCTTTGTGGGGTGGTGGGGAAGCAGCATGGTCCAGGGGCAAGGGTGCAGAACTGGGATCCAGAAGACCTGGGATCTGTCCCTGACTCTGCCGTGGACCTTGCTTGGGCAAGTCACTTCATGTCTTAGAATCACTGTCAAGCAGGTGGGACTCCCCAGCCATGGCACAACATCCACGCAGGAGAAGGAAAGCTCCAATTGCAAACCAAGAATGTCAGCCCTGGCCAGCTGGTTTGTAAAAGTTGTGTCAGTCACACATGTTCTCGGGATCTGCACCACCAACCCCAGCTAACAGGACACACCAAAGCAATCAAGCCTTTTTGGATAGTCTTCTAGACACAATTGCTTACAAAAGGGGGAGCAGATGTTATGCTCAGAAGAACGGCAATGCTCTACAGTCTCACAGCAATAGAATCATACAATCAAAGAATCTCAGGGTTGGAAGGGACCTCAGGAGGTCATCTAGTCCAACCCCCTGCTCAAAGCAGGACCAAACCCAACTAAATCATCCCAGCCAGTGCTTTGTCAAGCCTGACCTTAAAAACCTCTAAGGAAGGAGATTTCACCACCTCCCTAGGTAACCCATTCCAGTTCTTCACCACCCTGCTAGTGAAAAAGTTTTTCCTAATGTCCAACCTAAACCTCCCCCTCTGCAACTTGAGACCATTACTCCTTGTTCTGTCATCTTCTACCACTGAGAACAGTCTAGATCCATCCTCTTTGGAACCCTCTTTCAGGTAGTTGAAAGCAGCTATCAAATCCCTTCTCATTCTTCTCTTCTGCAGGCTAAACAATCTCAGTTCCCTCAGCCTCTCCTCATAAGTCATGTGCTCCAGCCCCCTAATCATTTTTGTTGCCCTCCGCTGGACTCTCTCCAATTTATCCACATCCTTCTTGTAGTGTGGGGCCCAAAACTGGACACAGTACTCCAAATGAGGCCTCACCAGTGCTGAATAGAAGGGAATGATCACATCCCTCGATCTGCTGGAAATGCCCCTACTTATACAACCCAAAATGCCATTAGCCTTCTTGGCAACAAGGGCACACTGTTGACTCATATTCAGCTTTTGTCCACCATAACCCCTGGGTCCTTTTCTGCAGAACTGCTGCCCAGCCATTCGGTCCCTAGTCTGTAGCAGTGCATGGGATTCTTCCGTCCTAAGTGCAGGACTCTGCACTTGTCCTTGTTGAACCTCTTCATATTTCTTTTGGCCCAATCCTCTAATTTGTCTAGGTCCCTCTGTATCCTATCCCTACCCTCCAGCGTATCAACCACTCCTCCCAGTTTAGTGTCATCTGCAAACTTGCTAAGGGTGCAGTCCACACCATCCTCCAGATCGTTAATGAAGATATTGAACAAAACCGGCCCCAGCACTAGACATGGAACCATTGATCACTACCCGTTGAGCCCGACCATCTAGCCAGTTTTCTATCCACCTTATCGCCCATTCATCCAGCCCATACTTCTTTCACTTGCTGGCAAGAATACTGTGGGAGATTGTATCAAAAGCTTTGCTAAAGTCCAGAAATAGCACATCCACTGCTTTCCCCTCATCCACAGAGCCGGTTATCTCATCATAGAAGGCAATTAGGTTAGTCAGGCATGACTTGCCCTTGGTGAATCCATGCTGACTATTCCTGATCACTTTCCCCTCCTTTAAGTGGTTCAGAATTGATTCCTTGAGGACCTGTTCCATGATTTTTCCAGGGACTGAGGTGAGACTGACTGGCCTGTAGTTCCCTGGATCTTCCTTCTTCCCTTTTTTAAAGATGGGCACTATATTAGCTTTTTTCCAGTCATCCGGGACCTCCCCCGATCGCCATGATTTTTCAAAGATAATGGCCAATGGCTCTGCAATCTCATCGGCCAACTCCTTTAGCACCCTCGGATGCAGTGCATCCAGCCCCATGGACTTGTGCTCGTCCAGCTTTTCTAAATAGTCCCGAACTACTTCTTTCTCCACAGAGAGCTGGTCACCTCCTCCGCATACCGTGCTGCAGAGTGCAGCTGTCTGGGAGCTGACCTTGTCTGTGAAGACAGGGGCAAAAAAAGCATTGAGTACACTAGCTTTCTCCACATCCTCTGTCACTAGGTTCCCTCCCTCATTCAGCAAGGGGCCCACACTTTCCTTGACTTTCTTCTTGTTGCTAACATACCTGAAGAAACCCTTCTTGTTACTCCTAACATCTCCGGCTAGCTGCAACTCCAAGTGTGATTTGGCCTTCCTAATTTCACTCCTGCATGCCTGAGCAATACTTTTATACTCCTCCCTGGTTATTTGTCCAATCTTCCACTTCTTGTAAGCTGTTTTTTTGTGTTTAAGACGAGCAAGGATTTCACTGTTAAGCCAAGCTGGTCGCCTGCCATATTTACTTTTCTTCCTACACATCGGGATGGTTTGTTCCTGCAACCTCAATAAGGATTCTTTAAAATACAGCCAGCTTTCCTCGACTCCTTTCCCCGTCATGTTATTCTCCCAGGGGACCTTGCCCATCAGTTCCCTGAGGGAGTCGAAGTCTGCTTTTCTGAAGTCCAGGGTCTCTGTTCTACTGCTCTCCTTTCTTCCTTGTGTCAGGATCCTGAACTCGACCATCTCATGGTTACTGCCTCCCAGGTTCCCATCCACTATTGCTTCCTCTACTATTTCTTCCCTGTTTGTGAGCAGCAGGTCAAGAAGATCTTTTCCTCCAGCACCTGCACCAGGAAATTGTCCCCTACACTTTCCAGAAACCTCCTGGATTGTCTGTGCACTGCTGTATTGCTCTCCCAGCAGATATCGGGGTGATTAAAGTCACCCATGAGAACCAGGGCCTGTGATCTAGCAACTTCTGTTAGTTGCTGGAAGAAAGCCTCGTCCACCTCATCCCCCTGGTCTGGTGGTCTGTAGCAGACTCCCACCACGACATTACCCTTGTTGTTCATACTTCTAAATTTAATCCAGAGACTCTCAGGTTTTTCTGCAGTTTCATACTGGAGCTCTGAGCAGTCATACTGCTCTCTTACATACAACGCAACTCCCCCACCTTTTCTGCCCTGCCTATCCTTCCTGAACAGTTTATATCCATCCATGACAGTACTCCAATCATGTGAGTCATCCCACCAAGTCTCTGTTATTCCAATTACATCATAATTCCTTGACTGTGCCAGGACTTCTAGTTCTCCCTGCTTGTTCCCCAGGCTTCTTGCATTTGTGTATAGGCATGTAAGATAACTCACTGATCATCCTGGTGTCTCAGTATGGGGCAGGAGCCCTCCCCTCTTGCACTCACCTACTTGTGCTTTCTCCCGATTTCCCACTTCCCCACTTACCTCGGGGCTTTGGTCTCCTTCTTAGTTTAAAGCCCTCCTCATTAGGTTAGCCAGCCTGCTTGCAAAGATGCTCTTCCCTCTCTTCATGAGGTGGAGCCCATCTCTGCCTAGCAATCCTTCTTCTTGGAAGACCATCCCATGGTCAAAGAATCTAAACCCTTCTCTCCGACACCATCTGCGTAGCCATTCGTTGATTTCCACGATTCGACAGTCTCTACCCTGGCCTTTTCCTGCCACAGGGAGGATAGACAAGAATACCACTTGCGCCTCAAACTCCTTTATCCTTCTTCCCAGAGCCCCGTAGTCTGCAGTGATACGCTCAAGGTCATTCTTGGCAGTATCATTGGTGTCCACGTGGAGAAGCAGGAAGGGGTAGCGATCTGAGGGCTTGATGAGTCTCGGCAGTCTCTCCGTCACATCATGAATCCTAGCCCCTGGCAAGCAGCACACCTCTCGGTTTTCCCGGTCAGGGCTGCAGATAGATGACTCAGTCCCCCTGAGGAGAGAGTCCCCGACCACCACCACCCTCCTCCTCCTCCTCCTCTTGGGAGTGGTGGTCGTGGAACCCCCATCCCTAGGACGGTGCATCTCATGCCTTCCAATCAGTGGAGTCTCCTTCTGCTCTGTTCCCTCAGATGTATCATCCACTCCACTCTCTGCACTAGTACCTGCGGAGAGAACATGAAAACGGTTGCTCACCTGCATCTGTGTTTCTGGTACATGGACGTTTCTGGTAGTCTTTCCTCTTCTGGAAGTCACATGCTGCCAATTATCCTCACTGGCCTTCTGTCCCCGCTGCGTAGCCTGCTCTGAATCTTCAGAACATTGTGCCCGCTGAAGCTGATCCTGACGTCTATCCAGGAAATCCTCATTTTCTTTTATGGAACGCAGGGTTGATATTCGTTTCTCCAGACCTTGAATCTTCTCTTCCAATATGGAGATCAGCTTGCACTTTGTACAGACAATGTGTCAAGGGTCCTAGAGATTTCAGAGGAGGCATCATTCCCAGGAGTTTGCTAATGAATTAAGGGAGAGTACATGGGACCTTTCCTGGCTCTGACATTGACTTTCTGTGTGACCTTGGACAAATCCCTCACTTACAATTACTTACATACCTTTCAGGGGTGTTGTGAGGTTTAATTAAAGATTGAGCTGCGGAATGCAGTATTAGCTTCTGCAACAGAGTATTAATCTGATATTCACCTTTACAGATTCTTTTAAAATGTATAACTCTTATTTTACTCTAGATTCAAGAGATTCCAGGCCAGGTTTTGTTCCATAAGCCTATGGTTTTACACTGATGTGGGTACTTGTGCTCTAGAGCATACAGAGCCAACACAGTTTTATAGTTCAGGAGGCAATGGTGATTCAACAAAGTGGGCATCAGCTGGGTAAGAGTCTTGGTGGTGATGATCATTTTAAAATCTTCCACTAGAAAGCAGGGCAAGCGGAATACGTACTATAGGATTTAGATTCCTTGAGGGTCCTTAATAGCCCAGAATGTGTGTTACACGTACGGAAAAGGAAATAGACTGGTCTGTCAGTTGCCATTGAAAGCTATTTTTCCTGCAATCATCTGGGCATATAAGGAACAGTGATGTGTTTAATGAGTCCTAATACAGGGGGGCATTTTTAATTGATATTGTCTAATCAAAATCTGCCTGTCCATGACACCTAGGTCAAATTAAAAAACCCAATTTACCTAATTTTGAATTCCTTTCTGATGAGCATGATATTAGGCCAACGGGTGATAGTCCGTGTTATCACTTCTTTTTGCATGATGCAACAGAAAGATTTAAAAGAAAACACAGTCTTCAATCACACAGAAAGAGGCCTTTGTGCTGACCTTCTGAAAGTTCTGTCCACAAATAGGACAATGGTGGGTAGTGGAAATGATTCAAAGGCTCTGCTTTTCCCCTCAGTGGGCATGAAGTTGGCCTACTGTGTTAGCAAATTTTTACACTTTGTGCCTTCAGACTGAGCCAGTTTGCACCAAGCATCAGGTATTTTAAAAAGCATATCCAGGGGAGGACAGTGCTGATTTCTTCTCCACTGGAAAACAACCAGCAAGGCCCCTACATCTGCAGCTACATGGCAAAGGGATAATGCAATTGTTCAGGAACAAAATACATAACAAATATAGGCCCCAGTGAAGTCAGTGAGGCTCTCTGCAGATGCAGGCATTTACAAACATAATGCTTATTGGCTCGAGGCCATACTGAATGAGCAGGAAGATTAACTAAACTTACCAGAGACAGCCAGCTCTATTACTTACTGTTGGAGAGCATGGAGAGCACTGAAAGCCCATGAGAATGATCTTAAATCAAACACATCTGTCTGGCTTTACATTCTTGTTTGCACAAAGCATTATTGTGAAACAATTTTCCACCCCACTGTACAAATTAGCTTGTCTGATAGTTTTCTCTCGGTAGTTTGTTGATTCTCTGCTCTATCAACAGTCTATACAAAATCTTTGTTCTGTTAAGGTTCAAGTTTAGAGCCAACGTGACACTGGTACATTAGGTGTCACTTTGCCCTTAGAAGTTCCTATGGCCCCAGTCCAGAAAATGACTTCAAGCATATGAGTAATCCCAGTGAAATCAACACTGGGGCACCTGGAAGTTTCTGTGGGGTATTTTATATTGTTTAAATATGTTCAGAATCCCAGAAATGCCTGGCACTTAGATGACGGATGAAAGACAGATCTCTAAGGGCCTTTGGTTTCTCACATGACCTTTGGTGGCACTGCTGTAGACAACCTCCTAGGTAGAATTCCAGCTACTACAAATTGACCTTATTAGTCTTAAGTGTCTCAGTTAATAACTGAATGAATAGAAGATGTGACTCTCATTTCCTTTCCTGTCAGTTCACCCTTAATCAAAGTCACGTGCTACATTAGTGTCAAGGAGGAGTGGTGGTGTGTTTGTTTTGTTTTCAATGACCACTTGGAATGAATTATTTCTGAAGGCACAAGAAATAGAAACAAAGAAAAAAAAAGTCACCATATGCTAAACTGGTATCAAAAACTCTGGAGTCCCTGCTAGAGTCCAGGTGGTGAAGGTTGTTATTGTTGCTATTATGTATTATTTTAGTGCATCAAATCCTCACTCAGGTCTAATTGAAATCAATGGGAGTTTTCCCTGATTAAAGGACTGTGTAAAAGCTGAGCAAGGGATTTGGGCTATTTAATGTATTGGTAATAATATTTATATGGCACTGAATGTCTTCATATCTAGGCAACATGTTCCATTGATGCACAATGTTGTGCAGCATACCCATCACCATAACTAGCTCATGGACCTTCTTCTGCTGCACTGGAATCTTGTCTCTTGTATGGCATAGGGCCCTTGAAATGCATGTTTGAAATCCTGAGTGTTTTCTTGATCATTCTTCCTAGTTATTCATATGCTTGCTCCAGCAACTGCAGGATTGGGTTCATCAAATGGAGGTGCAGCACACAGGCTGAGCAGCAAGGAATGTAAAGGAAAAGAGTCAACATCTTGGGAAACAGATGTAGGGTTGCCAGGTGTCCAGTTTTTGACCTGAACACCTATTTGAAAAGGGACCCTGGTGGCTCCAGTCAGCACTGCTGACCGGGTAATAAAAAGTCCAGTCAATGGCGCAGCGGGGCTAAGACAGGCTTCCTGCCAGTGGGCGCTGCAGGGGCGGTGCATACTGACAGGACAGTGCGCAGAACCGCCTGGCTGCACCACCACATAGGAACTGGAGTGGGGACATGCCACTGCTTCTGGGAGCCGCCTGAGATAAGCGCCGCCCGGAGCCTGCATCCCTGACACGCTCCCACATTCCAACCCTCTGCCCCAACCCTGATTCCCCCTCTCACACTCTGAACCACTCAGTCCCAGCCCGGAGCCCCCTCCTGCACCCCAAATCCCTCATCTCCAGCCCCCCTAGAGCCTGCACCCCCAGCTGGAGCCCTCACCCCCTCCTATATCCCAACTCACTGCCTCAATCTGAATCCTCCTCCCGCACACTGAACTCCTCATTTCTGGCCCCTTTATTCCATCTAAAGTAATACAACAGCCAGCACACCTAAGCCAGGTTTTCAAAAGAGATCTGTATGCGGTTACCAGATTTGCCCATTACTTTGGGGTATGCTCATTTATTAGGGTTACTCTTCTGGGAGGGGGGGTTCTGTAATTCTATCAATGTACTGCTTGTGTCATGTGTGTTTTCATATGGAGCTCTACTTCTCCCTTCTGCAAGTACCCTCCCAATGGAGCTATCCTGCAGGACCTAGGTTCCCTAAGGCTGGGCATGCGTGCACTCTCTCTCTCTCTCTCTCTCTCTCTCTCTAACTAACAGAGCAAGTCTGAATGGACCGGGGCAATCAGCCCTTTCAAGCTGCCCCACCTTATGTGCCCCTGGGCTCAATAAGCTGGGCCAAACAGCACTTTCAAGCTGTCACCCTTATATGCCACAGGTTCAGCATGTCCCTATCCCCACTTTCACATTACAATTGTACTGTAGTAACCCACTTGATGAGCAAACCCCACTGTATTTTTGGGCACCACAGGGATCTTTAGCTTAAGTAGAAGAAGCCTTGCTGCAGAGTAAATGAGGAAGCTAGAAACACAAAAGAGTAAAGTTGAGCAAGAGAGAGGCAACCAACATAACCATAAAAGTTATTTATTGAATAATAATGATAACGCCACATGGAGGGCTAAACAAACATAACAGTTACATTATTAAAAGTTAATACCTGAAGTAGAAAAGAAAACAGAGAGAGAGCTAAATGGGAGCTGAGTGTTTAGGAACCTCTGGCCCTAATTCTAGTCTAGGTACTGAGCACTTCTACTGGCTGTTTTCTAAATAGTTGCAATTCTGTGGCAGGCAAAGCAGCTAAGAATCTCCATGCTGAGTCTCCTCAGTCTCTCAGAGCTCAAAGCTGTAAAGAAGCCCAGGAGATCACTAAGTGGCGGGTCATGGGTACGCTATTGGCCAGAAACGTAAATAGGTATTTTTGCGCTTGAGGCAAGAATATAAAATTGTGCCCTCCCCCAGGGGTGGCTCTTTGGCAGCAATTTGGCGGCTGTTCCCTCAGTCCCTCTTGGAGGGAAGGGCCTGCCGCCGAATTGCTGCCGAGGTATGGATGAAGGGGCGGTGGTGGAACCTGTGATTTGGGGGGGGTCAACTCTTGATTTTTGACTGCTTGGGCTGGTAATGTTGCTTCCAAGATGGTCTTTGGTTCCAGTCCAGTTCCAGTCCAGAGTGGGACTCACAGGTTAAGAGAGGACGTATGTGCTGGATATCAGCAGTGGCCACTAGGGATCAGCATGTGTCCTGAGAATGCTGGGAGTTCAGGCTTGCAGGGCAGGAGCAGGGGTGGCAGGTTTGTGGAAATTTTGGTGGTACCCAGAACCTGCCCCCGCCCAAACTCTGCCACCCCCACCCGCCAAAGACTCTGGGAGGGAGTTTGGGTGAGGGAGGAGGTCTGGGGTGCAGGCCTTAGGCTGGGGCAGGGGATTGGGGTGCAGGCTCTGGGAGGGAGTTTGGGGATGGGAGGGGGTGCAGGCTCTGGGAGGGAGTTTGGGGATGGGAGGGGTGCAGAGGGATGGAGTGCAGGGGTGAGGGCTGTGGGTTTTGGCTGCAGATGAGGGGCTTTGGAGTGCGGAAGGGGCTCAGGGCGAGAGTAGGGGTGAGGGCTCTGGCTGGGAATGGGAGGTTTGGGGTGTGGGAGGGGCTGAGGGCGAGAGTAGGAGTGTGGGCAGTGAGGGCTCTGGCTGGGACTGGGGATAAGGTGTTTGGGGTGCTGGAGAGGCTCAGGGCTCAGGCAGAGGGTTGAGGGTGCGGTGGGGGGGGGGTGAAAGCTCTGACTGGGGTTGTGGGCTCTGAGTGGGGCAGGGCTGGGGATGAGTTTGGGGTGCAGGCAGGCTGCTCCGGGACAGGGGCCAGAGAGGAGGACTCCCCCCAGCCCTTTCCCTGCCACCAGCAGCAAGCTCTGGAGGAGGAGACCTCCCTTTCCTGTCCCCCCAGCAGCACACTCACCCCCACCACTGTCACTGCATGTACTCCTAGGGCCCCTCTTAGGTCCAGGAATCTCCCTCGCCTCCCCCGTGGTGGGTGCCGGGGAGTGCTGCGTGCACCTCCTCCCCTGCTGTTGCCCCTGACTGTAGCCTCACTGGGGGTGAGGGATGAGGCTGCCTCCTTGCCCAGCATGGGGCAGGAGTGGTGACTGCAAGCGGAGGGGGCCCTGTGCTGCTGGAGGGTCCCATTGGAAAATGAAAGGGTCTGAGGGGGAAGGGCAGGCTCAGAGTCAGTCTGCCCTGGCAGTGAATGGGGGGCACTAGGACAGCATGAAGCTGCTCTGCTCCGGGCTGGGAAGAGGTGGGGGGGAAGCAAGTTGGGGCCGGGAGACACTCGGGGAGGCACAGGGTGGCGGCAGGTGGGGTGGGGGGCGGGAGATCACTTGGGTTATAAATATCTCCGTGCCAGCCAGCGGCTTTTTTTTTTTTTGTCTTTTTTCTCCACCACTTTCTGCGCCCCTCGGCTTTGTGAGCCTAAGGCAAGTGCCTCACTCGCCTCGCCCTTGTTACAGCACTGCTGTTGGCTAATATAGAAGTGTTGCCAGGCTTGGAGTCTTGGAATGAAATGGGATCATCTTGGTCAATGTGTGTAAAACATCCCCACCCAGTGGATGGATCACACAGGACATGAGTCTAGTGCAGCTGCCAGCTATTGACTGATACAAAGGCCATGAGGATCAATGGGAGTCCTTCTTTCCTGTGACTTCAGGGGTTTTTGGAGTAGGCCATACATTCTGTATGCTGCAGAGGACCATCCTGGCCTGGGGGTAAGGTGGGGACAACGGACTGCAGGACAGCAAACAGGCCTGTCCTCTAGGATTTTGTGCACTTCCCTGCTAAACTGGGCTCTGGCTTCCCCTGCTATTAACAACACCGTTAGCTGCTGAATCCGCCTGAACACCCAGCTGTTGCCTGGCCTCCCTGCTGCCACTGTGTCCCTCTAGTGGGATGAGAGAGCCCTGGAGGGGCTGTAGGGTGATCAGGTGTCTGGTTTTCGGCCAGAACCCCTGGTCGAAAAGGGACCCTGGCAGCTCCGGTCAGCAACATCAACTGGGCCGTTAAAAGTCTGGTCTGTAGTGCTGCGGTGCTACGGCAGGCTAGTACCTACCTGTCCTAGCTGGCACCGCGCTGCACTCTGGAAGCAGCCATTGGTGCAGGCGCTGCCCCCGCCCTGAGCACCGGTTCTGCACTCCCATTGCCAGGTTCCTGGCCAATGGGAGCCGGGTGGGGGCAGTGCCTATGGGCGAGAGTGGCATTTGGAACTTCCTAGCCCCTCTGCCTAGGACCAGGACCTGCCGGCTGGTTCAGGGGCACGCACAGCGCGATGCTAGTGTAAGCGGGGGAATGGTCCCGCTATTGTGGGGAACTTTCCTGGCTTCTGCACTACCCCGGTGAAGTGGGCTAGCGAAAGGATCTGAGTCCTCGCTCCCACTTCCTTTACCCAGAGGCCTCCCTGCCCTTGAGGACTCCCCTTCCACTCTCCTGTCTGGCAGAGTCCTCGTAACCCCAACAAGGCTGGGCCCAGGATTCCTAGGGGGCTCGACCCCCAACCCTGCTGTGGTCACCTAGGACTGGGGCTAGGGTGTCCCCACTCCGGGGTACTCTCTCTGCACTGCGCACATCCCTGACCCACTGATCACATCATACAATTTAAAGCAAATACAAGTTATTTAATTAACACTTAATTTTAAAAAAAGAATAAGGAAAAATGGGAAAGGTTACAGGAAACACATCACCCTGCTCTGTGGCAGGGAACATCACAAACAGTGTCTCTGAAAGGTCAGGGCAGTTCACAGCCTGCTCCTTGTAGGTCCCAGGCCTCCTTCTCAGGCCCTGGCTGTGCTGCAGGGACGCTGCAGGTCGGACACTTGTTCCGGCAGTGGCCACACACTCTCAGGCTCTGGGTGGCAGGACCCTTCTCTCCAGCGTCACCCCCGCCCTGTCAGGGTTACGATCCCCCTCCCAGTCTGGCCTGCAGGGCCTCTTGGCTGAGGTATCTCCCTGCGCTGGGCCCACTGCCCGGGGTCCCCCTCGCTCTGCCCAGCTGCTCACCGCACTCAGCTCCAGACTGCCCCTGCTCCAGCTCCAGCTCCACTCTGCCTCAGCACGGCGGCTGCTGCTGCTCTGACTTCAGCTCCCTGGACTGCTTCTCTGGCCTCTCTGGCTCCAGTTGCTACCACTCTGCTCCCAGGGCAGGGCTGCTCTGCAGGCTGCTTCTGTGACTCTGCTCTGAGCTCTCATCTGCTTCCTGGGCTGCTTGTCTGGCCCCTCTGGCTCTGGTTGCTACAGCTCTGCTCCCAGGGCAGGGCTGCTCTCTCTGGGCCATGCTCTGGCTTTTTGGGCTGCAGCTCCGCTCCCATCAGCTTAGCTTGGGGCCCCGCTCTCTCCTTAGCTCGGCCCCACTCCATCTGACTCCAGGCACATTCCTGCTCACACGGAGGACGGGACCCACCCTGGCCTTCTGTCTCCTTGATTAGCCGGCCCGCCCTGTCAATCAGGCTGACCTGGAGCATTGGCCTCTTGCCATTGTTCCTGGGGACTGTCAGTCTCAGGGTCCTGATTTGCCATCGATCCCTCCCCTTTTAGTGCTGGGAGCTAGCAACCAAAACACCCCCACTGAATGTTAGTAAGGGGGCAACAGTCCCCTTACATTCCCCCCTGCTAAAATTCTGCCACAGCCACAATATTCACACCAGTACATCCGGGCCCCATAAAAACAACATATATCCACATCATATTATATTAAAAACCCATTAACAATTACGAAAAGAACATTCAACATCGTTAACACTCCACATCTACTTCTTAATACTATACATAACAATATTAATCAACACACTACATAGAACCAATAACATAATTATCTCTAAGTCTAACAGGAAGTACACCTTTATTAGCCCTCTGGGACCTTCTTAAGACTGGTGGTTCGTTACCCATATTTTCTGTTTCCCTATCCTCGGGTAATACTGGGTCAGTTTGAGGGATCTTCCCATTCTCATTAGGGTTTGGGTTTACCCCATTGGTTTCAGTCTCCTCGGGAAATTCTGCACTATGCCTCCTACGAGCCCTGGTCAGATTAATAGTCCAACGCTTTAGCTGGTCCCTATGTACTACTTGCTCTGCACCTCCTTGTTCAGGCTGGTTAGCGTACACTGGCAGTTCGGGATTGTTGTGGGTGACCACAGTGTGGGGATTTGGCTTCCATTTGTCCTGTATTTTATTACATCTCCGGCGTCTACTGCTACGAACTGGTGCACAGTCACCAGATCGGATGAGAGCCCCACTGGACTTGCGATCATAAGTCCTTTTCCTACTTTGGGCTGTGTCTTTAGTTGTACTGAGAGCAACTTTCCAGGCTGTCTTCAGCCTGTCATGGTGACCTTTGACTTGGTCATCATAACTGGTCACCTCATCCTTAGAAAAGACTTCTTGATGCTTCTCTGGCAACGCCCTTATGTTAGCCACATGTGCAGGAACCAGCCCTTGGCGTGCCACTTGAACAGGAACTGGCAGTCTCCCATCACATCTTTCTTGAAGAAAGGTAACTCGTCCTCCCTTCTCGCTCATCACCTGCAGCTCATTTTCTGGTACACAGCGGTGTTCATCAAGGATCTTCTCTTTCCACGGAGGAATAATGGTCTTCCGTTTTCTGCCCACTTTAACATTTCCAGTATGCCTTGTGGGGCCCAGGGAATGACTCTGCCTCTCCGCTCGAGCCAGTACTCTACTCAGCACAGCATTCTTCGTAGAGTTCTCGTGACAGTTCATCCTCCTGGTTCCTTCTCCTGGTAAGAGTAGCTCCTTCAGCTCACTAATGATGTTCATTCCTAGAATCCCTGGGACGACTTCTCCCATATGGCTCCCTTTCGAGGCTTTGTCTTTCAGGATGAAGATGCATTTTCCTGGCAGCGTTTGGCCCATATACTCTATGTCTGCTTCAAGGCACCCCACCACTGGGATTGCCAGTCCATTAACAGCTGTTAGACGTACAAACCGTGTGCTGTGCATGGTCAGGTCCTTGTCCTTCAAATATTTTTTAAAATGTGACTCTGTAATGGTGGTGACTTCTGAGCCAGTATCTAACAAACATCTGGTCTTCACCCCTGCTATACATACTTCAGCAGTTAGACAGTCTCCAAATGCTCGCTTACAGAAGTCGCTAGATATGCTGGCACTGACCACGTTCCTCTCACTGTATGCAGAGGGATTTTCCACCAAGGACAGGCCTAGGAATCCTTCTGCTACTGCTTGGCCTTCTACTCTAGATGGACCACTCGCTCCTGGTGCCCCATTGGTTTCGAGTGCCTGGGACTCTGTTCTCCTTCTCAGTGAACATTCTCGGCTAGTATGTCCTGGCCTGTCACAAGTGTAACAAATGTATCTTCCCAGCTCATCCTTCAGTGGGGCTCTTCGGGATCCCGGTGCCCTTGGATACTTTGGCATACTAATGGGATTTTTTTCTTTCATCAACTCGGTCATCACTTTCAGCATTTCCCCCTGTTGGACTATCAGTTTTTGGACAGCTTCACTTAAGCTATCCAATGTTAGCTCTGTTTGGGACAGGGCCTTTTCTCCAGCAGCTGCATTTACTAGGCCCTCACTTCGTGTACGGGGGTTAGGCTTGGCTGTCTCTGCCACAGGAACTTCCTCTTCTTCTGACCACATAATGGCAGCCTGCATGAGTTGATGGAACTTCTTACTGGGCTCTTCTTTAAACCTCCTTTTCATTTCACGTCGGAGGGAGTCATCACGAAGCCCCAACACCAACTGCTCTTTCAGAGCTGTATCTGGGTCTGGAACTCGTTGAGGGTCTCGCCGCTCCACTTTACTCATTCTCTCCTGGAGGTCATATGCGTATGCCCGGACAGTTTCACCAGGCTCCTGCTTTCTCTCAAAGAACTCCTTTAGTCGGGTTCCAACAGGTACCTTGTCTCCATACACTTCTAGAAGGAGTTCAAATACCTTTTCCACATCTTTCTTGTCTGCCACTGCCATGAACTTTACTGTGGCCTTGGCCTGGCCCTTGAGGTGCTCCTCTATGAAGTCCATATGATCTTCTTCAGGTACTCTTAGCACACGCAGAGCCGCCTTCACAGACTTGACCCACTCCTCTACCGTAATGTCTCCTGGTCTAGTTGGGAAGCCACCAAACTCCGTGACCTTCCGCTCCCGTGGGACCTAAATAGTAGGGGGTTTCTTAGCTTCTGCTGTCTGTTGGTCTATTACTGCCTTGGCCAGCGATAAGGCTTCTCTCTGTTCAGTTCTAGCTTGTTGTAATGCCTCCGCTTGGTCTGATAATTTGCGCTGAAGTTCAGCAAACTGGGTTCGTAGTTCTTCAATTCCAGCCATGGTAGAGTGCTCAAACAGGCCTGGACAGTGCTACTAGAACTCAACCAGTAAACCAATGGGGTGGACCCTGTGGATAGGATCCTGTTCGTGACGCCAATTATGTAAGCGGGGGAATGGTCCCGCTATTGTGGGGAACTTTCCTGGCTTCTGCACTACCCCGGTGAAGTGGGCTAGCGAAAGGATCTGAGTCCTCGCTCCCACTTCCTTTACCCAGAGGCCTCCCTGCCCTTGAGGACTCCCCTTCCACTCTCCTGTCTGGCAGAGTCCTCGTAACCCCAACAAGGCTGGGCCCAGGATTCCTAGGGGGCTCGACCCCCAACCCTGCTGTGGTCACCTAGGACAGGGGCTAGGGTGTCCCCACTCCGGGGTACTCTCTCTGCACTGCGCACATCCCTGACCCACTGATCACATCATACAATTTAAAGCAAATACAAGTTATTTAATTAACACTTAATTTTAAAAAAAGAATAAGGAAAAATGGGAAAGGTTACAGGAAACACATCACCCTGCTCTGTGGCAGGGAACATCACAAACAGTGTCTCTGAAAGGTCAGGGCAGTTCACAGCCTGCTCCTTGTAGGTCCCAGGCCTCCTTCTCAGGCCCTGGCTGTGCTGCAGGGACGCTGCAGGTCGGACACTTGTTCCGGCGGTGGCCACACACTCTCAGGCTCTGGGTGGCAGGACCCTTCTCTCCAGCGTCACCCCCGCCCTGTCAGGGTTACGATCCCCCTCCCAGTCTGGCCTGCAGGGCCTCTTGGCTGAGGTATCTCCCTGCGCTGGGCCCACTGCCCGGGGTCCCCCTCGCTCTGCCCAGCTGCTCACCGCACTCAGCTCCAGACTGCCCCTGCTCCAGCTCCAGCTCCACTCTGCCTCAGCACGGCGGCTGCTGCTGCTCTGACTTCAGCTCCCTGGACTGCTTCTCTGGCCTCTCTGGCTCCAGTTGCTACCACTCTGCTCCCAGGGCAGGGCTGCTCTGCAGGCTGCTTCTGTGACTCTGCTCTGAGCTCTCATCTGCTTCCTGGGCTGCTTGTCTGGCCCCTCTGGCTCTGGTTGCTACAGCTCTGCTCCCAGGGCAGGGCTGCTCTCTCTGGGCCGTGCTCTGGCTTTTTGGGCTGCAGCTCCGCTCCCATCAGCTTAGCTTGGGGCCCCGCTCTCTCCTTAGCTCGGCCCCACTCCATCTGACTCCAGGCACATTCCTGCTCACACGGAGGACGGGACCCACCCTGGCCTTCTGTCTCCTTGATTAGCCGGCCCGCCCTGTCAATCAGGCTGACCTGGAGCATTGGCCTCTTGCCATTGTTCCTGGGGACTGTCAGTCTCAGGGTCCTGATTTGCCATCGATCCCTCCCCTTTTAGTGCTGGGAGCTAGCAACCAAAACACCCCCACTGAATGTTAGTAAGGGGGCAACAGTCCCCTTACACTAGGACAGACAGGCAGCCTGCCTTAGCCCCATTGCTGTGCTGCTGACCGGGAGCCACCTGAGGTAAGCCCATGCCCCAACCCTGAGCCCTAACCTCCTGCCCTAGCCCTGAGTTCCCCGCAAACCCAGAGCACCATCCTGCACCCTAAACCTCTCATCCCTGGCCCCACGCCAGAGCCCCCTCCCACACCCTCCTGCACCCTAACCACCTCCCTCACCCTGCAGCCGCCTTCTGCACTTGCAATCCCTCAGCCCCATCCCCAGCCTGGAGCCCCCTCTGCACCCTTGGCCCCTCATCCACAGCCCCACCCCAGAGCCAGCACCCCCAGCCCAGAGCCCTCCCACCAGGGATGAAAGTAAGTTAAAGGACTTATCGGTACGCCAGAGTCCTGAGCAGGGGTGTGGCCTCAACTGGAAGAGGCGGGGCTTTTAAATCAAGATTTAAATCACAGCTGGGAGCCCCGGGGCCTTTTTAGATCACCCTTGGAGCTACCAGCTGCAGGGGCGATTTAAAGGGCCCAGGGCTCTGGCCGCCGCTACTGCAGCAGAGCTCCGAGCCCTTTAAATCGCCAACAGAGCCCTGTTGCCGCTACCGCGGGGCTCCGGCAGCCAGGCTTGGGTGGTGCTTTAAATGGCCTGGGGCTCCGGCCGCTGTGGGGTAGCGGCTGCAGGTCTCCTGTGATGATTTAAAGGGCCTGGGGCTCTGGCACGCCGTACTGGACCTTACCGCCTTACTTTCACCTCTGCCTCCCACATCTCAACCCCCTTCCCCAGCCTGGAGCCCCCTCCTGCACTCTGAATCCCTCGGTCCCAGCCTGGAGCCCCCTTGTGCACTCCAAACCCCTCATTTCTGGCCCCACCCCTGAGCCTGCACCCTCAGTTAGACCCCTCACCCGCTCCCACACCCCAACCTCCTGCCCCAGCCCAGTGAGAGTGAGGGAGAGCGAGCCAACGAGTGAGGGGGAATGTAGTGAGTGGGGGTCGGGCGTCAGGGAAGGGGCGGGGCTAGGGTGTTTCATTTTGTGTGACGAGAAAGTTGGCAACCCTAAGGGGCTGGGATGTGCCAGGTGAAAGAGTCCTGGTGGGAGGTGAATGAACCCCAGTAGTCTGCAGGGTGTCAGTAATCCCCAGTGGCAGGGCGGGTAGGGTGAGTGTGGGAGGGGGATTGTGATCCCTTGGTGTGAGAGGAGGAGAATTAGCCCTGGAGGGTCTGGGGTCGATAAGCCGCTATGCAGGGCCGGCTCCAGGTACCAGCGTAGTAAGCAGGTGTTTGGGGTGGCCAGTTCAAAGGGGCGGCACTCTGTCCGGTATCGGGGCGGAACGTCCGGGTCTTCGGTGGAAATTCGGTCTCTCCCTCTTTGAGCTGCTGCCGAATTGCCGCTGAAGAGGAAGAGAGGGAGGCCCCACCGTGTAGTGATTGAGCTGCCGCTGAAGTGCCGCTGCTCGTCTTTTTTTTGTTGGTTTGTTTTTTGTTTGTTTTTTTTGTTTTTCCCTTGGGGCGGTAGAAAAACTGGAGCCGGCTCTGCCCCTAGGGGAGGGGGGTACATGCGAATGAGCATGAGCCCCAGTGCATGGGGCGGTGGTGAGTGCTCCCCAGTGGATGAGTAGGCGGGTGCAAGCTGCGGGGGGGGGGAGGGGTGTCAAGTGAGCTCGGGGGCGGGGCCCGTGACGAGGAAGGCGGATCAGTGAGCCCGGCGGGGGGAGGGGCGGGGTCAGTGATCCCGGGGGCGGGGCTGAGCAGAAGCGCGTCCATCCAGTATCCAGACGGAGCGGCCGCCGCTGGGCCACGTGGTGGGGCGGGTCACATGATCGGGCTCAGCTGACGGCCGGCCGGGCTGACAGGGGCGGGGCGCAGGCGCTGGCCGGGCTCTGCCATGGAGCGCGCTGAGCCGGTCTGGGAGCGGGCCTGGGCCCTCGACGAGATCCGCAAGGGCAGCCAGAGCTGGTCGCTGGCAGCGGACGCCGGGGTGAGCCTTGGGCAGCGGCTCGGGGCCATGGACGCGGCTCCCGGGGGCCGGAAGTGAAGGGTTGTTGGGGGGCAGGTGAAGGGAGCTGTGGGGGGCTGGGGGAGCTGAGGAAGGGGGCTATGGGGGAGGTGCAGGTGATGGGGCTGGCGGGGAGAGGTGAAGGGGGCTATGGGAGGTTGTGGGGGAGGTGATTCCCCAGTTGGACTCGCTCTCAGCCTCTGGGCCCTCCTTAGCCTCTCCTGGCACCCACTTCCCTCTCCCTGTGCTGCGGCCGCACCAGGGGGCTGTAACCCCAGGTGTTTCTCATCGCCCCACAGTGGGGGCCTGGCCTGTTTCTTGTTGGCCCCCTATGAAGGGGACTGTCCTCCGGCAGCCTGTACCCCAATCTAGTGGGTGCAGTCGGGAGGGTCTTGGCAGCTGGGAGTAGTGGGGTGCTTGTGGTGAGGGCAGGGCTCAAAGGCTGAGCCAGCTGTGTTCCCCAAAGCTAGCAGCAAAAGTAGGGGTGGGCTCATGGGTCTGGGGGGGTCATATACAAGCTGGCAGTGGGAGTCTTTGGGCAGCTGGCTCTAATGAGGGGTGTGTTCCTCCTATGCTGTGTGGATTCTTGAATATAGGGACCTCTCCTTGCAGACTAGAAACCCAAACATGGCACTAGTGTGCTAGTGCCCAAGAGCTGGGAAATCTCTCCCCCCTCCAGAAGTACAGACAGAAAATGAAACTGGTCTCGCCCTCCAAACTGAGGGCCACCTTCCCTGTGGATTGGGGAGGGGGCAACCCACGGATGTCCTGAGAGCTCTAGAATTTCCCATCTCCCCATTCACCCTAGTCCCCTCTGTGACTTTCTCCCCCTCCCACCTGTTCAGCACATGTACCAGTAGTGACCGGTTCAGCGTTAATTACCTTCTGAAATTTCTCAGGTTGGCAGCACACCCAGAATGGTACTGTGGACAGCTGCCATCCTGGGCTTTCCCCTCACTCCCCTGTGTCACATCGAGTCCTCATGGAATCATAGTGCGACTAGTTACAGGTGGGGGGGGGGGGCATGATAAAAGGAGAGGGATGTGATGCCACTTGAAATCCAACTCCTCAGCAAATCAGTGGTGGTTTCTGCTATTTTAATATTCTTTTGTTTTATGAGCTGGCCCTGTGTGAACTGCAAACAAAAAAAACCCTACAAAAATAATGTGGGGTGGGGGGGAAATCACAAGAACATTTAGAATTTTAGTAACCTGAGTCAGGAGTTCTCCAGTCTAAAAGATCTTTATTTTGTCACTTTCCTGTTTTTAATTCACTTGAATGAATAGCCCTGGCCTTTTTATTGTGGCTAAAGTTATCTGAAATTAAACACCACTCTCTTATGTGTTTTGTAAATAGCTTCTGCATTTTCTGCAAGAGTTTTCCCAGCAGACCATCTCCAGGACTCATGAAATTAAAAAGCAAGTAGACGGACTGATTCATGAAACAAAAGCCACAGACTGTCGCCTACGTAATGTCTTCAATGACTTTCTTATGTTGTCCAACACACAGTTCATTGAAAATGTGAGTGCACCAGGATCTAACAGGCTTAGAAGCAAGTGATATAATTTGGAGTATGTTAAAATAGAGAGCTTTTCTCTTGGGTCTCTATTGTTTGTTCATTTTTGTTTGGCAATCCTATAACTATTGGTAGAATGATGTATTGTTTCTGATGATTTTGTCTGTTCAGAAGTCACTTCTCTAAATTATGCCAGAAATATAAGGCAAGTTTGTAGTTCTGGATTCTTTACACTACTGTGAACAGCACCTTCCCTCCCTTGCCCTGGTGCCTGCTGGGCCCTAGCAACCAGGGGATTTCTTTTGGTTTTTCAGTCTCAACTTCCTGAAGTCTGACATAAGGGGCATCTCCTTGTGATCCACTTCTGGGTCACAGCCCCCGTCCGTTGAGAGTGGCTGAGATAGCCCATATCTGATGGTTATTCACAGTATATTATTAGTGTCTTGTTCAGTCCAATTGTAAATGTCCTATAAGGAGACTTTGGTAATCTTGGAGACTTCCACAGTCTGATCTGAAAAGCAATGTAGAGTTTTTTGAGATGATCACCTATCTCAGTGGTCTTTAACCTGGCGTGCACGCACCCCCTTGGGTTGCGAGATGCCCTTTCTGAGGGTGCAAGACATGCCAGATTTTTTTAGAAGGTAAATTATCGAAAACACAAATTAAGCACAGGCACGTAAGTACAACTGCTTTGTTTAATCAAACCTATGTATTAACATTATACATTTTTTAACGATTATTCTGTTAGAAGTCTATATTTATTTTAATTTCACAGTTAAAATTTATCTCTTTCTATAGTTATGATATATCTAGGTTTAAAGAACTGACCTGCTTCAATTTATTTTTGATAAGGGGTGAAAACATATTTTTGAGAACCAAAAGGTGCAGAGTGCAGTAAGGGTTAAGAACCACTGACCTATCTGACTGCATCTCTTGATGTACTGTTAATAAGGACAGTGTTCATACAAGCATTTGGTTCTGCTAAATCTGCGTTTCCCACGCTGTGTGTCATTAATCCCAGGGGGATCACGAGAGAGCACTGTACTGGGGGGTGAGGAGGGGTAGAAAATGTAAGTAAGTGTTGGTAAAGTGTGGGGAGGCGAGGGGTGGAAAGGGAGAATCAAAACCCTGGCACACTGCAACTGTCACTTGCATGCATGCATGGCAGTACCAGCGCCGGCAGCCACGTAACAATGGGCTCGCAGGTCACATGGTAGGAGGGCTGCCAGCATGGCACCCAGGTACTGCTCAGGCATGCTGGGCCTTGGTGTGCCAGGTCCTCAACGTGGTTGAGGCTTATGATTCTCTTTGCATCAGGGACCCAAGGCATTTCCCTGGTGGCTGCCCCGATCCATCTTATTCTGGGCTACCTCCTTCACTTTAGAGCCCAGGGCCTGGTGCCCTCGTCAGTCAAGATGCACCTGGTGGCCAAATCAGCCTTCTGTGCTGGTGCAGGGCCATACGATATTCTCCCATGCTATGACTGGCTGATTCCTTAAGGGCTTGGATCATCTCTTCCTGTATGTTAAGCCCCTGGTCCCGCAGTGGGACCTAAACCTGGTGTTGGCCCATCTCACGGGGGTCCCTGTTTGAGCTGCTAGCCACGTGCTCCTGGTCACACCTCTTGTGGAAGGTGGCTTTCCTGATTGCGATCATGTCAGCTAGAGGGGTCTCAGAACTCAGGGCCCTGACCTCCGAGCCCCCGTACACGGTGTTTCATAAAGATATGGTCCAGCTCCACCCACACCCTTCATTCCTCATGAAGGTGGTCTCTGCCTGTCACACGGGTCAGGACATTTTTCTGCCAGTCCTCTGCCACAAGCCCCATGCGTCCTGTGAGGAGCGCCGCCTCCACACACTGGATGTGAGACAGGCTCTGGCTTTCTACTTGGAGCGAACTAAGCCGTTCAGAAAGTCCTCGCAATTGTTCATCGCCCTGGCTGAGCGCATGAAAGGTTGGCCGATCTCCACTCAGTGGCTCTCCAACTGGATCACCTCATGCATCTGTACCTGTTATGACCTGGCAGGAATCCGTCCACCACCAATTGTAAAGGCTCAGTCGACTCAAGCGCAGGCCTTGTCGGCTGCCTTTTTTGGCCCATGTCCCCATCCAGGACATTTGTAGGGCTGCTACGTGGTTTTCAGTTCACACGTTCACCTCGCATAATGTGATCGTCTCCCAAACCAGGGAGGATGCCGGGTTCGGCAGAGCTGTGCTCTGTCTCGAGAATTTGTGAACTCCTACCCACCTCCAACAGATATAGCTTGGAATCACCTATTGTGAAATACACATGAGCAATCGTTCAAAGAAGAAGAAAATACAGTTACCTTTTCTGTAACTGGTGTTCTTCGAGATGTGTTGCTCATGCCTATTCCACATCCTGCCCTCTGTCGGAGTTGTCTGGCAAGAAGGAACTGAGGATGCGGGGGCGCGTGCAATGCCCCTTATAACACGCCATGGAGGCACTCCTCCAGGGGTCACTGGGGTGCTCTCCTATGGGTACTGCTAGGGGAAAAACTTCTGGCACCAGTGCACCTGGCGAGCACGCACATCTACTGTGGAATAGATATGAGCAACACATTTTGAAGAATGCCAGTTACGGAAAAGATAAAAGAAAAGACAGTTGTTACTGTTCTAATAAATTTGTGCTTTAAAATATTTGACCATTTGTGATATTTGATCTGTCAATTGACCAGTTATTTTTAGAACAAACAAACGCCCAAATTGTTTTGCGATTCTCCTATGAAAGGTGCTATAGAAGTACAAAATATTTCCTACTAAACTGTAGAAAAAATGCCCAATCTTCTAATGCTAAATTAATACAGGTATTTTTAAATAAATGCATTAGACAGTTCTAAAATAGCATCATGCTGAATCTCTCTGATATAAATGATCATATTGTTTCTGTTTCATGGAAATTTTAGTAGGAATAGTGTCAATATGTTAATGAATTTTTCTATACCCTGTGGACAGTGCCTGTTTTTCATCATCTGCAGCAGAATGTTATATTAATTTGAATCAATTCTCTTGAATCCATAGAGAGTATATGATGAAGAAGTGGAAGAACCTATTCCCAAAACTGATGTAGGAGACAAAGCAGAACAGGTTAGATGACTTATATTATTACGAGTGATGACAGTGTGTTTGGAGCTGTGGAAAACACAGAAGTAGACACAAGTTTGGTTTTTTCATTTTCATTTTTTTTTTTTTTTTAACTCTCAGGCATTTGCAACTTAGATGCTGAATTTTGTTTACTTTTGCAAGTCCACCTGTTGGGTGACTTGAGTCTCACAACCCTAAGAACTAAGGAGAACTCTTGATGAAAACTGGTGTATCGTAACTTCTAGCCCGGTGTCTTGTGTCTAGTAGCCAAGCTTAAATTCTAGTTTTCTAAGTACAACATGTAATTGTAGCAAAAGGGGCAGGGGGCTAAACGCTCTTCCCAAATCCTGGAGTTGTGACTAGACACAGATTGTGTCTGGAATCCTGTAATGGTGCAAAGCCAGGAAGTCTTTTCTTCATTTGGTAATTAAATGCACTTGGAAGCTAAAAGATCTGTTGTGTTTTGGGGTTGGTAAAGTGGAATTTAATCTGCGATGAAAAGATGTATTCAATTCTATCCGTTTTAAGCTTACCTAGGGGTTTTTGTCATTTTAACTATAGTGAAACAGCTCTGTTGAGAGACAGCAATTTTCAGTCTCACTGCTATGGCATAGTTGAACCCATGACCTCTACCATCAGAGGTGGAAACCATACCTCTATGCCACCAAGAGATCTGAAGGTAGCTGTATTGAGAGTGGACTCATTATGCTGATTTGGAGCTAACCTCCTGCAGTTACGTTTGACAATGAAAATGACTTCGACGAAAACTAAACACTAATACAATGTTTCTGTTATTTAAAGGAGAAAACCCGGGAACAAAAAGAAGCAGATTTGATTCCTAAAATCCAGGAAGCAGTGAACTATGGGTTGCAAGTGCTGGACAGTGCATTTGAGCAGCTGGACATCAAAGCAGGCAATTCAGACTCTGAAGAGGAAGAAACTAATGAAAGGGTAGAACTAATACTGGAGCCAAAGGTAAAGAAACCTGCCTTTGTGAGGAGCTTTGGGCTTGAATCTTGTATACCAGTGTAAGTGGGGAGCAATACCAGCCAAGTTGGTTATGCTGGTGTAAAACTGATACAAGTTGCATCAGAATTGGGCCCATTGATTGGGGCTGAAGTAGCGGGCAGCAGCGCCCCTTGCTGAGCTCTCTCTGGATTTGTGTAGCTAGCGCCTGTGTCTTAGAGCCAACCAGATAGTAGTTTTTGCAAAGAGTATGTAGAAAAAGGCTTTATGCCCTTTTCTGTGGGTTTTCTGGTGCATGTTGAAGTACAGGGGGGTAGTTCATATTAATGGGTTTGGGAAGGGGCACATTCAATTTTTGTGTGGGGAGGGGGTCTTAATGAATGTGAACTCTTTATGGGGTTCGGAGACAGTTTAATTGATACAGACCACGATCTCCATTGGACCAACAAATAACAGCCCTAACTGTCAATCCTGGACCCAGGACTCCAACCTAATACTTCTGTTCGTCCAGTCTTCATGAGCATTATTCAACACCTGATTTGGAACCTAAAGCCGTTTGGGGAATAAAATATAGTGACTAATGGTCTGCATAGTGTTGGGCTCTTTTAAAAAAAAAAAAAAAAAAAGTGCGGTGTTGTTTTGAAATAGGAACTGTAAAGTGTCTTCTCCGTGGCATAGAGATGTAAACAAAAACCCAACCCTCTTTGTCTCTTTACAGGATCTCTATATTGATCGGCCTTTACCTTATTTAATTGGCTCACAGCTGTTCATGGAACGCGATGATGTTGGGCTGGGGGATTTCTCTAGTGAAGGTTTGTGCGGGCGATGGCCTTGTTTATGTTGGTAACTAGTTCCAGGCTTATTGCTTATGGCTCACGTTGAAGTGAATGGCTCTGATTATGTTGTGTGTTGGTGATTTTGGTGACTGATGCACTAAGGGGGCGTGTATGCGCCATATCAGGTACCTGCTAAGGGCTAAATGTTATAGTGAACTGGCCGAGCTTAATGTGACTGAGTGCTCAGTGCTTACAAGATCTGACGCTTTTGGGCATGGAATGGGGGGGTTATCATAACCTGTGCTTTTCAAACAAATCTCCTTTATTTAGTGTTTAATTCTCCATTTACGATGCTGTAGGCTAGATGTCTGTGTTCTGAAGGCTGGATAGCTGCATGTGTCACTGTGCTGTCTGAACTGAGCTCTCTTTTCTGTTTGTCATTTTTGAACAGAAGGGTCAGTAGACAGTGATCGTGGGAGTGTAATTGACAGTGAAGAAAAAGATGAAGAGGTAAGAGGGGAAGGTAACTGGCTGTTTAAGCTTGTTGGGGCAGGGGCTATTTTTGTTCTGTTTGTACAATGCCTGGCATGGTGGGGTTCTGGTCCATGACTGGAGCTCCTAGGTGCTATGATGATACAAATAACTTTTTGCATAAACACTTGGGCTTCTTGATTATATGATGACCTCATTATTTAGAATGACATTTTCCATTCCAACATCACTAAAGGGTTAAATCTCTTTTAAATTTTATATTTTAACTGTGATACAAATATTTCACGTTGCTGTTCTTGTGCGGTAATTTTTCCTGAAACAAAATCTTTCCAACAGAGCAATAAAGAGACACTAGTTCTGATTTTGCTGCCTGTATTGAGCAATGCATATTTGGCTGAAATATTTTCAGTCTAATCACTTATTGTTGAAATGACAGAAAATTAGAGCTTCCTGTGACTACACATGCACTTCAGGTATATGCAATGATCCAGTATGGTGACAGAAGATGTACAACAGAAACCCCATTCACTGTTTACTCTGTAAACCTGCTTCGCTCCACTGATTATGGTGAACCATAACTTGTGGATTTATACATTTAGTGTATCAATCTTTTGCATCTGACAAGCTATGTCTGTAATGTGTACATTACATGCACCAGCTGTGTGCTAATTAGTGGATGCATGCTCTCCTCTGCTCCTGAAAAGTCTTTTGCTTTCTGCATTTTGTAAGACTTGCACTTTCCTTTTGAGCCAGACTAAAACTCCTCTTAAAATGTTGAACATCTCTCTGAAAACAAAGCCTTAAAAACTCTTGTGCATCAATCATGGTCTGTAGTGACTAGTTACTTTCTGACACTGAACCCAGCAGTCTAGTAAGCCGAATAGGTGCAGTAGGCTGTTTTGGTGGTCAGAACTACTGCAGGCATGGAATTTTAAAGCATTCTACCTTAGACACATAGCATGACTGTGTGCATTGTCTGTTTATCAAATCACTTTTGCATTCTAGGAATCAGATGATGAATTTGGAAACCCAAGTGAGGACGACCAAAAGCCGATAAGGGCAAGTACTGTGGAATGGAACAAAAAGCTGTCTGATTTTTAAATCAAGATTGGGTGCTTTTCTGAAAGACCTGCTCTAGGAATTACTTTGGGGAAATTCTTTGGCTGTGTTCTACAGGCCAGACTAGATGATCACATTAGTCCCTTCTGGCCTGGGAATCAATGTATCTATGTGCTGTACACAGTGGAGATGCAAGGGAGAGGAGATAGACTTTGAACAGCTGTCCCTATAAAATCCTAGGTTAAAACTTGAGTCTTGTCATCTTTCAGATATCTTGTTTGTGTGCTCAGCATGTTTGGGCCCGATGGTCCTTGGCTTGAGGGTGGAATGGGGTGTGGGTGAATGCTTTAAAAATGAAGTAAAGTCCACTTGCAGTTAAAGTCCAAACCTTCAGAAATGCACAATGTCTCAGATAAAACAGAAAAGGCAACGTAGATAGGGGATGAAGCAGAAGGGAAGCTGGAAGGTAGAAACAGAAGTGGGAGGGGTGTGTGTGTAATGAGGAGGATACTGTCCTAGTGATCAGATTTTTTTGTCATCTCTCTTCCTTTTAGTCAATTGGAGGAACTGTCTGTTAGTGCTGGGCCAAGGAGAATATGCAACATAACTTGGGGCTTAGGACATTTTCTTCCTTGTCATCCCCACCCCCCAAAAAAATCATACTCCCTAAAACTAGTTGAATGTACCTGTAAGCAAATTCAGTTCAGTCTGCTGGCCTTTCTCTTTCTAGCTGTAACAGACAACAATGACTTGTGTTGTTGCTTTTCAGAGAAGGACATTGGTGAGTGATGAGGAGGAAGAGGAGGATGAGTGTGACCTCTTTGGTGACTCTGAAAAAGAGGAGGAAGAGGACTTAGAAGAAAACACAAGGCCGGTAAGGGATTACTGCTGCCAGTGGGAATGGGGCATGATTCCCTCTTGCAGGTGTGAAGGAACTGCAATACCATCAGTGTGAGGAAATGAGCAAGCCCAGTGATGGCTAAGAGTTCTCTGGCACGGGGTGTTGCAGAGACTGTTGAGGCTCCTTTCTATCATTATTGCCTGTTCATGATACCTCTTGGGATGCCAGAGACCCAGGTTGGCTCCCGAGTGGCCTCTGAAGCTGTGCAAAGTAGCTTATTGCGTTCTTACATGCAAATGTTATCTGTCTCTTACTCCGGGGACTGCCCAGAAACAAGGTGGCTGCTTTAAGAATTTTGAAGACAAGTGGGAAATAGCTTGTGTTCTTGCCTGTTGTGACCCATTAAATTACCTGATAGTGTTATGCGAGTTTAAATGTTCTGTCCTGCAGGATTCCAAAGTGCTTTGCAAACCATCGGCATATAGCCCTATCAAAGCAGTGCTACCTCTGGTGTGGAGCATGGCAGCCAATAGGGGAAGGGAAATGATTAGCCCAGAATGTTGGGACAAAATCCTTCCTCTTACACACGGTCCTAGGACGTGAGCTCCCTTCCATAAGGGTCTGATCTGAACCCTCTTCTCATCCCATTCAATTATGGGGTTGAAACTCTGTGGATTAGCCTCAGATGAATGAAGGGCTGATTGATTCTGCTGGCATCTGCACCTGTGTTTACAGGTATCAAACCTGTTGCTTGCGCTGCTAAGCTGTCCCCTTGGGTAATGTTCTTATCTCTGCCAGTAAGGGGTGAGCCAAAACTCATTGAGACATAAAATAGGACTTCACTGAAAAGAATACAGTATTCTCTTCCTTCTCCTTGTTGTACCCTCAGAAAAAGAAAAGACCAACGTCGTTTGCAGATGAGCTGGTGGCCCGGATCAAAGGGGATGTGCCTAGCAAACAGGATGAAGAGCAGTCCTGTAAGCTACTCTTTAGTACATGCCTGTGGGGAAGTACTAGGATCTTGAGGCTGTTTGAGGAGTTCTTTGTAATAGTGCAATGGTATTCTCAGATGTGAGTACGTTTTGCATGAAAGCAAATAGCATGCTTCTGTCCTCTTGCAGTCAAGACAAGTAAATGATACAGACAATGATGTTCTAATAACACAACATATGACAATGGGATCCTAAAGGGGTTCTGGCCAGGGGTAGGTATGAATGTCAGGTTGGAATTTGTAGGGAGTTACCAGTAGAATCCTCCATTCAGGAACAGGCTAATCACTTCTCCTCTTTCCTGCAGGTCAGGAAGGGGATTCTCGCCTAGTCTGCTCCCCACATGGTGTAAAATTGTGCATGGGTGTATGCACATTATTTGGCTGTTTAATCTAACTTAGGGGGAGACGCTGGTCACTAGCCTCTTCCCTTTGTGGCTGTTCTAAGAGTGAGAGAAACAAAATATCCTACTGGTTTAGTATGTTCAGACTTTTAAATAAAAGCTAACCTGTCAGTATCACTTGTACTCTGAGAAACATTTCTTGCTGCTGGTGTTAGTTCCACCATAGACCAAGAGTGTGAAAGATTTTTGCCTCTTATTTACGCTTGACCATTTAGACCACCTGTTGTTGTTTTTTTTCCCTACTTTGCTCAGCTTGAACAGTCAAACTAGACTGATCAGTTTCATGCTTAATTTACTAAATGTTCTTGTTTCTGAAAATAAATAGAGGAATCTTCCATGTATATCACCATCAAATACTTTTAAATTAAAATCTTTAATCTGTAAAGTTCCTGACATGATGGGGCCCTGATATATGAAGTTTCTAAGTGCTACTGTAATTAAAAAAAAAAAAAAAAAAGACGCATTTCTATTCACTTCAACCTCTGAAAATGTTCTCACTTGAACAATGGGCATAAAACTAGTTTGCAGGGTTGCTTCAGGAAGCTGTGCAATGTAGGAAAAATATACAAATAGGCTCTTGTTCTGACTCTATTATGTTTTAAAATGCATTTATAGCAAACTGGCCTCAGGTAATAAATCACAAGAGTAAAGATAGACTCTTTTTAATTACCTCTTCATCTTTTCTTCTCCAAGCCCCGTCAGCAGAAATCAAAACGAAGAAGACTGTGAAAGAAAAGAAGGAAGTTAGAGTTCCATCAGATGGTAGGGCTTCCCCCTCTGCTCTGTAACTTCTGCTTCCAAATTTGGGGGGAGGGGGTCAGATCTTCCGGATAAAGTGATATATTCCAGAAACCCCACTTCTGCACTCTATCAATTAGCATCCTTCATTTTATATGATGGGCTGTGTGTGTGTGTGTGTGTGTGTGTGTATATATAATATACACACACACACATATAGATCTCATAGAGCTGGAAGAGACCCTGAAAGGTTATTGAGTCCAGTCCCCTGCCTTCACTAGCAGGACCAAGTACTGTCCCTGACAGGTTGGTTTTTATTTATTTATTTATTTTTGGCCTCAGATCCCTAAATGGCCCCCTCAAGGATAGAACTCATAACCCTGGGTTTAGCAGGCCAATGCTCAAACCACTGAGCTATCCCTCCCTCCAGTAAAGTAGTCTGTGTTCATGTCTACACCAAGCAGGAGTAGAAATGGGTGTAGAGGAAGTTCCTTGCTCACACATGATCTTACTTGGTGTGGTCCAGTTGCTATAGATCTCATGCTTAGTTGCAACAGTGATACACGCATGATGTCAGAACTTCTATAGAGTAGACAAAGCTGATTGTTCCGTGTGCATCTGTAAAATCAAAACAGGGTTGTTACCATGGAGTATGTGTAGTTATTTGGCCCCTTCTCCGTGTTGCCCTTCCTGAGAATGCAGAGGAATAGGCCCAGTTAACAGCTCTCTTGCAGTATGCGTGTGCTGTGTTTCTAGATGACGAGGATGACATCTTCAAACCTCCCAAGCTGACTGATGAGGACTTCTCGCCATTTGGTTCGAAGGGTGGCCTTTTCAGTGGCGGGATGGGACTCTTTGACGATGACGAGGAGGTTAGTTACTGGTGGGGTAGAGGGGCATGTGAATTCCTGCACAGATGTCCCCCTAAAAAAGGATTGATGCTGTTCGAAGGTGAGGAGACAGGAACTCTCTAACTTGCCACAACATCTTTCCGGCTTGATCAAGCATTGCATTTGTGGAGTGAGGTTTGCATTTTGTTCCTCTCTGCACGATGCCCTTTCTCCAGTAGTGGAGCTAGTATAAAAAGCAACGAGGGGATGGCTTGGCGTTCTAAAAATCACATTGGAAATAGTCTTTGGATTCACAGGTTCAGCTCCCAGCTGAGTTGACTCAGACCTTCTTCTTTTTGAGGTAGATAAATCAAGGAAAGTGCAGTTAACTGAAAACACCTGTGCGTAGTAAAGACCTTTAAAGGCCGGTCCACACTGATGCTGAAAATCACTTGCCTCTCTTCAGAGGATAGCAGATTTGACCCTGGGGTCTTTGGGCTAAATATCCCTCCCACTCCCTCTACACTATTAGCATGCAGGAATGCTGTCAATAACTGCTCTGCCACCCCTACCCCAAAGGTACCCATATTGCAACAGTGCAGTATATACATAGCTTGTGAAGTGCTGTGTGATTTTTTTTTTCTTTTTTAATAGAAGGCCAGCTGTATAGACCTAAAACTGATGTTTAATAGCCTCCCTGACCCATCTTAGACTCTTGGTTCACCCCTTGGTCCTGTTAACCTTTGATTGTACAACTCCTGGGTACCTGCACTGCCCTGAAAAGTGTGTGTGAAATTGATTTACAGAGAGATGTAACTAAACTGTCTCTTTTCTCTCCCCCTCTCCCCCCATTTATACATGCCTCAGTTCTATGCAGAAAAATGTTGGTATTGTGAAAAGAAACGCTTGTATTTCTAATAAGATTTAAGAATCAGGAGGTAAATAAGAAAAATAACTGTGTGTGTTATGGGCTAGAGTCAGCTGACTTACTTAGAGCAGCAACTGTTGGCTTTTGTGGCTATACCCGCACAGCTCCTCAAAGAGGCTATTGAGTTACTAGTCATGACCAATGAGACATAAGATAGAAGAATGACATTAACAGTGCACCCACTGATTCAGATGTTCCCTGAGGACAAAACTTTGCTATCTAGCAACTTGTAGAGCAGACTTACCCTGGAGTGGGTGTCAGAGATCAGAGAAAGATTGATACTTATTGGATACTTTTCAACAGAACAGGGAGCCTCTTTATTATAGATATCTATCCTCCCACCCCAACTCTGCCTTCATCTATTTTAAAGCACTAAAAATATATTTCCACTCTAAGCAGCAGTAATTGATTTTTCTTTTAATTACAGGTTTATAGATTTGGGTTTTATCAGTACAGATTTGGATAAAATAACTAGGCTCTCATTTATTATTGTAAAAATTACCTTTATCTTAATTTTTATTAAATAATTCCTTTTTCAATATAGACACATCCTCCATAAAGCTTAGTAGGAGAATGAATCATAGAATATCAGGGTTGGAAGGGACCTCAGGAGGTCATCTAGTCCAACCCCCGGCTCAAAGCAGGGCCAGTTCCCAACTAAATCATCCCAGCCAGGGCTTTGTCAAGCCTGACCTTAAAAACCTCTAAGGAAGGAGATTCCACCACCTCCCTAGGTAACCCATTCTGCATCAGGATTCCTCAAGGAGCCTGTTTTCAAACCACTGTGCCCAAATCCCTCTGTACACTAGGGTTAGGATATTTTTGGGGGTGCCAGGGAGAGTTGGATTCTCGACACCCTCTGAGTTACAGTGATGCCCAGCTCTTAGGATCCTTGGGTACCCAGGGTCAGATTTTCAAAGTTCTCGTTTGAGTGATCAGCATAGCAATTGGAACCTGTGTTTACTGTTTGAGGAGCACAATTTCAAGTTCTCTTCAGCTGAACATGTGTAAGAATGAACCTAGTTCCATGCAGTCACTGTCCTAGCTTCTGGTAATCTAGCCGGAGCTATGTGGGTTTGGCATGTCTCTAGCCAAGGAAACCATGTGTAGATGTGGAAGGGATTCGTAGTAGTCAGCTGTTCTTTTGAATTGTAACATGTACTTTTGGAGAGCAGGGGGTATCACGTAGTCTTTAAATGCCAATAATCTAAATCTGTCACACTGCATACTATGACCAGTGATGTTAACACTTTCTTTTGTCCTGGACTGAAACTCAAGAGATTCATGCTATGCCCTTATCTTGCACCGGTCCCTCTTATGCCCTGTCTGTGTGAAAAAGTTGCATAGGGATAAGCTAAAGCAGGTGTCGGCAACCTTTCAGAAGTGTTGTGCCAAGTCTTCATTTATGCGTTCTGATTTAAGATTTTATGTGCAAGGAATACATTTTAACATTTTTAGAAGGTCTTTCTATAAGTCTAAAATATATAATTAAGCTATTGTATGTAAAGTAAATAAGGTTTTTAAAATGTTTAAGAAGCTTCATTTAAAATTAAATTAAAATGCAGAGCCCCCCGGACCAGTGGCCAGGTCCCGGGCAGTGTGAGTGCCACTGAAAATCAGCTCGCGTGCCGCCTTTGGCACACGTGCCATAGGTTGCCTACCCCTGTACTAGACAGACAGCTCTGACTGAGGAAAGTCCAGTACTGCCAAACAAACAAATCACAAGTCAGGCTGAAAAGAATCGTGAGTAGTTTAGAACTCATTTGGAACCACAGGTACGCAATCAGGCAGCAGCAGAGACACCCCCCCACCCCAAAAAAGCAAATACAGTACAATACTGTTAAATGTAAATTACTAAAAAAGTGTTTGTTTTTTTTTAAACTTGACAAGGTAAAGAAACTGTTTCTGTGCTTGTTTCGTTTAAATTAAGATGGTTACATGCAGCATTTTTCTTCTGCAGAGTAAAGTTTCAAAGCTGTATTAAGTCAAAGTTCAGTTGTGAAGTTTTGAAAGAACCACAACATTTTGTTCAAAATTACAAACATTTCAGATTTACAAACAACCTCCATTTCCAAGGTGTTCGTAACTCTCAGGTTCTACTGTTAAAACCATTGCAAGCCCGTGTGGATGCATATGTTGGTATAGGAGTGGCTCTTTGGTTTAGTGTAAATTGGTTGGGACCAGGTTTAATTTAAACTGAATAAAGCTACTCTTATACCAAAATAAGTGTCTATAAAAGTTTACACTGGCTTAACTAAATTGTTGCAAGTTTGGGTGGCCAAGCCCTTAGAGCAGGAAGTGAAGCAAAGGGAAAGAATTTTTCCTTACCCAGAACAAAAATGGAAACATGCAGAAATGCACACATTTCAACTTCTTCTCCATTGGCTGTTGCCCCAAGTCTGTATCTTTGCAATCAGTTGATCAAGTTCTCTCACTCTCTCTTCTGTTGTACGTCTTTGTATTCAATCAGTGCGATCTTTTTGCTGAAGCACCAAGAGGGGAAGACTCAAAAGAAAAAGAGCTGCGAGCCCCAATAAATGATGGTAAGAACTGATTTGTACAAGTAGCACACGCCTCCGGTTGCGCTATAGGTGTCTAGATTCTCTGTGGTTGGTAATTCTCTCTCTCTCTCTCCTCCCCCCCGCCCCCAGGGTGATCTGAACCAAACTGGATAAATAGCAAACTAATAAGCTAGAAAAGAAGCTAGTAGTTAACTGTGCTAGATTCTCAACAGAATGTAAGATTTTCTGTTCTCAGTGGGGAAATATTCACATTTTTCTTTTGATTTTTAAAAAGCTAGATGTTTCTCCACCGTAACTTTTTTATAGTTTATGGTCCCCATCAGGTTGCTGGATGGGAGGCGTTCCCACTAGGGGCTTGATGCAGAGTCAAATGCTTTTCAGTATGAAGTAATTTGCAGCAGGGGGTGTATGTGACCAAATGTTTTTTGAAAATGTTTATACCTAAATTTAGGCTTCTAAATTCATATATGAGCCCCCGACTCTGAAAAGTGCTGTGTGCCCAGCTGCTCCTACTGAAGTCATCTAACTCCAAAGGCTAAATTTTCAAATGCACCTTAGGCTCCTAAGTGATAGCCATTGTTTTGGGGGCACAGAGGGGATTTTTAAATGATGTATAACATGTGGACACAAGCTCTTGTAAATAACCACACAGGAATTCTTTTTATTCATGGCTTTTTAGTTTCATGGGCATGTTTTGCAACATGGAAGGAACATCTGCACTCACTCTTTGTTTGTTGAGGAAAAACAACCACAGAAATTCAGAGAATGTGTCTAAAGCACATTGATTTGAAGATATTTGGGCTCCCGAACAGAAACGAGAAAGCTCAGTACAATTGTCATGTTTCTTATACTGCAGTATTTGGGGCGTTAATTGTACAAAATGTTTGCATCTATAAGTTTTATTGTCTTGTCTTGTATTTCCCATAATTTCAGAGCCATCAACAAAGGCTTTACGGAAAGTTCCTGCAGGCGCAGTCTCTCTTTTCCCAGGTATGGTTCAATTGACAGTGACCTGCTTCATGCAGGGAACAGATCTCTTGCTTTAAAACACACTACAAAGGCTGTTATCCAGCACTTTACCAACCAGAAAGCTCTATAAAGCTGGCATTTCTTATTTTTATTTAAAGTCCAGTTTATAGTCCAGTTGGTGCGAGGCCGGCAGGCTCCCTACCTGGCTCCGCATGGCTCCCCGGAAGCGGCAACATGTCCCTGCTGCTTCTAGGTGGAGGCACGGCTAGGTGGCTCTGCGTGCTGCCCTAAGCGCTGACTTCACAGCTCCCATTGGCTGGGAACCATGGCCAATGGGAGTTGTGTGGGCGGTGCAGCGCACAGCTGCCTAGCCACACCTCTGTCTAGGAGCAGCAGGGACATGTTGCCGCTTGCAGGGGAGGCGCATGAGGTGAGGGCCGCCTGGATCCGGCACCCTGCACCACCTCCCGTGCCCTGTGTGCACCCCCCCTTCCCTCCCCCAACTCCCTCCCTCCCTCTTAATTGACTGGAATTTTTTCGCTTACCCGCACCCCCCCGCATTTCCCCAATATGTTGGATAACAAAGCTTTTACTGTACAATGGTTTTAAAGAAAAAAATGATCAAAATGCAGCACTGCTGTATTGAATGTTCAGAATCAAACATGAATTGTGAACATGCTAGGCCTGAATTTCACTGTGTTCTGTGGAAGTATAAAGCTTCTGTGGGGGGCATTCTAGAAAGCATGAATATCAGTGAAGTTGGAAGTATCATTTCTAAACTAGCATAATCTTGGATAGCTTTATTTTTAAGAGTCTATGCATGCAGTATATGAATCAGTCATACAAATAAAGGCGGATATTGCATGGA